>NC_041380.1:582197982-582317689 GCF_002162155.2 Triticum dicoccoides
TTTTTTTCTTTTGTTTGTTTTCTGTTTTCTTTTATTATTTCTTTCTTTCTTTATTTTAGTTGCATTTTAATTTAGTAAAATATACACTTAGTATTTCAACTTAGTCCATAGTCACAAAAATAAATCTAGACCCCAAATAACTTAGTTTGACATTTTATTAATTATAAAAGGTATTTAATTAATCTCTTTGCTACTGTTTTATTTATCTCATAGTATTTAAACATTTTATAAATGTGCGGTTTTCCCATCATAATTATCTATGCAATATTTGGTTCACTCCGAACATTTTAGTTTTAATATTTGAAAAGTTTTATCGTTTGCCTGATTTTGAACTTGAATTTGAATCGGTTTCGAACTAACTCGAGATTAGCAACTATAATTGAGGTGATGTGGCATCATTAGCAGAGGAGCACTGTAGCTTAATTACCCGGGCGTCACACCTCCGAGTTTTAGCACACGTTCAGCTCGATACGATCCTCGGACTCCGATCCAGCAAAGTGTCGGGGAAGAGTTCCGTCAGCACGACGGCGTGGTGACGATCTTGATGTACTATCGTCGCAGGGCTTCGCCTAAGCACCGCTACAATATTATCGAGGATTATGGTGGAAGGGGGCACCGCACACGGCTAAGAATATCATCACGTGGATCAACTTGTGTGTCTAGGGGTGCCCCCTGCCCCCGTATATAAAGGATCAAGGGGAGGAGGCCGGCCGGCCCCTATGGCGCGCCAAGGAGGAATCCTCCTCCTAGTAGGAGTAGGACTCCTACTAGGAGGGGGAAAGAAGTGGGGAGGGAGAAGGAAAGGGGGGCGCCGCCCCCCCTTTCCTAGTCCAATTCGGACCGGGGGGAGGAGGTGCGTGGCCCACCTTTGGCTGCCCCTCTCTCTCTCCACTAAGGCCCATATGGCCCATTACTTCTTCCGGGGGGGTTCCGGTAACCCTCCAGCTCTCCGGTTTTCTCCGAAATCACCCGGAACACTTCCGGTGTCCGAATATAGCCATCCAATATATCAATCTTTATGTCTCGACCATTTCGAGACTCATCGTCATGTCCGTGATCACATTCGGGACTCCGAACTAACTTCGGTACATCAAAACTCATAAACTCATAATATAACTATCATCGAAACCTTAAGCGTGCGGACCCTATGGGTTCGAGAACAATGTAGACATGACCGAGACACGTCTCCGGTCAATAACCAATAGCGGAACCTGGATGCTCATATTGGCTCCTACATATTCTATGAAGATCTTTATCGGTCAGACCGCATAACAACATATGTTGTTCCCTTTGTCATCGGTATGTTACTTGCCCGAGATTCGATCGTCGGTATCTCAATACCTAGTTCAATATCGTTACCGACAAGTCTCTTTACTCGTTCCGTAATACATCATCTCGCAACTAACTCATTAGTTGCAATGCTTGCAAGGCTTATGTGATGTGCATTACCGAGAGGGCCCAGAGATACCTCTCCGACAATAGGAGTGACAAATCCTGATCTCGAAATACGCCAACCCAACATGTACCTTTGGAGACACCTGTCGAGTACCTTTATAATCACCCATTTACGTTGTGACGTTTGGTAGCACACAAAGTGTTCCTCCGGCAAACGGGAGTTGCATAATCTCATAGTCATAGGAACATGTATAAGTTATGAAGAAATCAATAGCAACATACAAAACGATCGGGTGCTAAGCTAATGGAATGGGTCATGTCAATCAGATCATTCACCTAATGATGTGATCCCGTTAATCAAATAACAACTCTTTGTTCATGGTTAGGAAACATAACCATCTTTGATTAACCATCTTTGTTCATGGTTAGGAAACATGTACCTTGCAAATCTCTATGTCTCCCACCTGGACTAGATCCCGGATGGAATTGAAGCGTCTCTTGATGTGTTTGGTCCTTTTGTGCAATCTGGATTCCTTTGCCAAGGCAATTGCACCAGTATTGTCACAAAAGATTTTCATTGGACCCGATGCACTAGGTATGACACCTAGATCGGATATGAACTCCTTCATCCAAACTCCTTCATTTGCTGCTTCCGAAGCAGCTATGTACTCCGCTTCACATGTAGATCCCGCCACAACGCTTTGTTTAGAACTGCACCAACTGACAGCTCCATCGTTTAATGTAAACACGTATCCGGTTTGCGATTTAGAATCGTCCGGATCAGTGTCAAAGCTTGCATCAACGTAACCTTTTACGATGAGCTCTTTGTCACCTCCATATATGAGAAACATATCCTTAGTCCTTTTCAGGTATTTCAGGATGTTCTTGACCGCTGTCCAGTGATCCACTCCTGGATCACTTTGGTACCTCCCTGCTAGACTTATAGCAAGGCACACATCAGGTCTGGTACACAACATTGCATACATGATAGAGCCTATGGTTGAAGCATAGGGAACATCTTTCATTTTCTCTCTATCTTCTGAAGTGGTCGGGCATTGAGTCTTACTCAACTTCACACCTTGTAACACAGGCAAGAACCCTTTCTTTGCTTGATCCATTTTGAACTTCTTCAAAACTTTGTCAAGGTATGTGCTTTGTGAAAGTCCAATTAAGCGTCTTGATCTATCTCTATAGATCTTAATGCCTAATATGTAAGCAGCTTCACCGAGGTCTTTCATTGAAAAACACTTATTCAAGTATCCCTTTATGCTATCCAGAAATTCTATATCATTTCCAATTAGTAATATGTCATCCACATATAATATCAGAAATGCTACAGAGCTCCCACCCACTTTCTTGTAAATACAAGCTTCTCCAAAAGTCTGTATAAAACCAAATGCTTTGATCATACTATCAAAGCGTTTATTCCAACTCCGAGAGGCTTGCACCAGTCCATAAATGGATCGCTGGGGCTTGCACACTTTGTTAGCTCCCTTTGGATCGACAAAACCTTCTGGTTGCATCATATACAACTCTTCTTCCAGAAATCCATTCAGGAATGCAGTTTTGACATCCATCTGCCAAATTTCATAATCATAAAATGCGGCAATCGCTAACATGATTTGGACAGACTTAAGCATCGCTACGGGTGAGAAGGTCTCATCATAGTCAATCCCTTGAACTTGCCGAAAACCTTTTGCGACAAGTCGAGCTTTGTAGACAGTAATATTACCGTCAGCGTCAGTCTTCTTCTTGAAGATCCATTTATTCTCAATTGCTTGCCGATCATCGGGCAAGTCAACCAAAGTCCATACTTTGTTCTCATACATGGATCCCATCTCAGATTTCATGGCTTCAAGCCATTTTGCGGAATCTGGGCTCACCATCGCTTCTTCATAGTTCGTAGGTTCATCATGATCTAGTAGCATGACTTCTAGAACAGGATTACCGTACCACGCTGGCGCGGATCTCACTCTGGTTGATCTACGAGGTTCAGTAGTATCTTGTTCTGAAGTTTCATGATCATCATCATTAGCTTCCTCACTAACTGGTGTAGGTGTCACAGAAACAGGTTTTTGTGATGTACTACTTTCCAGTAAGGGAGTAGGTACAGTTACTGTTGGGGGAACGCAGTAATTTCAAAAAATTTCCTACGCACACGCAAGATCATGGTGATGCATAGCAACGAGAGGGGAGAGTGTTGTCTACGTACCCACGCAGACCGACTGCGGAAGCGTTGACGCAACATAGAGGAAGTAGTCGTACGTCTTCCCGATCCGACCGATCCAAGCACTGTTACTCCGGCACCTCCGAGTTCTTAGCACACGTACAGCTCGATGACGATCCCCGGGCTCCGATCCAGCAAAGCGTCGGGGAGGAGTTCCGTCAGCACGACGGCATGGTGACGATCTTGATGTTCTATTGTCGCAGGGCTTCGCCTAAGCACCGCTACAATATGATCGAGGTGGAATATGGTGGCAGGGGGCATCGCACACGGCTAAGGAACGATCTCAAGGATCAACTTGTGTGTCTAGAGGTGCCCCTGCCCCCATATATAAAGGATCCAAGGGGGAGGGGGCGGCCGGCCAGGAGGAGGGTGCAGGAGGAGTCCTACTCCTACCGGGAGTAGGACTCCCCCCCAATCCTAGTTGGAATAGGATTCCCCGAGGGGGAAAGAGAGAAAGGGGGGCCGGCCACCTCTCCTTGTCCTAATAGGACTAGGGGAGGGGGGAGTGAAGGAAATATGCCCTAGAGGCAATAATAAAGTTATTATTTATTTCCTTATATCATGATAATTGTTTATTATTCATGCTAGAATTGTATTAACCGGAAACATAATACATGTGTGAATACATAGACAAACAGAGTGTCACTAGTATGCCTCTACTTAACTAGCTCGTTGATCAAAGATGGTTAAGTTTCCTAGCCATTGACATGGATTGTCATTGGATTAACGGGATCACATCATTAGGAGAATGATGTGATTGACATGACCCATTCCGTTAGCTTAGCACACGATCGTTTAAGTATGTTGCTATTGCTTTCTTCATGACTTATACATGTTCCTATGACTATGAGATTATGCAACTCCCGTTTACCGGAGGAACACTTTGTGTGCTACCAAACGTCACAACGTAACTGGGTGATTATAAAGGTGCTCCATAGGTGTCTCCGAAGGTACTTGTTGGGTTGGCGTATTTCGAGATTAGGATTTGTCACTCCGATTGTCGGAGAGGTATCTCTGGACCCTCTCGGTAATGCACATCACATAAGCCTTGCAAGCATTGCAACTAATGAGTTAGTTGTGAGATGATGTATTACGGAACGAGTAAAGAGACTTGACGGTAACGAGATTGAACTAGGTATTGAAATACCGACGATCGAATCTCGGGCAAGTAACATACCGATGACAAAAGGAACAACGTATGTTGTTATGCGGTCTGACCGATAAAGATCTTCGTAGAATATGTAGGAGCCAATATGGGCATCCAGGTCCCGCTATTGGTTATTGACCGGAGACGTGTCTCGGTCATGTCTACATTGTTCTCGAACCCGTAGGGTCCGCACGCTTAAGGTTACGATGACAGTTATATTATGAGTTTATGCATTTTGATGTACCGAAGGTTGTTCGGAGTCCCGGACATGATCACGGACATGACGAGGAGTCTCGAAATGGTCGAGACATAAAGATTGATATATTGGAAGCCTATGTTTGGATATCGGAAGTGTTCCGGGTGAAATCGGGATTTTACCGGAGTACCGGGAGGTTACCGGAACCCCCCAGGAGCTATATGGGCCTTAGTGGGCTTTAGTGGAAAGGATAAAGGGGCAGCCCAAGGTGGCTGTGCGCCTCCCCCCTTCCCCTAGTCCTATTAGGACTAGGAGAGGTAGCCGGCCCCCTCTCTCTTTCCCTCCTCCGCGAATCCTATTCCAACTAGGATTGGGGGGGGGGGGGAATCCTACTCCCAGAGGGAGTAGGACTCTTCTGGCGCGCCTCCTATGGCCGGCCAGCCTCCCCCCTCTAGTCCTTTATATACTGAGGCAGAGGCACCCCAGAAACACATAAGTTGATCCACGTGATCTATTCCTTAGCCGTGTGCGGTGCACCCAGCCACCATATTCCTCGATAATACTGTAGCGGAGTTTAGGCGAAGCCCTGCTGCTGTAGTGCATCAAGATCGTCACGACGCCGTCATGCCGACGGAACTCTTCCCCGACACTTTGCTGGATCGGAGTCCGGGGATTGTCATCGAGATGAACGTGTGCTCGAACTCGGAGGTGCCGTAGTTTCGGTACTTAATCGGTTGGATCGTGAAGACGTACGACTACTTCCTCTACGTTGCGTCAACGCTTCTGCAGTCGGTCTGCGTGGGTACATAGACAACACTCTCCCCTCTCGTTGCTATGCATCACATGATCTTGCGTGTGCGTAGGAATTTTTTTGAAATTAATACGAAACCCAACAGTGGTATCAGAGCCTAGGTTATTTATGTTGATGTTATATGCACGAGTAGAACACAAGTGAGTTGTGGGCGATATAAGTCATACTGCCTACCAGCATGTCATACTTTGGTTTGGCGGCATTGTTGGACGAGACGACTCGGACCAACATTACGCTTATGCTTACGCGAGACCGGTTCCCCCGACGTGCTTTGCACATAGGTGGCTTGCGGGCGACAGTCTCTCCAACTTTAGTTGAACCAAGTATGGCTACGCCCGGTCCTTGCGAAGGTTAAAACGGAGTCTATTTGACAAACTATCGTTGTGGTTTTGATGCGTAGGTGAGATTGGTTCTTGCTTAAGCCCGTAGCAGCCACGTAAAACTTGCAACAACAAAGTAGAGGACGTCGAACTTGTTTTTGCAGGGCATGTTGTGATGTGATATGGTCAAGGCATGATGCTAAATTTTATTGTATGAGATGATCATGTTTTGTAACCGAGTTATCGGCAACTGGCAGGAGCCATATGGTTGTCGCTTTATTGTATGCAATGCAATCGCGATGTAATGCTTTACTTTATTACTAAGCGGCAGTGATAGTCGTGGAAGCATAAGATTGGCGAGACGACAACGATGCTACGATGGAGATCAAGGTGTCGCGCCAGTGACGATGGTGATCATGATGATGCTTCGGAGATGGAGATCACAAGCACAAGATGATGATGGCCATATCATATCACTTATATTGATTGCATGTGATGTTTATCTTTTTATGCATCTTATCTTGCTTTGATTGACGGTCGCATTATAAGATGATCTCTCACTAAATTATCAAGAAGTGTTCTCCCTGTGTATGCACCGTTGCCAAAGTTCGTCGTGCCCAGACACCACGTGATGATCGGGTGTGATAAGCTCTACGTCCATCTACAACGGGTGCAAGCCAGTTTTTGCACACGCAGAATACTCAGGTTAAACTTGACGAGCCTAGCATATGCAGATATGGCCTCGGAACACGGAGACCGAAAGGTCGAGCGTGAATCATATAGTAGATATGATCAACATAACGATGTTCACCATTGAAAACTACTCCATCTCACGTGATGATCGGTTATGGTTTAGTTGATTTGGATCACATAATCACTTAGAAGATCGGAGGGATGTCTATCTAAGTGGGAGTTCTTAAGTAATTTGATTAAGTGAACTTAAACTTATCATGAACTTAGTACCTGATAGTATCTTGCTTGTTTATGTTGATTGTAGATAGATGGCTCATGCTGTTGTTCCGTTGAATTTTAATGCGTTCCTTGAGAAAGCAAAGTTGAAAGATGATGGTAGCAATTACATGGACTGGGTTCGTAACTTGAGGATTATCCTCATTGCTGAACAGAAGAATTACATCTTGGAAGCACCGTTGGGTGCCAGGCCTGCTGCTGGAGCAACACCAGATGTTATGAACATCTGGCAGAGCAAAGCTGATGACTACTCGATAGTTCAGTGTGCCATGCTTTATGGCTTAGAATCGGGACTTCAACGACGTTTTGAACGTCATGGAGCATATGAGATGTTCCAGGAGTTGAAGTTAATATTTCAAGCAAATGCCCGGATTGAGAGATATGAAGTCTCCAATAAATTCTATAGCTGCAAGATGGAGGAGAATAGTTCTGTTAGTGAACATATACTCAAAATGTCTGGGTATCATAATCACTTGACTCAACTGGGAGTTAATCTTCCTGTTGGTAGTGTCATTGACAGAGTTCTTCAATCACTGCCACCAAGCTACAAAAGCTTCGTGATGAACTATAACATGCAAGGGATGGATAAGACAATTCCCGAGCTCTTCGCAATGCTAAAGGCTGTGGAGGTAGAAATCAAGAAGGAGCATCAAGTGTTGATGGTCAACAAGACCGCCAGTTTCAAGAAAAAGGGCAAAGGGAAGAAGAAGGGGAACTTCAAGAAGAACAGTAAGCAAGTTGCTACTCAGGAGAAGAAACCCAAGTCTGGACCTAAGCCTGAAACTGAGTGCTTCTACTACAAGCAGACTGGTCACTGGAATCGGAACTGCCCCAAGTATTTGGCGGATAAGAAGGATGGCAAGGTGAACAAAGGTATATGTGATATACATGTTATTGATGTGTACCTTACTAGAGCTCGCAGTAGCACCTGGGTATTTGATACTGGTTGTGTTGCTAATATTTGCAACTCGAAACAGGGACTATGGAATAAGCGGGCACTAGCAAAGGACGAGGTGACGATGCGCGTGGGAAACGGTTCCAAAGTCGATGTGATCGCGGTCGGCACGCTACCTCTACATCTACCTTCGGGATTAATATAGACCTATATAATTGTTATTTGGTGCCAGCGTTAAGCATGAACATTATATCTGGATCTTGTTTAATGCGAGACGGTTATTCATTTAAATCAGAGAATAATGGTTGTTCTATTTATATGAGTAATATCTTTTATGGTCATGCACTTTTGAAGAGTGGTCTATTTTTGATGAATCTCGATAGTAGTGATACACATATTCATAATGTTGAAGCCAAAAGATACAGAGTTGATAATTAAAGTGCAAATTATTTGTGGCACTGTCGTTTAGGTCATATCGGTGTAAAGCGCATGAAGAAACTCCATACTGATGGACTTTTGGAACCACTTGATTATGAATCACTTGGTACTTGCGAACCGTGCCTCATGGGCAAGATGACTAAAACACCGTTCTCCGGTACTATGGAGAGAGCAACAGATTTGTTGGAAATCATACATACCGATGTATGTGGTCCGATGAATATTGAGGCTCGTGGCGGATATCGTTATTTTCTCACCTTCACAGATGACTTGAGCAGATATGGGTATATCTACTTAATGAAACATAAATCTGAAACATTTGAAAAGTTCAAAGAATTTCAGAGTGAAGTTGAAAATCATCGTAACAAGAAAATAAAGTTTCTACGATCTGATCGGGGAGGAGAATATTTGAGTTACGTGTTTGGTGTACATTTGAAAAATTGTGGAATAGTTTCGCAACTCACGCCACCCAGAACACCACAGCATAATGGTGTGTCCGAACGTCGTAATCGTACTTTACTAGATATGGTGCGATCTATGATGTCTCTTACTAATTTACCGCTATCATTTTGGGGTTATGCTTTAGAGACGGCCGCATTCACGTTAAATAGGGCACCATCAAAATCCGTTGAGACGCCTTTTGAACTGTGGTTTGGCAAGAAACCAAAGTTGTCGTTTCTTAAAGTTTGGGGCTGCGATGCTTATGTGAAAAAGCTTCAACCTGATAAGCTCGAACCCAAATCGGAGAAATGTGTCTTCATAGGATACCCAAAGGAGACTGTTGGGTACACCTTCTATCACAGATCCGAAGGCAAGACATTCCTTGCTAAGAATGGATCCTTTCTAGAGAAGGAGTTTCTCTCGAAAGAAGTGAGTGGGAGGAAAGTAGAACTTGACGAGGTAACTGTACCTGCTCCTTTATTGGAAAGTAGCACATCACAGAAAACTGTTTCTGCGACACCTACACCAATAAGTGAGAAAGCTAATGATGATGATCATGAAACTTCAGATCAAGATACTACTGAACCTCGTAGATCAACCAGAGTAAGATCCGCGTCAGAGTGGTACGGTAATCCTGTTCTGGAAATCATGCTACTAGATCATGATGAACCTACGAACTATGAAGAAGCGATGGTGAGCCCAGATTCCGCAAAGTGGCTTGAAGCCATGAAATCTGAGATGGGATCCATGTATGAGAACAAAGTATGGACTTTGGTTGACTTGCCCAATGATCGGCAAGCAATTGAGAATAGATGGATCTTCAAGAAGAAGACTGACGCTGATGGTAATGTTACTGTCTACAAAGCTCGACTTGTCGCAATAGGTTTTCGACAAGTTCAAGGGGTTGACTACGATGAGACCTTCTCACCCGTAGCGATGCTTAAGTCTGTCCGAATCATGTTAGCAATTGCCGCATTTTATGATTATGAAATTTGGCAGATGGATGTCAAAACTGCATTCCTGAATGGATTTCTGGAAGAAGAGTTGTATATGATGCAACCGGAAGGTTTTGTCGATCCAAAGGGAGCTAACAAAGTGTGCAAGCTCCAGCGATCCATTTATGGACTGGTGCAAGCCTCTCGGAGTTGGAATAAACATTTTGATAGTGTGATCAAAGCATTTGGTTTTATACAGACTTTTGGAGAAGCCTGTATTTACAAGAAAGTGAGTGGGAGCTCTGTAGCATTTCTGATATTATATGTGGATGACATATTGCTGATTGGAAATGATATAGAATTTCTGGATAGCATAAAGGGATACCTGAATAAGAGTTTTTCGATGAAAGACCTCGGTGAAGCTGCTTACATATTAGGCATAAAGATCTATAGAGATAGATCAAGACGCTTAATTGGACTTTCACAAAGCACATACCTTGACAAGATTTTGAAGAAGTTCAAAATGGATCAAGCAAAGAAAGGGTTCTTGCCTGTGTTACAAGGTGTGAAGTTGAGTCAGACTCAATGCCCGACCACTGCAGAAGATAGAGAGAAAATGAAAGATGTTCCCTATGCTTCAGCCATAGGCTCTATCATGTATGCAATGCTGTGTACCAGACCTGATGTGTGCCTTGCTATAAGTTTAGCAGGGAGGTCCCAAAGTAATCCAGGAGTGGATCACTGGACAGCGGTCAAGAACATCCTGAAATACCTGAAAAGGACTAAGGATATGTTTCTCATGTATGGAGGTGACAAAGAGCTCACCGTAAAAGGTTACGTTGATGCAAGCTTTGACACTGATCCGGACGATTCTAAATCGCAAACCGGATACGTGTTTACATTAAACAGTGGAGCTGTCAGTTGGTGCAGTTCTAAACAAAGCGTCGTAGCGGGATCTACATGTGAAGCGGAGTACATAGCTGCTTCAGAAGCAGCAAACGAAGGAGTCTGGATGAAGGAGTTCATATCCGATCTAGGTGGCATACCTAGTGCATCGGGTCCAATGAAAATCTTTTGTGACAATACTGGTGCAATTGCCTTGGCAAAGGAATCCAGATTGCACAAAAGGACCAAACACATCAAGAGACGCTTCAATTCCAACCGGGATCTAGTCCAGGTGGGAGACATAGAGATTTGCAAGGTACATACGGATCTGAATGTTGCAGACCCGTTGACTAAGCCTCTTCCACGAGCAAAACATGATCAGCACCAAAGCTCCATGGGTGTTAGAATCATTACAGTGTAATCTAGATTATTGACTCTAGTGCAAGTGGGAGACTGAAGGAAATATGCCCTAGAGGCAATAATAAAGTTATTATTTATTTCCTTATATCATGATAAATGTTTATTATTCATGCTAGAATTGTATTAACCAGAAACATAATACATGTGTGAATACATAGACAAACAGAGTGTCACTAGTATGCCTCTACTTGACTAGCTCGTTAATCAAAGATGGTTATGTTTCCTAACCATGAACAAAGAGTTGTTATTTGATTAACTAGGTCACATCATTAGTTGAATGATCTGATTGACATGACCCATTCCATTAGCTTAGCACCCGATCGTTTAGTATGTTGCTATTGCTTTTCTTCATGACTTATACATGTTCCTATGACTATGAGATTATGCAACTCCCGTTTACCGGAGGAACACTTTGGGTACTACCAAACGTCACAACGTAACTGGGTGATTATAAAGGAGTACTACAGGTGTCTCCAAAGGTAGATGTTGGGTTGGCGTATTTCGAGATTAGGATTTGTCACTCCGATTGTCGGAGAGGTATCTCTGGGCCCTCTCGGTAATGCACATCACATAAGCCTTGCAAGCATTGCAACTAATGAGTTAGTTGTGAGATGATGTATTATGGAACGAGTAAAGAGACTTGCCGGTAACGAGATTGAACTAGGTATTGAAATACCGACGATCGAATCTCGGGCAAGCAACATACCGATGACAAAAGGAACAACGTATGTTGTTATGCGGTCTGACCGATAAAGATCTTCGTAGAATATGTAGGAGCCAATATGGGCATCCAGGTCCCGCTATTGGTTATTGACTGGAGACGTGTCTCGGTCATGTCTACATTGTTCTCGAACCCGTAGGGTCCGCACGCTTAAGGTTACGATGACAGTTATATTATGAGTTTATGCATTTTGATGTACCGAAGGTTGTTCGGAGTCTCGGATATGATCACGGACATGACGAGGAGTCTCGAAATGGTCGAGACATAAAGATTGATATATTGGAAGCCTATTTTTGGATATCGGAAGTGTTCCGGGTGAAATCGGGATTTTACCGGAGTACCGGGAGGTTACCGGAACCCCCCCGGGAGCTATATGGGCCTTAGTGGGCTTTAGTGGAAAGGAGAAAGGGGCAGCCCAAGGTGGCTGTGCGCCTCCCCCCTTCCCCTAGTCCTATTAGGACTAGGAGAGGTGGCCGGCCCCCGCTCTCTCTTTCCCCCCTCCGCGAATCCTATTCCAACTAGGATTGGGGGGGGGGGGAATCCTACTCCCAGAGGGAGTAGGACTCTCCTGGCGCGCCTCCTATGGCCGGCTAGCCTCCCCCCTCTAGTCCTTTATATACTGAGGCAGAGGCACCCCAGAAACACACAAGTTGATCCACGTGATCTATTCCTTAGCCGTGTGCGGTGCCCCCAGCCACCATATTCCTCGATAATACTGTAGCGGAGTTTAGGCGAAGCCCTGCTGCTGCAGTGCATCAACATCGTCACCACGCCGTCGTGCTGACGGAACTCTTCCCTGACACTTTGCTGGATCGGAGTCCGGGGATTGTCATCGAGCTGAACGTGTGCTCGAACTCGGAGGTGCCGAAGTTTCTGTACTTGATCGGTTGGATCGTGAAGATGTACGACTACTTCCTCTACGTTGCGTCAACGCTTCCGCAGTCGGTCTGCGTGGGTACGTAGACAACACTCTCCCCTCTCGTTGCTATGCATCACATGATCTTGCGTGTGCGTAGGAATTTTTTTGAAATTACTACGAAACCCAACAGGGAGGCGCGCGGCCCACCTTGGGCTGCCCCTTTCTCCTTTCCACTAAAGCCCACTAAGGCCCATATAGCTCCCGGGGGGTTCCGGTAACCTCCCGGTACTCCGGTAAAATCTCGATTTCACGCGGAACACTTCCGATATCCAAACATAGGCTTCCAATATATCCATCTTTATGTCTCGACCATTTCGAGACTCCTCATCATGTCCGTGATCACATCCGGGACTCCGAACTAACTTCGGTACATCAAAATGCATAAACTCATAATAACTGTCATCGTAACGGTTCGAGAACAATGCAGACATGACTGAGACACATCTCCGGTCAATAACCAATAGCGGGACCTGGATGCCCATATTGGCTCCTACATATTCTACGAAGATCTTTATCGGTCAGACCGCATAACAACATACGTTGTTCCCTTTGTCATCAGTATGTTACTTGCCCGATATTCGATCGTCGGTATCCAATACCTAGTTCAATCTCGTTACCGGCAAGTCTCTTTACTCGTTCCATAATACATCATCTCACAACTAACATATTAGTTGTAATGCTTGCAAGGCTTATGTGATGTGCATTACCGAGAGGGCCCAGAGATACCTCTCCGACAATCGGAGTGACAAAACCTAATCTCGAAATACGCCAACCCAACATGTACCTTTGGAGACACCTATGGTACTCCTTTATAATCACCTAGTTACGTTGTGACGTTTGGTAGCACCCAAAGTGTTCCTCCGGTAAACGGGAGTTGCATAATCTCATAGTTATAGGAACATGTATAACTCATGAAGAAAGCAATAGCAACATACTAAACGATCGAGTGCTAAGCTAATGGAATGGGTCACGTCAATCAGATCATTCACTTAATGATGTGATCCCGTTAATCAAATAACAACTCCTTGTTTATGGTTAGGAAACATAACCATCTTTGATTAACGAGCTAGTCAAGTAGAGGCATACTAGTGACACTCTGTTTGTCTATGTATTCACACATGTATTATGTTTCCGGTTAATACAATTCTAGCATGAATAATAAACATTTATCATGATATAAGGAAATAAATAATAACTTTATTATTGCCTCTAGGGCATATTTCCTTCAGTCTCCCACTTGCACTAGAGTCAATAATCTAGTTCACATCGCCATGTGATTCAACACTAAGAGTTCACATCACCATGTGATTAACACCCATAGTTCACATCGTCATGTGACCTATACCCAAAGGGTTTACTAGAGTCAATAATCTAGTTCACATCATTTATGTGATTAACACCCAAAGAGTACTAAGGTGTGATCATGTTTTGCTTGTGAGATAATTTTAGTCAACGGGTCTGTCACATTCAGATCCGTAAGTATTTTGCGAATTTCTATGTCAACAATGCTCTGCACGGAGCTACTCTAGCTTATTGCTCCCACTTTCAATATGTATCTAGATCGAGACTTAGAGTCATCCAGATCGGTGTCAAAACTTGAATCGATGTAACTCTTTACGACGAACCTTTTGTCACCTCCATAATCGAGAAACATATCCTTATTCCACTAAGGATAACTTTGACCGCTGTCCAGTGATCTACTCCTAGATCACCATTGTACTCCCTTGCTTAACTCAGTGTAGGGTATACAATAGATCTGGTACACATCATGGCATACTTTATAGAACCTATGGCTGAGGCATAGGGAATGACTTTCATTCTCTTTCTATCTTCTGCCGTGGTCGGGCTTTGAGTCTTACTCAACTTCACACCTTGTAACACAGGCAAGAAACCTTTTCTTTGACTGTTCCATTTTGAACTACTTCAAAATCTTGTCAAGGTATGTAATCATTGAAAAAACTTATCAAGTGTCTTGATCTATCTCTATAGATCTTGATACTCAATATGTAAGCAGCTTCACCGAGGTCTTTCTTTGAAAAACTCCTTTCAAACACTCCTTTATGCTTTGCAGAATAATTCTACATTATTTCTGATCAACAATATGTCATCCACATATACTTATCAGAAATGTTGTAGTGCTCCCACTCACTTTCTTGTAAATACAGGCTTCACCGCAAGTCTGTATAAAACTATATGCTTTGATCAACTTATCAAAGCGTATATTCCAACTCCGAGATTCTTGCACCAGTCCATAAATGGATCGCTGGAGCTTGCATATTTAGTTAACACCTTTAGGATCGACAAAACCTTCTAGTTGCATCGCATACAACTCTTCTTTAGTAAATCCATTAAGGAATGCAGTTTTGTTTATCCATTTGCAAGATTTCATAAAATGCGGCAATTGCTAACATGATTCGGACAGACATAAGCATAGATACGAGTGAGAAAATCTCATCATAGTGAACACCTTGAACTTGTCGAAAACCTTTTGCGACAATTCTAGCTTTGTAGATAGTAACACTACTATCAGCGTCCGTCTTCCTCTTGAAGATTCATTTATTTTCTATGACTTGCCGATCATCGGGCAAGTCAACCAAAGTCCATACTTTGTTCTCATACATGGATCGTATCTCAGATTTCATGGCCTCAAACCATTTCGCGGAATCTGGGCTCACCATCGCTTCTTCATAGTTCGTAGGTTCATCATGATCTAGTAGCATGACTTCTAGAACTGGATTACCGTACCACTCTGGCGTGGATCTCACTCTGGTTGATCTACGAGGTTCAGTAGTATCTTGTTATGAAGTTTCATGATCATTATCAGTAACTTCCTCACTTATTGGTGTAGGTGTCGCAGAAACAGTTTTCTGTGATGTACTACTTTCCAACAGGGGAGCAGTTACAGTTACCTCATCAAGTTCTACTTTCCTCCCACTCACTTCTTTCGAGAGAAACTCCTTCTCCAGAAAGTTTCCGAATTTAGCAACAAAAGTCTTGCCTTCGGATTTGTGATAGAAGGTGTATCCAATAGTTTCCTTTGGATATCCTATGGACACATTTCTCCGATTTGGGTTCGAGCTTATCAGGTTGAAGCTTTTTCACATAAGCATCGCAGCCCCAAACTTTCTGAAACGACAACTTCGGTTTCTTGCCAAACCACAGTTCATAAGTCGTCGTCTTAATGGATTTTGATGGTGCCCTATTTAACGTGAATGCGGCCGTCTCTAGAGCGTATCCCCAAAACGATAGCGGTAAATCAGTAAGAGACATCATAGATCGCACCATATCTAGTAAAGTACGATTACGACGTTCGGACACACCATTACGCTGTGGTGTTCCGGGTGGCGTGAGTTGCGAAACTATTCCACAATTTTTCAAATGTACACCAAACTCGTAACTCAAATATTCTCCTCCACGATCAGATCGTAGAAACTTTATTTTCTTGTTACGATGATTTTCAACTTCACTCTGAAATTCTTTGAACTTTTCAAATGTTTCAGACTTATGTTTCATTAAGTAGATATACCCGTATCTGCTTAAATCATCGGTGAAGGTGAGAAAATAACGATATCCGCCACGAGCTTCAGTATTCATCGGACCACATACATCTGTATGTATGATTTCCAACAAATCTGTTGCTCTCTCCATAGTACCGGAGAACGGTGTTTTAGTCATCTTGCCCATGAGGCACGGTTCACAAGTACCAAGCGATTCATAATCAAGTGGTTCCAAAAGCCCATCAGTATGGAGTTTCTTCATGCGCTTTACACCGATATGACCTAAACGGCAGTGCCACAAATAAGTTGCACTATCATTATCAACTCTGCATCTTTTGGCTTCAACATTATGAATATGTGTATTACTACTATCGAGATTCAATAAGAATAGCCACTCTTCAAGGGTGCATGACCATAAAAGATATTACTCATATAAATAGAACAACCATTATTCTCTGATTTAAATGAATAACCGTCTCACATTAAACAAGATCCAGATATAATGTTCATGCTCAACGCTAGCACCGAATAACAATTATTTAGGTCTAATACTAATCCCGAAGGTAGATGTAGAGGTAGCGTGCCGACCGCGATCACATCGACTTTGGAACCGTTTCCCACGCGCATCGTCACCTCGTCCTTAGCCAATCTTCGCTTAATCCGTAGTCCCTGTTTCGAGTTGCAAATATTAGCAACAGAACCAGTATCAAATACCCAGGTGCTACTGCGAGCATTAGTAAGGTACACATCAATAACATGTATATCACATATACCTTTGTTCACCTTGCCATCCTTCTTATCCGCCAAATACTTGGGGCAGTTCCGCTTCCAGTGACCAGTCTGCTTGCAGTAGAAGCACTCAGTTTCAGGCTTAGGTCCAGACTTGGGTTTCTTCTCTTGAGCAGCAACTTGCTTGCTGTTCTTTTTGAAGTTCCCCTTCTTCTTCCCTTTGCCCTTTTTCTTGAAACTAGTGGTCTTGTTGACCATCAACACTTGATGCTCCTTTTTGATTTCTACCTCCGCAGCTTTCAGCATTGCGAAGAGCTCGGGAATAGTCTTGTTCATCCCTTGCATATTATAGTTCATCACGAAGCTCTTGTAGCTTGGTGGCAGTGATTGGAGAATTCTGTGAATGACGCAATCATCTGGAAGATTAACTCCCATCTGAATCAACTGATTATTATACCCAGACATTTTGAGTATATGCTCACTGACAGAACTGTTCTCCTCCATCTTGCAGCTATAGAACTTATTGGAGACTTCATATCACTTAATTCGGGCATTTGCTTGAAATATTAACTTCAACTCCTGAAACATCTCATATGCTCCATGACGTTCAAAACATCGTTGAAGTCCCGATTCTAAGTCGTAAAGCATGGCACACTGAACTATTGAGTAGTCATCAGCTTTGCTCTGCCAGACGTTCATAACATCTGGTGTTGCTCCAGCAGCAGGCCTGGCACCCAGCGGTGCTTCCAGGACGTAATTCTTCTGTGCAGCAATGAGGATAATCCTCAAGTTACGGACCCAGTCCGTGTAATTGCTACCATCATCTTTCAACTTTGCTTTCTCAAGGAACGCATTAAAATTCAACGGAACAATAGCACGAGCCATCTATCTACAATCAACATAAACAAGCAAGATACTATCAGGGACTAAGTTCATGATAAATTTAAGTTCAATTAATCATATTACTTAAGAACTCCCACTTAGATAGACATCCCTCTAATCCTCTAAGTGATCACGAGATCCAAATCAACTAAACCATGTCCGATCATCATGTGAGATGGAGTAGTTTCATTGGTGAACATCACTATGTTGATCATATCTACTATATGATTCACGCTCGACCTTTCAGTCTCCGTGTTCCGAGGCCATATCTGTATATGCTTGGCTTGTCAAGTATAACCTGAGTATTCCGCGTGTGCAACTGTTTTGCACCCGTTGTATTTGAACGTAGAGCCTATCACACCCGATCATCACGTGGTGTCTCAGCACGAAGAACTTTCGCAACGGTGCATACTCAGGGAGAACACTTCTTGATAATTTAGTGAGAGATCATCTTATAATGCTACCGTCAATCAAAGCAAGATAAGATGCATAAAAGATAAACATCACATGCAATCAATATAAGTGATATGATATGGCAAACATCATCTTGTGCCTGTGATCTCCATCTCCGAAGCACCGTCATGATCACCATCGTCACCGGCGCAACACCTTGATCTCCATCGTAGCATCGTTGTCGTCTCGCCAATCTTATGCTTCCACGACCATCGCTATCGCTTAGTGATAAAGTAAAGCATTACATCGCGATTGCATTGCATACAATAAAGCGACAACCATATGGCTCCTGCCAGTTGCCGATAACTCGGTTACAAAACATGATCATCTCATACAATAAAATTTAGCATCATGCCTTGACCATATCACATCACAACATGCCCTGCAAAAACAAGTTAGACGTCCTCTACTTTGTTGTTGCAAGTTTTACGTGGCTGCTACGGGCTTAAGCAAGAACCAATCTCACCTACGCATCAAAACCACAACGATAGTTTGTCAAATAGACTCCGTTTTAACCTTCGCAAGGACCGGGCGTAGCCACACTTGGTTCAACTAAAGTTGGAGAGACTGTCGCCCGCAAGCCACCTATGTGCAAAGCACGTCGGGAGAACCAGTCTCGCGTAAGCGTACGCGTAATGTCGGTCCGGGTCGTCTCGTCCAACAATACCGCCGAACCAAAGTATGACATGCTGGTAGGCAGTATGACTTATATCGCCCACAACTCACTTGTGTTCTACTCGTGCATATAACATCAAACCATAAAACCTAGGCTCGGATGCCACTGTTGGGGAACACAGTAATTTCAAAATTTTTCCTACGCACACGCAAGATCATGGTGATGCATAGCAACGAGAGGGGAGAGTGTTGTCTACGTACCCACGCAGACCGACTGCGGAAGCGTTGACGCAACATAGAGGAAGTAGTCGTACGTCTTCCTGATCCGACCGATCCAAGCACCGTTACTCCGGCACCTCCGAGTTCTTAGCACACGTACAGATCAATGACGATCCCCGGGCTCCGATCCAACAAAGCGTCGGGGAGGAGTTCCGTCAGCACGACGGCGTGGTGACGATCTTGATGTTCTACTGTCGCAGGGCTTCGCCTAAGCACCGCTACAATATGATCGAGGTGGAATATGGTGGCAGGGGGCACCGCACACGGCTAAGGAACGATCTCAAGGATCAACTTGTGTGTCTAGAGGTGCCCCCTACCCCCGTATATAAAGGATCCAAGGGGGAGGGGGCGGCCGGCCAGGAGGAGGGCGCAGGAGGAGTCCTACTCCTACCGGGAGTAGGACTCCCCCCCAATCCTAGTTGGAATAGGATTCCCCGAGGGGGAAAGAGAGAGAGGGGGGCCGGCCACCTCTCCTTGTCCTAATAGGACTAGGGGAGGGGGAGGCGCGCGACCCACCTTGGGCTGCCCCTTTCTCCTTTCCACTAAAGCCCACTAAGGCCCATATAGCTCCCGGGGGGTTCCGGTAACCTCCCGGTACTCCGGTAAAATCTCGATTTCACCCGGAACACTTCCGATATCCAAACATAGGCTTCCAATATATCAATCTTTAGGTCTCGACCATTTCGAGACTCATCGTCATGTCCGTGATCACATCCGGGACTCCGAACTAACTTCGGTACATCAAAATGCATAAACTCATAATAACTGTCATCGTAACGTTAAGCGTGCGGACCCTACGGTTCGAGAACAATGCAGACATGACTGAGACACATCTCCGGTCAATAACCAATAGCGGGACCTGGATGCCCATATTGGCTCCTACATATTCTACGAAGATCTTTATCGGTCAGACCGCATAACAACATACGTTGTTCCCTTTGTCATCGGTATGTTACTTTCCCGAGATTCGATCGTCGGTATCCAATACCTAGTTCAATCTCGTTACCGGCAAGTCTCTTTACTCGTTCCATAATACATCATCTCACAACTAACATATTAGTTGTAATGCTTGCAAGGCTTATGTGATGTGCATTACCGAGAGGGCCCATAAATACCTCTCCGACAATCGGAGTGACAAAACCTAATCTCGAAATACGCCAACCCAACATGTACCTTTGGAGACACCTGTAGTACTCCTTTATAATCACCCAGTTATGTTGTGACGTTTGGTAGCACCCAAAGTGTTCCTCCGGTAAACGGGAGTTGCATAATCTCATAGTTATAGGAACATGTATAAGTCATGAAGAAAGCAATAGCAACATACCAAACGATCGGGTGCTAAGCTAATGGAATGGGTCATGTCAATCAGATCATTCACTTAATGATGTGATCCTGTTAATCAAATAACAACTCCTTGTTTATGGTTAGGAAACATAACCATCTTTGATTAACGAGCTAGTCAAGTAGAGGCATACTAGTGACACTTTGTTTGTCTATGTATTCACACATGTATTATGTTTCCGGTTAATACAATTCTAGCATGAATAATAAAAATTTATCATGATATAAGGAAATAAATAATAACTTTATTATTGCCTCTAGGGCATATTTCCTTCAGTTACCTCATCAAGTTCTACTTTCCTCCCACTCACTTCTTTCGAGAGAAACTCCTTCTCCAGAAAGTTTCCAAATTTAGCAACAAAAGTCGTGCCTTCGGATCTGTGATAGAAGGTGTATCCAATAGTTTCCTTTGGATATCCTATGAAGATACATTTCTTCGATTTGGGTTCGAGCTTATCAGGTTGAAGCTTTTTCACATAAGCATCGCAGCCCCAAACTTTCAGAAACGACAACTTTGGTTTCTTGCCAAACCACAATTCATAAGGCGTCGTCTCAATGGATTTTGATGGTGCCCTATTTAACGTGAATGCGGCCGTCTCTAGAGCGTATCCCCAAAACGATAGCGGTAAATCAGTAAGAGACGTCATAGATCGCACCATATCTAGTAAAGTACGATTACGACGTTCGGACACACCATTACGCTGTGGTGTTCCGGGTGGCGTGAGTTGCGAAACTATTCCACAATTTTTCAAATGTACACCAAACTCATAACTCAAATATTCTCCTCCATGATCAGATCGTAGGAATTTTATTTTCTTGTTACGATGATTTTCAACTTCACTCTGAAATTCTTTGAACTTTTCAAATGTTTCAGACTTGTGTTTCATTAAGTAGATATACCCATATCTGCTTAAGTCATCTGTGAAGGTGAGAAGATAAAGATATCCGCCACGAGCCTCAACGTTCATTGGACCACAACATCTGTATGTATGATTTCCAACAAATTTGTTGCTCTCTCCATAGTACCGGAGAACGGTGTTTTTGTCATCTTACCCATAAGGCACGGTTCGCAAGTACCAAGTGATTCATAATCAAGTGGTTCCAAAAGCCCATCAGTATGGAGTTTCTTCATGCGCTTTATACCGATATGACCTAAACGGCAGTGCCACAAATAAGTTGCACTATCATTATCAACTCTGCATCTTTTGGTTTCAACACTATGAATATGTGTGTCACTACTATCGAGATTCAATAAAAATAGACCACTCTTTAAGGGTGCATGACCATAAAAGATATTACTCATATAAATAGAACAACCATTATTCTCAGATTTAAATGAATAACCGTCTCGCATCAAACAAGATCCAGATATAATGTTCATGCTTAACGCTGGCACCAAATAACAATTATTTAGGTCTAATATTAATCCCGAAGGTAGATGTAGAGGTAGCGTGCCGACTGCGATCACATCGACTTTGGAACCGTTTCCCACACGCATCGTCACCTCGTCCTTAGCCAATCTTCGCTTAATCCATAGTCCCTATTTCGAGTTGCAAATATTAGCAACAAAACCAGTATCAAATACCCAGGTGCTACTGCGAGCATTAGTAAGGTACACATCAATAACATGTATATCACATATACCTTTGTTCACCTTGCCATCCTTCTTATCCGCCAAATACTTGGGGCAGTTCCGGTTCCAGTGACCAAGTCTGCTTGTAGTAGAAGCACTCAGTTTCAGGCTTAGGTCCAGGTTTGGGTTTCTTCTCTTGAGTAGCAACTTGCTTGCTGTTCTTTTTGAAGTTCCCCTTCTTCTTCCCTTTGCCCTTTTTCTTGAAACTAGTGGTCTTGTTGACCATCAACACTTGATGCTCCTTCTTGATTTCTACCTCCGCAACTTTCAGCATTGCGAAGAGCTCGGGAATAGTCTTATTCATCCCTTGCATATTATAGTTCATCACGAAGCTCTTGTAGCTTGGTGGCAGTGATTGGAGAATTCTGTCAATGACACAATCATCTGGAAGGTTAACTCCCAATTGAATCAAGTGATTATTATACCCAGACATTTTGAGTATATGCTCACTGACAGAACTGTTCTCCTCCATCTTGCAGCTATAGAACTTATTGGAGACTTCATATCTCTCAATCCGGGCATTTGCTTGAAATATTAACATCAACTCCTGGAACATCTCATATGCTCCATGACGTTAAAAACGTTGTTGAAGTCCCAATTCTAAGCCGTAAAGCATGGCACACTGAACTATCGAGTAGTCATCAGCTTTGCTCTGCCAGACGTTCATAACATCTGGTGTTGCTCCAGCAGCAGGCCTGGCACCCAGCGGTGCTTCCAGGACGTAATTCTTCTATGCAGCAATGAGGATAATCCTCAAGTTACGGACCTAGTCCGTGTAATTGCTACCATCATCTTTCAACTTTGCTTTCTCAAGGAACGCATTAAAATTCAACGGAACAACAGCACGAGCCATCTATCTACAATCAAGTATAAACAAGCAAGATACTATCAGGTACTATGTTTCATGATAAATTTAGGTTCAATTAGTTTACTTAAAGAACTCTCACTTAGATAGACATCCCTCTAATCCTCTAAGTGATTACGTGATCCAAATCAACTAAACCATGTCCGATCATCACGTGAGATGGAGTAGTTTCATTGGTGAACATCATTATGTTGATCATATCTACTATATGATTCACGCTCGACCTTTCGGTCTCCGTGTTCCGAGGCCATATCTGTATATGCTTGGCTCGTCAAGTATAACCTGAGTATTCCGCGTGTGCAACTGTTTTGCACCCGTTGTATTTGAACGTAGAGCCTATCACACCCGATCATCGTGTGGTGTCTCAACACGAAGAACTTTCGCAACGGTGCATACTCAGGGAGAACACTTCTTGATAATTAGTGAGAGATCATCTTATAATGCTACCGTCAATCAAAGCAAGATAAGATGCATAAAAGATAAACATCACATGCAATCAATATAAGTGATATGATATGGCCATCATCATCTTGTGCTTGTGATCTCCATCTTCGAAGCACCGTCGTGATCACCATCGTCACCGGCGCGACACCTTGATCTCCATCGTAGCATCGTTGTCGTCTCGCCAATCTTATGCTTCCACGACTATCGCTACCGCTTAGTGATAAAGTAAAGCATTACAGCGTGATTGCATTGCATACAATAAAGCGACAACCATATGGCTCCTGCCAGTTGCCGATAACTCGGTTACAAAACATGATCATCTCATACAATAAAATTTAGCATCATGTCTTGACCATATCACATCACAACATGCCCTGCAAAAACAAGTTAGACGTCCTCTACTTTGTTGTTGCAAGTTTTACGTGGCTGCTACGGGCTTAAGCAAGAACCAATCTTACCTACGCATCAAAACCACAACGATAGTTTGTCAAGTTGGTGTTGTTTTAACCTTCGCAAGGACCGGGCGTAGCCACACTCGGTTCAACTAAAGTTGGAGAAACTGTCATCCGCAAGCCACCTATGTGCAAAGCACGTCGGGAGAACAGGTCTCGCGTAAGCATACGCGTAATGTCGGTCCGGGCCGCTTCGTCCAACAATACCGCCGAACCAAAGTATGACATGCTGGTAAGTAGTATGACTTATATCGCCCACGACTCACTTGTGTTCTACTCGTGCATATAACATCAACATATAAAACCTAGGCTCGGATGCCACTGTTGGGGAACGTAGTAATTTCAAAAAATTTCCTACGCACACGCAAGATCATGGTGATGCATAGCAACGAGAGGGGAGAGTGTGATCTACGTACCCTTGTAGACCGACAGCAGAAGCGTTAGCACAACGCGGTTGGTGTAGTCGTACGTCTTCACGGCCCGACCGATCAAGCACCGAAACTACGACACCTCCGAGTTTTAGCACACGTTCAGCTCGATGACGATCCCCGGACTCTGATCCAGCAAAGTGTCGGGGAAGAGTTCCGTCAGCACGACGGCGTGGTGACGATCTTGATGTACTATCGTCGCAGGGCTTCGCCTAAGCACCGCTACAATGTTATCGAGGATTATGGTGGAAGGGGGCACCGCACACGGCTAAGAATATGATCACGTGGATCAACTTGTGTGTCTAGGGGTGCCCCCTGCCCCCGTATATAAAGGATCAAGGGGAGGAGGCCGGCCGGCCCCTATGGCGCGCCAAGGAGGAATCCTCCTCCTAGTAGGAGTAGGACTCCTACTAGGAGGGGGAAAGAAGTGGGGAGGAAGAAGGAAAGGGGGGCGCCGCCCCCTTTCCTAGTCCAATTCGGACCAGGGGGGAGGAGGTGCGCGGCCCACCTTTGGCTGCCCCTCTCTCTCTCCACTAAGGCCCATATGGCCCATTACTTCTCCCGGGGGGTTCCGGTAACCCTCCGGCTCTCCGGTTTTCTCCGAAATCACCCGGAACATTTTCGGTGTCCGAATATAGCCGTCCAATATATCAATCTTTATGTCTCGACCATTTCAAGACTCCTCGTCATGTCCGTGATCACATCCGAGACTCCGAACTAACTTCGGTACATCAAAACTCATAAACTCATAATATAACTATCATCGAAACCTTAAGCGTGCGGACCCTACGGGTTCGAGAACAATGTAGACATGACCGAGACACGTCTCCGATCAATAACCAATAGCGGAACCTGGATGCTCATATTGGCTCCTACATATTCTACGAAGATCTTTATCGGTCAGACCGCATAACAACATACGTTGTTCCCTTTGTCATCGGTATGTTACTTGCCCGAGATTCGATCGTCGGTATCTCAATACCTAGTTCAATCTCGTTACCGGCAAGTCTCTTTACTCGTTCCGTAATACATCATCTCGCAACTAACTCATTAGTTGCAATGCTTGCAAGGCTTATGTGATGTGCATTACCGAGAGGGCCCAGAGATACCTCTCCGACAATCGGAGTGACAAATCCTAATCTCGAAATACGCCAACTCAACATGTACCTTTGGAGACACCTGTAGAGTACCTTTATAATCACCCATTTACGTTGTGACGTTTGGTAGCACACAAAGTGTTCCTCCGGCAAATGGGAGTTGCATAATCTCATAGTCATAGGAACATGTATAAGTTATGAAGAAAGCAATAGCAACATACTAAACGATCGGGTGCTAAGCTAATGGAATGGGTCATGTCAATCAGATCATTCACCTAATGATGTGATCCCGTTAATCAAATAACAACTCTTTGTTCATGGTTAGGAAACATAACCATTTTTGATTACCGAGCTAGTCAAGTAGAGGCATACTAGTGACACTCGGTTTGTCTATGTATTCACACATGTATTATGTTTCTGGTTAATACAATTCTAGCATGAATAATAAACATTTATCATGATATAAGGAAATAAATAATAACTTTATTATTGCCTCTAGGGCATATTTCCTTCATGTGGCTCATAAGATCTGTTGACAGTTGGGTCTCAGTGAGTCAAAATTATCGTTGACGAGCCTAAGACAACGAGGTAGGCCCTGGAATGTCGGTAATAATGCTTTTCTTTTGAGATTTTTCAGTGTTGCGTTTTTCTCTGGCATGCTACAAGCCTGTGTTTATTTTTAAACACACACATGCGGCATGTGACTGACTTTGAGCTTCAATTACAAAGGTTGGGTTCGTGCTACACAGTTGTTTGTAATGTTGTGGCATGAGTTGTTTTTTGTGTTGCATACGTTGCGATCAATTCTCTCAAAGATCAATTGGAACTAGCGGTGATTTTGTTACACACTCCAATGTGTTTGAAATATTGCTAGGTGTTAGTAATTTTGCATGTCTATTCACTCTGCAATGAAAAAAAATATTTATAATAATTACAAAAAGGCCTTGTTTTAGAGGAACCACGAAAAGAAGCCTACCGGCTGATGTGAATATCCTATTTAGTGCTAAAGGCGCCGAGTAATCGATATTCGTACAAGACGCACACCCTATTGCGTTTTTCCTGTTTACTGAACCTTCTGGAAAGTTCTGCCTGTCTTTTTTACTTTTCCTTTTCTTGTTTTTAATATCTTGTTCATTCCATATATCATCGATAACGACAAAGTACTGTCATTCAATATTATTCATTTTAAGCATTGCCGTAAGTGTGATGACCGACACTAGCAATTCATTTGATATATGCAAGCAAATACATAATTGTTTCCTACTTTAATTTTGTAGTAATTGTTCTCTTGCATCAATCAAGCTTGTGGCTTGCTGAGGAGAGGGTCCGCGTCTTGGCAGAGCGTTTTAACGTGTTGCGTGTGTCATGTCTGTGTTTTCGGGCTGATGTGTTTGCTTTTCGGTTGAGTTTTATGCGCAGAGCAAAACTATCTTCTAATTCTTTGGAGATATAGTTTACCTAACAGGTGCCTTTTCTGATTTCTCAAAGTTCCGTCTTACTTCACCTTTCAGCTGTTGAGTTTTCTTTGTGCCTATATTGTGCTTTGCCCCCCCTCAAACTATGGTTATTCTTTTTTGTTGGACACCCACTGATTCTTCCATGTTTGTCATAGGCAGGGGCGTGTGCAGAGCACCACTGATTCTTCCATGTTTGTCATAGGCAGGGGATCGCCTGTTGTCGTTGCTCAACACGCGCCGTTGTAGTTGGATGCACCTTGCTTATTGACCTGTGCTGGGAGGTCCTTCCATCCGGGCATCCGGCACGGTTCTCCACCTACGACCGATGGAGGGCAAGCTCCTGTTCATCCTCAGAGCTCCAAGAATGTAGAGACTGGTGAATCACTGATGAAAAACCGGATTTTTGAGAGATTCTTCCAGTCTTCTTAGATCTGGAGCTGGGGGAGTGAGAGTGTGATCACCGGACTATATCTCACCAGTACCCATCTGTCTCGCTTCTAGTGATCGCTAGATGGGCTGACCCAATATCAGCTTTTCTGAAGTGGTTTTAGGAAGGTTTATGACCTGTTTGGACAGGTTTTAGAAACTACTATGTTTTTTTTTTACCTTTTCCACTTTTCTGTGTTTCTACATCAGTTTTTTTCTCTAAACGTCTACTTTTTCAGTACAGTGTACAATTTTTATATTGTATAAACATTTTCTGAAAAATGCCACGAACATATTTTGGAAACATGTGAACATATTTTACAAGTGTCACATACATTTTTTAATTACAACGACATTTTTCTACATTGTACAAATATTTTTAGAAACCATCGTGAACATTCTTTTGAAAAATGTGACCATTTTTAAATTTCATGACTCATGCACATTGTTTTGAATGATATCAACATTTTTTAAAAGTTTCGTGGACGTTCCTTTTACACTGCATGAACATTTTTTAAATGTGCGGTGAACATTTATAAAAATTAAGTAAATTAAATTTGTGGAATATTTATATTTATAAATATAAATAAAAGTAAAAAATAAAATCAAAAATAAATAAAAGAACCTACAAAACAAACCTAGACCGTCCTATTGGGTTGGCCCTCTTTAGCCTCGCTTGAGGCGAGGCTAGCATCCAACTCGTTTGAGGCGATGTATAGACGCGCCCGAGCGAAAGAGCTAACTAACGGTTACCCCTTTGGGGGCTCCCACAAGGGTCACTTTTATTGCGTGAGAGCGGGTCAAGTGGTACGCCCAACCGCCACCACATGCCGCATGTTGGGCGCTCCCTCTGGCTTTTGGTCTTCTTATTTTTCTGTACGTGTTTTCAAGTCTTTAGATGATTTTTTTTCTTCTTTTTTTGACTTTTCGGTTTTGCCTGTTTTTCCCTAAGTTCAGAGGGAATTTTTGTTTTTCGGTTTTTCCTGGCTGATGATAGACTAGCTGTCTCCAGTGGCACAAGTTGGTTCCATAACCAAATTTCCTAGTCCAAAGATTCGGTTCCGAAAATGAAGATCAAAAGGTTCCAAAGACTTAGTGTTTTCTGCTTCATCACCCCCATATAATGCGAAGCCAGGGTAAAATCTAGACCGGCTCAATAGGATCAACAAGACCACACATTGTAACCACATTGTTCATACAAGAGAGAATACCCAGCAGGTGTAGGGTGTTACGCCTAGAATGGGGGTCCGAACCTGGTTAAAATCTCTATCATGTGAAATTCCGCACCTTGATCAACTATATGTGTATTGCCTTCACAAAATTCCAACTCATGAGAATTGCCGCGCAATCCCCAGGACATGGGGTAAACCCATGAGCGGAGAAAATATGAAAACTTCGGTTGTGGGGCAGTAGATCTGTAATGTTCTAATGGATCCCAAATTCGAGCTCAAACCAGGGAGTTAATCATGACATCAAACAAATAGATTATGTGGCTCATAAGATCTGTTGACAGTAGGTCTCAGAGAATCAAAATTATCGTTGACGAGCACAAGACAATGAGGTAGGCCCTGGAATGTCGATAATAATGTGTTTTTTACACTTTTTCAATATTACATTTTTCTTTGACATGCTACAAGTCTGTGTTTATTTTTATACATACACACATGCGGCATATGACTGTGACTTTGAGCTTCAATTACAAAGGATGGATTCATGCTACAAAGTTGTTGGTAATGTTGTGGCATGAGTTGGTTTTTGTGTTGCACACGTTGCGATCAATTCTCTCAAAGATCAATTGGAACTAGCAGTGGTTTGTTAAACACTTCATCGTGTTTGAAATATTGCTAGGTGTTAGTAATTTTGCACGTCTATTCACTCTGCCATGAAAAAATATTTATAAGAATTACAAAAAGGCCTTGTTTTAGAGGAACCACGGAAAGAAGCCTACCAGTTGATGTGAATATCCTATTTAGTGCTAAAGGCACTGAGTAATTCGACATCCGTACAAATGCGCACCATAGAAGGTAACGGGTCGGCCCAAGAATAGACTCCAATATTACGTTTTTCCTGTTTTCTGAACCTTCTGGAAGGTCCCACATGTACTTTTTTTACTTTTCCTTTTCTAGTTTTTAATATCTTGTTCATTCCATATATCATCAATAAAGTCGAAGTACCAACAGTCAATATTTTTCATTTTAAGCACTGCCGTAAGTGTGATGACCGACACTAGCAATTCATTTGGTATATGCAAACAAATACATAATTGTTTCCTACTTAAATTTTGTAGTAATTGTTCTTTTGCATCACTCAAGCTTGTGGCTCGCTGAGGAGAGGGTCCGTGTCTCGGCAGAGCGTTTTAACGTGTTGCATGTGTCATGTCGGTGTTGTCGGACTGATGTGTTTGTTTTTCGGACGAGTTATATGCGCGGAAGAAAACAATCTTGTAACTCTTTGGAGACATAGTTTACCTAACATGTGCCTTTTCTGATTTCTCAAAGTTTCGCCTTACTTCACCTTTTAGCTGTTGAGTGTTTTGCCTATATTTTTCACTTCTGTTTTCAAACTCTGGTTTTTCTTTTCTGTGGATAACAATTTCATCCATGTTGGATACCCTCTCGTTCTTCCATGTTTGTCAAAGCCTGGGGCGTGTGCTGAGCACCACTGTTGGGGTGGTGGCGGGGATCGCCTGTTGGCGTTGCTCAACATGCGCCGGTGCGAGTTGGATGCGTCTTGCTTAGAGCATCTTGAGCTGTTGGCCTCACAGGAGGGGTTAAAAATCGCCTTCTGGGGGCGCACCGGCGTTAAACCGCGCACTGGGGCGTGATGCCCCAGTCACGGCGTCCACGTTTTTTTGAAAAAGTCAAATACGGCGCAAACACGGCTCAAATTTAACGTAAACATCGGCGAGTTCGTTCAAATTTAAACATATTTTACAAAAGAAGAAAAAAACTAGCACGGGCTGCCCCTGCCGTCTCATCGCCGCTCCCCGCCGTCTACCTCGCCGCTCGCCGCCCGCCGCCCGCCTTTGCAGTTCTACATGTCTAGGAGGCGGTAGAACCGCGTGTAGTCGCCGCTGTCGCCGTCGTCTCCGCAGCCGCCGTCCCTACTGCATCCCTCCCCCGGTTGGCGCGGCGGGTTGGACGGTCCGGGGGCGTCGTCGTCGTCGTCGTCGTCGCTGTCGAGGACCACGATGCCGTGCTCGTCCTTGCACCCAAGCTTGCGGGCGGCGATCTTCTCCAGGGCCCGGCGCTGCCGGACCATCTCGTCGCGGAGGTAGTCGTCTCGCGTCCACCGCAGGGTGTCCTCGTCGGAGAAGCCGTGCCGGGCTATCTCCTCGTACTCTGCGGGGAGGCCGGGCTCCGGCGTGGGCTCGATGAGGACGAAGCGGCCGGTTGGGGGGGTGGGGGTGGGGGTGGGGGCGGAGTCGCCGATGCGGACGCCGGAGCTGCGGGTGCGCGCGCTGACAGGCATGTCCTGGGGATCCGGCTTGAAGAGCCCGACGAGCGGCCGGACGAGGAGGAGGACGCCCCGGGCCGCTCCATGGGCCTGGGCGTCCAGGAGCTTCCACGTCGGCGTGAGAAGGACGGGGGAGCGGGGTACTCGAGGCGCGGAGTGTTGCCGCCCTCGATGTACTCGAGGACGGCCTCCAACGTGCGGCCGGGCACGCCCCACCACCGGCGCCGGCCCTCGGAGTTGAGCCTGCCGGAGGGCACGACGCCGTTGGTGGCCTCGAGCTGCTCGGCGTGACGGCGGCGGAAGTAGGGCTCCCAGAGCGGGCTGTCCGGGACGTACTGTGGCCCCTCCATCGCCGCCCGCGGCAGGGACGCGCGGATACGTGCGATCTCCGCATGCTGCGCCGCCCCAGTGGGTGGTGGTGGCACCGGCACGCCGCCGGCGCTGATCCTCCAAGCCCCGGGCACCCGCATGTCCGGCGGGACCGGGTACTCGGCCTCAAAAAGGAGGCGAGTCTCGTCCTCATGAAGATGGCGGCGCCCGAAGCCATTCGCCGCCGCGCCGTCGCCTGAAAAGCGCTCGGCCATTCTTCTGAACTGGAGACGGCGAGAGGAGGAAGGGGGGAGAAATGGGTGCGTCGGCGATGGAGTATCTGTGCGTGTCTCCGGCGCGCTGGTGGTCGGCTTATATAGGCGGCGGCGCCGCGTGGTAGGCTTGGCCGGCGCGTTACGCGTGGCGGCCGAGGGGACGCGCGTCGCCCGGCCTTCACTGCGCCGCCCTTGAGGCATCAATGGAGGCTGACCGGCGCGGCAGCGCGCGCAGCGTGCAGTTTTGACATTGATTCGCCGCGGAAAATGAGGCGATGAGGACGACGAAGCGGCGAGAAAGAGTCGAGTCACTGACGCGGTTGGCCCGCGGCTCTTCGCGCCAAAAACGATTCGCCCGACGCCCCCGAGCGACCCCTAGCGCGCCGGGTTCGGGTTGGGTCCGCCGGCGCCAATTTCGGCTCGAGCCGGCGAAAACTGGGTCCTTGGGGACGCGACTGGACCGATTTTTTGACACCGGCGGCCGAAAAATCGTCTGAGGTGTCTTCTTAGGGGCGCGGCTGAAGGGCAAAATTGACAAATTTGACCTATGGACAAAATCAAATCACCGAATGAACTGTCTGTGAAACTATTTCACATGGCTGACCTTTTTGTGTGACGCCTGACACGAAGGCGTCACACTACACTGTGCAACGCCTCACAGATATGCGCTACACGCCTGGCCAGCATCGCACCCATGTGATCCGAAAATTACTAAGTCAGTGTGCAGCGCCTGAGAGCTAGGCGCCACACTATACAGTATAGCGCCTAGCTTCTAGGCGTTGCACTAGTGGTTGCTTCATTTTGTAGTGCAACCACTAGTGCAGCGCCTGAGAGCTAGGCGCCACACTATATAGTGCATCGCCTAGCTCGTAGGCTCTGCTCAATGACTTAACAATTTTTAAGCAGTTTGGGGTGCAACGTTGGCTAGACGTGTAGCGCCTATCTGTGAGGCATTGCACAATGTAGTGTGACGCCTTCGTGTCGGGCGTCACACAAAAAGGTCACCCGCGTGAAATAGTTTCACAAGCAGTTCATTTTGTAATTTAATTTCGTCCATAGGTTAAATTTGTCAAATTTACCCGGCTGAAGATGCTCTTATTGACATGTGCTAGGAGGCCCTTTCATCCGGCTGCGGTTCTCCACCTACGACCGATGGAGAGCGAGCTCCTGGTCATCCTTAGAGCTCCAAGAATGTAGAGACTGGTGAACCATTGGTCAAAAAGCTGATTTTTGAGAGATTCTTTCAATCTTCTTAGATCTAGACCCGGAGGGAGTGAGAGTGAGATCGCCGGGTTATATCTCACCAGTACCGACCTGTCTCGCCTCTGGCGATCGCTAGATGGGCTGACCCAACATCGGATTTTCTGAAGCGGTTTTAGGAAGCTTTAATGACCTGTTTGGGCAGGTTTTAGAAGCTTCAATGTTTTTTTCCGCTCTTCCGTGTTTTTACATGAGGTTTTTTTCCTCTACACGTCTTTTTATTCAGTACAATGTACATTTTTTATATTGTATAAACATTGTCTGAAAATGTCATGAACATATTTTGGAAACACATGGACATATTAAAAAAATGTCACATACATTTTTTCAATTACACGAACATCTTTCTACATTGTATAAATATTGTTAAGAACTATCATGAACATTTTCTGAAACATGTGTCCATTTCTAAATGCATGAGAATTGTTTTGAATGATATCAACATTTTTTAAAAGTTCCGTGGACGTTCCTTTTACACTACATGAATATTTTTTAAATGTGCGGTGAACCTTTATCAAAATTGAAGTAAATTAATATTGTGGTATATTTGATTTACAATATTTTTAAATATGAATAAAGTAAAAAGGGAAATCAAAAAGAAAAAAAAGCATCTGGATAACAAACCTAGACCGTCCTCTTGGGTTGGCCCTCTCTAGCCTCGCTCACTCTTCTGAGGCGATATATAGACGCGCCCGAGCAAGAGAGCTAACTAACAGTTACCCCATTGGGAGATCCCACAAGGGTCACTTTTATTGCATGAAAGCACGTCAAGTGGTGCGCCCAACCGCCGCCACATGTCGCGTGTTGGGTGCTCTCTCTGGATTTCGGTCTTTTTATTTTTTTTCTATACGCCTTTTCAGGTCTTTCGATGATTTTTTATTCTTTTGGCTTTTCGTCTTTCGCCTGATTTTCCCAAAGTTTTGAAGGATTATTTTTTTGTTTTTCGGTTTTGCATAGCTGATGATAGACTAGCTGTCTGCAGTGGCACAAGTTGGTCCCCTAACCAAATTCCCTAGCCCAAAGCTTCGGTTTCGAAAATGAAGATCGAAAGGTTCCGAAGACTCAGTATTTTCTGCTTCATCACCCCTATATAATACGAAGACAGGGTAAATTCTAGACCAGCTCAATAGGATCAACATGATCACACATTGTTCATACAAGAGGGAACATCCAGTAGAAGTAGGGTGTTACCCCTAGTACGGGGAGCCCGAACCTAGTTAAAACCTCCACCATGTGAAATTCCGCACCTTGACACTACTGGGAAAAGGCTTATAGATGAACTCAAATTAGTGGCGGGCACAGGCAGGCCCTCATCACTTCTATTTTGGAAACGTAGCTGTGGAGGGTACTAAAATGTACCTGCCACTGCTGGTAGCTTAGAAGTGGCGGGCGCACAGGAGCGGTTGCCGCAAGCGGACTTCCCTAATTTTTTTTTTGAAAGCTGGACTCCCTAAATTTGCCCATGTACTGAAAGTGAGCACTGGCGGGCAGTGATGTGCACCTGTCACTGCTATAGGGATTTCCGATGGCGGGCCCTTACTATGCCCACCACAGATATATTGGGGTGACCCTCTTAGTAGTTTTTTTTATATTCGGAAGTTAGCAGTGGCAGGTAGTAACTACGCCTGCCACAGATATAATATAGTCACCCGCATAAAAAAAATCTAGAAGTTAGAGGTGGCGGGTAGTACATATTGCCCGCCACATGTATGTTGTTTCTTTTCCCGCACACCATCCATGAAATTCTTGTCGTAATGATCTCAAATTTTTACCACCCCTGCAGGTCTCCAATGAAGACCAAATGCAAAGTTTGGTTACATTCCGAGCTCATTTGCATGCCATTTTTTGCCCTTTTTAGTTGCCGGAAATTCAATTAATGCCGCGAAAATAGCAAACCAACTCAAAAAGTTACAAATTTTGAGTACGGGGCTTCCAATGGCGTCTATTACTCATGGAATTTTTTTTAAGTTTAAAATAGTTTTAATAAAGAGTTATGTGTGTGTGAGGCGGCTGTTTTCATTGGAAAGCCTTTCACTTGGTGGAAGAGTGTCCGGTTTGCACATGATGTGCATTATGTTTATATCAAATTTTTACCAAGCCTTACAGGTATGCAATGAAGACAACATGCAAAGTTTGATCACATTCCGAGCTCGTTTGCATGCCCAAAGCCTTTTGTCGTTTTTAGTTGCCGAAAATTCAATTAATGCTGCGAAAAGACCAAACTAACTCAAAAAGCTGCAAATTTTGAGCACATGACTTCTAATAGCGTCTATTACTCATAGAAAACGTTTTAAGTTCAAGATATTTTTTAAATAATGAGTTATGTGTGTGTGTAAGGCGACTATTTTCGTCTGAAACCCACTTGGTGGAAGAGTGTCCGGTTTGCACACGATGTGCATCAGGTTTTTGTTGTGACGATCTTAAATTTTTACCACGCCCTACAGGTGTCCAATGAAGACAACATGCAAAGTTTGATCACATTCCGAGCTTTTTTGCATGCCCAAAGGCTTTTTCCTTTTTTAGTTGCCAGAAATTCAATTAATGCTACAAAAATCAAACCAGCTCAAATAGCTGCACATTTTTAGCACCTGGCTTCCTAGCTAGGTGGTCCACCGATCTAGATGTAATTTTTATTATTTCTAGTGTTTTTTAAACTACTGTAGTTGAAGATGGATGGATTAGAAGGATTAACATAAATTTTTGTTTGCGGTGATAGGCGTAGTAGGTGGGCCGCCATGTCAGAGATTTGCGGTGCCAGGTGCTGCAGTGTGCCTGCCACGTCAGTAGTTTGCGGTGGTGGGCGTGTTGCAACCCCTGCCACGTGGTTTCGATCCCAAATTCCCCACCTCTCCCTCATCTACCTTACCTTAGGTGGGTTTCGTTTAAACCGTAGTCGCATCTCTCTATTGTGCCCGCTCACCAAATTTGCCCGCCGTCGGCTGATATGTCTCTATCGTATCTACTTTTCCTAATGCTTTTACTCTTGTTTTGGACTCTAATTTACATGATTTGAATGAAACTAACCCGGGCTGACGTTATTTTCAGCAGAACTACCATAGTGTGGTTTTTGTGCACAAATAAAAGTTCTCGGAATTAGACGAAATTTTGGAGAATTATTTTGGAATAAAAGAAAAATAATGGAGTCAAGACCCACTGGGGGGGAGGGCCCAGCTGCCGATCGACTAGGCACCAGGGCGCGCCACCCCCTCTAGCATGCCCTGGTGGGTAGTGGGGCCCACGAGGCTCCGCTGACCCTAATTCCAACTCTATAAATTCCTATTTTTGAAGAAAAAAATAGGAGAGGAAGTTTCATCGTGTTTTACGATATGGAGCCACCACCACCTCCTCTTCTTTGTCGGGAGGCCAAATCCGGAGTCCGTTCGTGGCTCCGGAGAGGGGGATCTTCCGTCTTCATCATCATCAACCATCCTTCACCACCAATTTCATGATGCTCACCGCCAGGAGTGAGTAATTGCCTCATAGGCTTTCTGGACGGTGATGGGTTGGATGAGATTCATCATGTAATCGAGTTAGTTTTTTAGGGCTTGACTGCTAGTATCCACTATGTCCTAAGATTGATGTTGCTATGGCTTTCCTATGCTTAATGCCCGTCACTAGGGCCCAAGTGCTATGATTTCAGATCCGAGCCGTTTATGTTTCCATCATTATATTTTCCCTAGGTTATGACTGTTATATGATGAATATTATCCAACGTCATCACCGATCTAATGCCTACGAGTTTTTCACATACTATTCTTGCTAAGTTACTACTGCTGTTACTACTATTACAACTGCTACAAATCACCGTTGTTACTACTATTACCATTACTATTACTATCATTGCTACTGGTATCAAACTATCATACTACTGTGCTACTGATCACCTTGTTGCACATATTTAATCTCCAGGTGTGGTTGAATTGACAACTCAATTGCTAATACTTACAAATATTCTTTGGCTCCCCTTGTGTCGAATCTATACATTTGGGCCGAATACTCTACACTGGAAAACTGTTGCAATCCTCTGTACTTGTGGGTTATTAAGACCTTTTCTGGCGCCGTTGTCGGGGAGCATAACTATATTTGTTGAGTCACTTGGGATATATATATCTATTGATCACTATGAAGAATCTTAAGGATGACAGAACCAAGATCGTTCCCTCTAAGACGAGGGGAGGTAAGGAACTGTTATCTAGCTCTGCACTTGATTCACCTTCTGTTTTGAGTACACTTGCAACACCACCACATGCTATTAATCCTGATATGTCGTAAGTAATTGATGCTGCTATTTTTGCTTTGAATGATGCTAGTACTTTGCTTGATAAGACTATGCCACTGGATGAATTTCTTGATGAATAACTTGCTAGAGCTAAAGAAATCGAGAATGCTGAAACCAATGAAATTACTGAAACTGATGAAATTATTGAAACTAAATTTTTTAATTCACCTATTGGAACTAGTGCCCCTAGATATGAATTGCCTGAGATACCTAAGGGTTATGTTATGGATGGAGAAGTACCTAGAGACTTTCTTGCCTGTAAGGATAGAGATGGTCTTATGCAAGCTGAAAGAAAATTTTTTGAATGCTAGAATGAAATATGATCCTAAGTTTGCTACTTCACCTATCTTTATTACTAGTAAGGATTATGAATTCTTTGTCGACCCAGAGTTAATTACTTTGGTTGAATCTGATCCTTTTCATGGCTATGAAACTGAAAATGTTGCGGCACATCTTACTATATTAAATGATGTAGCCACCGTATTTGCTCATGATTAAAAGATTTGCAACTACTATATTCTTAAGATATTTCCTTTATCACTAAAAGGTGATGCTAAGATATGGTACAACACTCTTGCTCCTGGTTGTGTGCGTAGTCCCCAGGATATGATTTATTACTTCTCTGAAAAATATTTTCCTGCTCGTAAGAAACAAGCTGCCTTGTAGTAAATATTAACTTTGTGCAAATTGAAGAAGAGAGTCTCCCACAAGCTTGGGGGAGGTTTATCCAATTACTTAATGCTTTTCCTGATCATCCTCTTAAGAAAAATGAAATACTTTATATCTTCTATAATGGACTAACCTATACTTCTAGGGACTACCTAGATAGTTGTGCTAGTTGTGTTTTCAGGGAACAAACTTTTGAAAAGGCCGAGGAATTATTGAATAATATATTGAAGAATTATGATGATTGGACACTTCCTGAACCACTGCCTAAACCAACTCCAAAGATGAGGGGTATTTTATTTCCCAATCCTGAAGATATACAAGAGGCAAAGAAATGTATGAAGGAAAAAGGTATTAAAGTTGAGGATGTTAAAATTTACTACCTATTGAAGAAATACATGGTCTTGACACACCACCACAAGTGGTAGAGGTAAATTCTCTTTTAAAGTTTGATGAAGGTGATATCCCTTATAATATAAACATCCTAGTCAATGTTTGTATGAATTTGATAACTACATTACGAAACAAGATCACTTTAATGCCTATGTTATGAAACAATTAAAGCAAAATGCCGATATGATTGCTTGCTTGAGTGACTTGTTATTTAGAATCAATAATGATGTCAGAGGAGTAGGAAAACATGCTTCTATGGTTTAGACTCAATTAGAAAAGGTTGCCAAATCTCAAATTGAGTTACTAAATGAAATGAATAATGATATGAATGATCATATTGTTAGAGTAATGACTAGAGGAGGTAAAATGAATCAGGAGCCACTTTATCCCGAAGGTCACCGTAAAAGAATTGAACATGACTCTCAAAGAATTAATGTTGATGCACCTAGTCCATCTAAAAAGAAAAACAAAAACGATAGGACTTTGCATACTTGTGAACCTGAGGTAGAAAACCTTCTGACGATGATAACGATGTTTCTATTTCTGATGCTGAAACACAATTTGGTAATGAACATTCACCTAGTGATAATGAGAATGACAATGATGATGTTCATATAGATGCTCAACCAGAAAATGATAAAGAACCAGATAATGATGCTGAAATTGAACCTGCTGTTGATCTTGATAACCCACCAGCTAAAAATAAATGTTATGATAAGAGATACTTTGTTGCTAGAAAACATGGTAAAAGAAAGAGAACCATGGGTTCAGAAACCCATGCCCTTTCCAGCTAAACCATCTAAGAAAAATAATGAGGGCGAATTTGAACACTTTGCTGAAATGTTTAGGTCAGTCTTTTTGCGCACTCGTTTGACTAATATTTTAAAGATGCCCCCTTATGCTAAATACATGAAAGATATTGTCACTAATAAAACAAAAATACCGGAAGTTGAAATCTCCACCATGCTTGCGAATTATTCTTTTAAGGATGGAGTACCTAAGAAATTAGGAGATATACAAATACCAACTATACAATGCTCTATCAAATGAAACTATGTCAAAGCTGCTTTATGTGATTTAGGAGCTGGTGTTAGTGTTATGCCTTTCTCTTTATACAAAAGACTTGATCTGAATAAACTCACACCTACTGAAATATCATTCTAAATGGCTAACAAATCAACGACCATACCTATCGTATTTGCCAGGATGTGCCCATTGTTGTTGCAAATGTTACTATCTTAACATACTTTGTTATACTTGAGATGCCCGAGGACGACAACATGTCAATTATCCTTCGTAGACCCTTTTTGAATACTGCAGGGGCTGTTATTGATTGCAATAAAAGCAAAGTAACTTTTCATATCAATGGTAATGAGCATATGGTGCACTTTTTGAAGAAACAATTTCAAGTGAATGGTATTAATGTCATTGAAAAGGCTCCGACAATTACTATTGGAAGTTTCCAACTTCCCCTTCCTACTGCCAAAAAGACATATGAAATACTTATTGTTGGGGATATGCATATTCCTGTTGAGGTAACTTAGTGTTTTATGAAAGTTCTTCGGGTTCATGCTAATCAAAACTAGTTGTTAATAAGACTTGATCAACCTTATTAATGGATTATTTTTGAGAGGCATGTGGTCGATGAATTTAGTAAGCACAACCTTCTGTCCCTGCTTTTTCTCTTCTGTTATTTTTAGTTAAATACAATAAAATGCCATGAATATCTTGTTTTCTGAATTATCTGTGCAATTAAAAAGTGCCCAAAAATAAAGGTGCTCAGAATGACTTTGACACGATTTTTATTGAATATCTGAGAATTTTTAGTACTAAAAATACCACAGGGGGGTGCCCTAGGTGCCCACTAGGCACCAGGGCACGCCACACCCACCTAGCGCGCCCTGGTGGGTAGTGGGCCCCACAAGGCCCCTCTCACTTATCCCTTTAGCTCACTTCATCACCTACCTCTAGAAAAAAAAATCCCTGTAGCTCTCTCTCTCTCTCTCTCTCTCTCTCTCTCTCTTCTTGTGTTCTTGCTCTCAAACCCGCGAATTTCGATCTCTTTACTTGGAGCTCCATTTTTGAAACTGTTTTGGGGGATTGCAACTTGGTATGTGACTCCGCCATTGCTCTAGGGGTTTATATTTTGAGTAATTAGCTACTCTTGGTGCTGCTGTAAATGAGCTTGCATGTTGAATTCTTTGAGTTCCAAGCAGTTTGATTGCTTGATATATCCTCTAGAGATCCATATGAGTAGTTGCTATCAATCTTGTGAGGTTTTATTGATATTATTTTGTGACCCAAAAATTTCAGAAATTTGTTCTTAGGGAGATGGATTTCTTCCGAATGAGTTAATCTAAAAGAAATTCCAAGGGAGTCACCGGTGAATCATCAGATGGTGACATCAACAATCCGCGTTGGACGGAGGTGCGGCCGTGCGAATGGCCGCATATTGCCTTCATGGATGAAGCAGGATTCCACCAAGAATTCGCGTAATTCATTGCAAATCCTGGACTTACCAACTTCCTCGCAGATGAGTGTGACCAACACCACATCCTTACGAATTTCTTTGTGCAAATGTTTTATTTCCTAAATAGGCTTGAACCTCCTGCGGTGCGGTTTAATTTATATTCCGAAACTCGTCAGATACCGCTCACTGAATTTTGGGAGATATGTTTAATTCCCTCTGATGGGGAATTAAGAGAGCCTAGACCGGCAGTGTTTAGGGGTTTTCTCCACACTTTAATAGTGGGTGAGGAAAGGGCTGTGTCGAAAGCAACAACCACAAGTCTGCAATTTCCTTCCGTGCATTACTTTGCCTTATTTATCACGAAATGCTTGACTGCTAGAGAGAAGGGCAGTATACTTAGTGCCCCTTACCTTGCCATTTTACGCTGTGTAATTCATGATGACCACACCTATAACCTAGGGGATATTATTGCACGTCATCTGCACATTAATAGGACTAAGGGTAAAATTCATGGTGGTATTTATGCCACTCGCCTAGCGAGACGCTCTAATTTTCAGATACGCCAGCATGATTTCTTGTTATCCAGAGTTTATTTAGATCACCAGGCGACGGAGGACCACCACTTTATTGATGAACCTGAGCCTCCTCACCACATTCGCTATAACTTGGTATTTAGTGAGAATACCCGTGAAATTATCCCGTTGCCTGCACCTGCTTTTTGTTTGACTCTCATGCCAGGAATAGATACACCGTCCTACCAGAGGACATTATTGCCTACAGGAACACACATGCAGCAACAAAGGTGGAGCCCCAGGAGTGGGATGCTTAGGTCCCATCGCCTCAGAATTTTCACATGAGACCAGATGGCTACTACGGATGGTGATCACCAAGCTAGGCGAAAGCCTAAGCTTGGGGGAGTACGTATTTCACACCGACATTACATTCATGCTCACACATTTCATTCCAGTTGTCGGTGCTCACACTTTTTCATTGTATAATCCATGTTAGTTTTATTTTCTCGCTTTCTTCTTGTGTGTTCGAAAAACTTTGAGAAAATCCAAAAATATTTCTCTCTTCTTTTCGGTTTTCCTTTCTAGTTAAAATTTTGTAGTATTAAAAGAAAACCCAACAATATTTCTCATTTCTTCTTTTGCTTGTTGGGAGGTTTTGTTGGGGAACATAGCATGCAATTTCAAAAAATTTCCTACGATCACGCAAGATCTATCTAGGAGATGCATAGCAACGAGAGGGGGAGAGTGTGTCCACGTACCCTCATAGACCAAAAGCGGAAGCGTTAGGTTAACATGGTTGATGTAGTCGAACGTCTTCGCAATCCAACCGATCAAGTACCGAACGTATGGCACCTCCGAGTTCAGCACACGTTCAGCTTGATGACGTCCCTAGAACTCTTGATCTAGTAGAGGGTCGAGGTAGAGTTTCGTCAGCACGGCGGCGTGGTGATGGTGATGGTGATGTGATTCGTGCAGGGCTTCGCCTAAGCACTACGATGCTATGACCGGAGGAGTAAACTGTGGAGGGGGCACCGCACATGGCTAAGAGAACAATTGATGTGCCTTTGGGGTGCCCCCGCCCCCGTATATAAAGGAGGGGAGGAGGGCGTGGCCGGCCAAGAGGGGCGCGCCATGGGGGGAGTCCTACTAGGACTCCTAGTCCTAATAGGATTCACCCCCCTTTTTCCTTTCTTCACGAGAGGGAAAAGGAAGGAGAAGGAGTAGGAGAAGGAAAGGGCGATGGCGCCCCCTTCCCTAAACCAATTCGGCCTCCTCCCTTGTGGGGGGCGCACCAGCCCCTTCTGGGCTGGTTAGCCTCCCTCCTATGGCCCATATGGCCCATATCTTCCACCGGGGGGTTTCGGTAACCCCTCCGGTACTCCGGTATGTACCTGATACACCCCAGAACCCTTCCGGTGTCCGAATACTACCTTCCAATATATCAATCTTTACCTCTCGACCATTTCGAGACTCCTAGTCATGTCCGTGATCTCATCCGGGACTCCAAACAAACTTCGGTCACCAGAAAACACATAACTCATAATACAAATCATCATCGAACGTTAAGTGTGCGGACCCTACGGGTTCGAGAACTATGTAGACATGACCGAGACACATCTCTAGTCAATAAACAATAGCAGAACCTGGATGCTCATATTGGTTCCTACATATTCTACGAAGATCTTTAACGGTCAAACTGCAATAACAACATACGTTATTCCCTTTGTCATCGGTATGTTACTTGCCCGAGATTCGATCATCGGTATCCTCATACCTAGTTCAATCTCGTTACCGGCAAGTCTCTTTACTCATTCCGTAATGCATCATCCCGCAACTAACTCGTTAGTCACATTGCTTGCAAGGCTTATCATGATGTGCATTACCGAGAGGGCCCAGAGATACCTCTCCGATACTCAGAGTAACAAATCCTAATCTCGATCTATGCCAACCCAACAAATACCTTCAGAGACACCTATAGAGCATCTTTATAATCACCCAGTTATGTTGTGACGTTTGATAGTACACAAGGTGTTCCTCCGGTATTTGGGAGTTGCATAATCTCATAGTCAGAGGAATATGTATAAGTCATGAAGAAAGCAATAGCAATAAAACTTAACGATCATTATGCTAAGCTAACGGATGGGTCTTGTCCATCACATCATTCTCTAATGATGTGATATTGTTCATCAAATGACAACACATGTCTATGGTCAGGAAACTTAACCATCTTTGATTAACTAGTTAGTCAAGTAGAGGCATACTAGGGACTCTCTATTTTGTCTATGTATTCACACATGTACTAAGTTTCCGGTTAATACAATTCTAGCATGAATAATAAGCATTTATCATGATATAAGGAAATATAAATAACAACTTTATTATTGCCTCTAGGGCATATTTCCTTTAGTCTCCCACTTGCACTAGAGTCAATAATTTAGATTACATAGTAATGATCCTAACACCCATGGAGTCTTGGTGCTGATTGATAACCCAGAAGTATAGGGGATCACAACAGTTTTCGAGGGTATAGTATTTAACCCAAGTTTATTGATTTGACACAAGGGGAGCCAAAGAATATTCTCAAGTATTAGCAGCTGAGTTTTCAATTCAACCACACCTGAAAACTTAGTATCTGCAGCAAAGTGTTTAGTAGCAAGGTAATATGATAGTGGTGATAACGGTAGCAAAAGGTAACAGTAGTAAAAGCAATGTTTTTGGTATTTTGTAGTGATGATAGCAATAGCAACGGGAAAGTAAATAAGCGAAGAACAATATATGGAAAGCTCATAGGCAATGGATCAGTGATGGAGAATTATGCCGGATGCGGTTGTCATGTAACAGTCATAACCTAGGGTGACACAGAACTAGCTCCATTTCATTGATATAATGTAGGCATGTATTCCGAACATAGTCATACGTGCTTATGGAAAAGAACTTGCATGGCATCTTTTGTCCTACCCTCCCGTGGCAGCGGGGTCCTTACGGAAACTAAGGGATATTAAGGCCTCCTTTTAATAGAGAACCGGAACAAAGCATTAACACATAGTGAATACATGAACTCCTCAAACTACGGTCATCACCGGTAAGTATCCCGATTATTGTCACTTCGGGGTTAACGGATCATAACACATAATAGGTGACTATAGACTTGCAAGATAGGATCAAGAACACTCATATATTGATGAAAACATAATAGGTTCAGATCTGAAATCATGGCACTCGGGCCCTAGTGACAAGCATTAAGCATAGCAAAGTCATAGCAACATCAATCTCAGAACATAGTGGACACTAGGGATCAAACCCTAACAAAACTAACTCGATTACATGCTAGATCCCATCCAACCCATCACCGTCCAGCAAGCCTACGATGGAATTACTCACGCACGGCGGTGAGCATCATGAAATTGGTGATGGAGGATGGTTGATGATGACGATGGCGATGGATTCCCCTCTCCGGAGCCCCGAACGGACTCCAGATCAGCCCTCCCGAGAGGATTTAGGGCTTGGTGGCGGCTCTGTATCGTAAAACGCGATGATTTCTTCTCTCTGATTTTTTTCTCCCCGAAACTCAATATATGGATGTGGAGTTGGAGTCGGAGAGGCAACAGGGGGCCCACGAGGTAGGGGGGCACGCCCCCCACCCTCGTGGCAAGACGGTGGGCCCCCTGGCCTTCATCTTTGGCAGGTATTTTTCTTATTTTCTGAAAAGTGTCTCCATGAAGTTTCAGGTCATTCCGAGAATGTTTGCTCCTGCACATAAATAACACCATGGTAATTCTACTGAAAACAGCGTCAGTCCGGGTTAGTTCCATTCAAATAATGCAAGTTAGAGTCCAAAACAAGGGCAAAAGTATTTGGAAAAGTAGATACGTTGGAGACGTATCAACTCCCCCAAGCTTAAACCTTTGCTTGTCCTCAAGCAATTCAGTTGACAAACTAAAAGTGATAAAGAAAAACTTTTGCAAACTCTGTTTGCTCTTGTTGTTGTAAATATGTAAAGCCAGCATTCAAGTTTTCAGCAAAGATTATAACTAACCACATTCGCAATAACGCATAGGTCTCAAGTTTACTCATATCAATAGCATAATCAACTAGCGAGCCATAATAATAAAACTCGGATGACAACACTTTCTCAAAACAATCATAATATGATATAACAAGGTGGTATCTCGCTAGCCCTTTCTGAGACCGCAAAACATAAATGCAGAGCACCTTCAAAGACCAAGGACTGACTAGACATTGTAATTCATGGTAAAAGAGATCCAATCAAGTCATACTCAATGTAAACTAACAATAATGAATGCAAATGATAGCAGTGCTCTCCAACTGGTGCTTTTTAATAAGAGGATGATGACTCAACATAAAAGTAAAAAGATAGGCCCTTCGCAGAGGGAAGCAGGGATTTGTAGAGGTGCCAGAGCTCAGTTTTGAAACAGAGGTGAATAATATTTTGAGCGGTATACTTTCATTGTCAACATAACAACCAAGAGATGGCGATATCTTCCATGCTACACACATTATAGGCGGTTCCCAAATAGAATGGTAAAGTTTATGCTCCCCCTTCCACCACAAGCATCAATCCATGGCTTGCTCGAAACAACGAGTGCCTCCAACTAACAAGAGTCCCAGGGGGAGTCTTGTTTGCAATTATTTTGATTTAGTTTGCATAAAGCATGGGACTGGGCATCCCAGTGACCAGCCATTTATCTCGTGAGTGAGGAGGGGAGTCCACTCCTCTTGAGAATAACCCGCCTAACAATGAAGATACAGACAACCCTAGTTAATACATGAGCTATTCGAGGATACAAAACATGATATTTATTTGAAGCTTTAGAGTTTGGCACACACAACTTTACTTGGACGGCAGGTAGATACCGTATATAGGTAGGTATAGTGGACTCATGTGGAATAACTTTGGGGTTTAAGGGTTTGGATGCACAAGCAGTATTCCTGCTTAGTACAAGTGAAGGCTAGCAAAAGACTGGGAAGCGACTAGCTAGAAGAGCGACAACAGTCATGAACATGCATTAAAATTAATCAACACCGAATGCAAGCATGAGTAGGATATAATCCACCATGAACATAAATATCGTGAAGGCTATGTTGATTTTGTTTCAACTACATGCGTGAACATGTGCAAGTCAAGTCACTTAAATCATTCAGAGGAGGCTACCACCCTATCATACCACATCATAACCATTTTAATAGCATGTTGGCACGCAAGGTAAACCATTATAACTCATAGCTAATCAAGCATGGCACAAGAAACTATGATCTCTAGTTGTCATTGCAAACATGTTTATTCATAATAGGCTGAATCAGGAACGATGAACTAATCATATTTACAAAAACAAAAGAGGTCGAGTTCATACCAGCTTTTCTCATCTCAGTCAGTCCATCATATATCATCATAATTGCCCTTCACTTGCACGACCGAACGATGTGAATAATAATAATAGTGCACGTGCATTGGACTAAGCTGGAATCTACAAGAATTCAATAAACAGGAGAAGACAAGGCAATATGGGCTCTTTTGTCAGATCAACAATAATGCATAAAAGAGCCACCTCAACAATTTAATTATGGTCTTCTCCTATCGACCCCCAAAGAAAAGAAAAGAAATAAAACTATTTACACGAGAAAGCTCCCAACAAGCAAAAGAAGAACATGAAATCTTTTTGGGTTTTCTTTTTAATTACTACTACAAGCATGGAAAGTAAACTAATTAAAATCTACAACTATTTTTTTGGTTTTTCTTAAGGTTTATTAAACACACAAGAAGGAAGCATAAAATGGGAAATAAACTAGCATGGATGATACAATAAAAAAGTATGAGCACCGACATCTAGCAATGAGTGTGTGAGCATAAATGTAATGTCGGTGGGAAATACGTACTCCCCCAAGCTTAGGCTTTTGGCCTAAGTTGGTCTATGGCCACGGCTGGCCTGGCGGATATCCATAATAATAGTTGTTGGGGTCGTACTGTGATGCCGCAGCTATCGCCTGCTGAGCTGCAGCGTGGCGACGAGCGGCCTCCTCTCTCCTCTCGTACTCATCTGCCTCCTCTCTGGTAATAGTATATCCTCCTCTTGCCTGATAATCAAAGAAAGCAGGAGCAGGGAGAGTAATACGGACAACACGGCGTCTGTTAAAGATTATTCAATACTGGAGAGGTGATTCGTTCCTCTCGACAAACTGGTGGTGAACCATAGCATTAAAATCTAGATAGGCAGGAGGTAATACATCTATACCAAGAAAATTAGCTATGCGGGTTGCATAAATTCCACCAAAGAAATCTCCATTACGTCTATTAAGATGCAACCTATGTGCAAAAATGGCTCCCAAATTATATGATTTGTCTCCTAACACAGCATTCCTAAGAATACTGAGGTCAGGGACACACACGTGACATGCTTCATCTTTACCATTTATGCATCTGCCTACGAAGAGAGCAAAATAATGTATGGCAGGAAAGTGAATGCTCCCTATGGTAGCTTGTGTAATATCTCTAGATTCTACCATAGTTATATCAACAAGAAAATCTCTAAATTCAGATTTGCGAGGATCCCTTATACTACCCCATTGTGGAAGTTTGCATGTAGTGGTAAAATCCTCTAAGTCCATGGTATAAGATTTACCATAAAGATCAAACATGACAGTTGGAGAATTACGTGAAGTGGAAAATTCAAACCTCCTAACAAAGGAGCTAGTGAGCTCATGATACTGACTGCACTTCTCTTCCTCGAAGCTCACGAGATCAGCGTTACGCAAATATGCGTTGAATTCTTCTTTTATTCCCGCTTGATCCATAAAATTTTCAGAAGGCCACTCACAAGGATGCACTGGAGCGTCTCTCGGTGGCTCTTCGTCAACATCACGCATTGCAAGCCTGGGTCCTTGCTTCTTTGAAGAACCACCTTGGAACATTTTCCTAAGCATTTTTCTTCCTCTGAAAAATTCTGAAATTTTTTAGTAACTTCAAAATAAAAGTAAACCAAAATCAATAACATTGATAGTAACTACTCCTACAAGTGCCTAGAGCCTATATCATGCATCAAAACTACTTGGAGCCATATAAATTTGACATGCAAGCTCAAGAATAGGGTCACCTAAGCAACAAAAATTTGCAATGAATAAAGCACTAGGACAAAAACTAATTGGATCAATGGAGGAGTCACATACCAAGGAACAATCTCCCCAAGCAGTTTTGTGAGAGGTGCTTTGAGCAAGGAGATCGAAAATGGCAGCAAAACGAGCTTGGACTCGGGTTTGAGCTGGTTTTTCGTGTTTGGGGGAGGAAGATGAAGTGTGTGGGTGAAAGAATAAGCGGAGGAGGGCCACCGTGGGCCCACGAGGTAGGGGGCGCGCCCTAGGGGGGTGGGCGCGCCCTCCACCCTCGTGGCAAGGTGGTTGGCCCCGCTGGTGTGTTCTTTGTTCCATAAATCCTCAAATATTCTAAAAAAATCATATTTAATTTTCAGGGCATTTGGAGAACTTTTATTTTCGAGGCATTTTTATATTGCACGGATAATCCGATAACAGACAGAAAAATATTTATTTTTATTTTATTTAATATAAATAACAGAAAGTAAAAGTGGGGTACAGAAGGTTGTGCTTTCTAGTTTCATCCATCTCATGATCATCAAAAGGAATCCACTAACAAGGTTGATCAAGTCCTGTTAACGAACTCATTCCGAATAACATGGAACCGGAGAAATTTCGAATAACACTATGTTACCTCAACGGGGATATGCACATCCCCAATAATAAGAATATCATATTTCTTCTTGACAGTAGGAAGAGGAAATTCAAAACCTCCAAATATAATCGATGGAATTTTTCCAATAGAGTTGATACTATGAACTTGAGGTTGTTTCCTCAGAAAGTGTACCGTATGCTCATTGCCATTAACATGAAAAGTGACATTGCCTTTAGTGCAATCAATAACAGCCCCTGCAGTATTCAAAAAGGGTCTTCCAAGAATAATAGACATACTATCGTCCTCGGGAATATCAAGAATAACAAAGTCCGTTAAAATAGTAACGTTTGCAACTACAACAGGCACATCCTCACAAATACCGACAGGTATAGCAGTTGATTTATCAGCCATTTGCAAAGATATTTCAGTAGGTGTCAGCTTATTCAAATAAAGTCTACGATATAAAGAGAGAGGCATAACACTAACACTGGCTCCAAGATCACATAAAGCAGTTTTAACATAATTTCTTTTAATGGAGCATGGTATAAAGGGTACTCCTGGATCTTCAAGTTTCTTTGGTATTCCACCCTTAAAAGTATAATTAGCAAGCATGGTGGAAATTTCAGCTTCCGGTATCTTTCTTTTATTTGTAATAATATCTTTCATGTACTTAGCATAAGGATTGGTTTTGAGCATATCAGTTAATCGCATACGCAAAAAGATAGGTCTAATCATTTCAGCAAAGCGCTCAAAATCCTCATCATCCTTTTTCTTGGATGGTTTGGGAGGAAAAGGCATGGGTTTCTGAACCCAAGGCTCTCTTTCTTCACCATGTTTCCTAGCAACAAAGTCTTTCTTATCATAATGTTGATTCTTTGATTGTGGGTTATCAAGATCAACAGCATGTTCAATTTCTACATCATTATCGTTACTAGGTTGAGCATCATCATGAACATTATTATTAACATTATCATTAGTTTCAGGTTCATTACCATATTGTGTTTTAGCATCAAAAATAGAAATATCATTTGGATTCTCAGATGTTTCAACAATAGGATCACTAGAAGCATGCAAAGTCCTATCATTTTTCTTTTTCTTCTTTTTAGAAGAACTAGGTGCGTCTAAATTATTTCTCTGAGAATCTTGCTCAATTCTCTTAGGGTGGCCTTCAGGATACAAAGGTTCCTGAGTCATTCTACCAATTCTAGTAGCCATTCGGGTTATCAAGACCATGAGTTTCTTCAATAGGTAAAGGATTTCGATTATATGTTTCTTCAACAGGCGGTAAATTAAGACCGTGTATTTCTTCGATAGGAGGTAAATTCTTAACATCTTTAGCTTTAATACCCTTTTCTTTCATAGATTTCTTTGCCTCTTGCATATCTTCAGGACTGAGAAATAGAATACCCCTCTTCTTCGGAGTTGGTTTAGGAATAGGCTCAGGAATTGGCTCCGGAGGTGTCCAATTATTTTCATTTGTCAACATATTATTCAATAGAATTTCAGCTTCATCTGGTGTTCTTTCCCTAAAAATAGAACCAGCACAACTATCAAGGTAATCTCTGGAGGCATCAGTTAGTCCATTATAAAAGATATCAAGTATTTCATTTTTCTTAAGAGGATGATCAGGCAAAGCATTAAGTAATTGGAGAAGCCTCCCCCAAGCTTGTGGGAGACTCTCTTCTTCAATTTGCACAAAATTATATATATCCCTTAAAGCAGCTGTTTCTTATGAGCAGGGAAATATTTAGCAGAGAAGTAATAAATCATATCCTGGGGACTACGCACACAACCAGGATCAAGAGAATTAAACCATATCTTAGCATCACCCTTTAATGAGAACGAAAATATTTTGAGGATGTAAAAGTAGCGAGTTCTCTCATCTTTAGTAAACAGGGTAGCAATATCATTCAATTTAGTAAGATGTGCCACAACAGTTTCAGATTCATAACCATGAAAAGGATCAGATTCAACCAAAGTATATCAGGATCAACAGAGAATTCATAATCCTTATCAGTAACAAAGATAGGTGAAGTAGCCAAAGCAGGGTCAGGTTTCATTCTATCATTTAGGGATTGCTTACTCCATTTAGCTAATAATTTTTTAAGTTCAATTCTATTTTTGCAAGCTAAAATGGCTAAAGAAGCATCTTGATCAAATACATAACCCTTAGGAATAGCAAGTGGTTCTTCATCATCACTTTCATCAGTATCATCAGATTCAATATTTTCAATTTCTCTAGCCCTAGCAAGTTGTTCATCAAGAAAATCACTAAGTGGCATAGTAGTATCAGGCATAGAGGTAGTTTCATCATAAGTATCATGCATAGCAGAAGTGGCATCATCAATAACATGCGACATATCAGAATGAATAGTAGAATCAGGTGTAGGTGTCGCAAACTTACTCATAACAGAAGGTGAATCAAGTGCAGAGCTAGATGGCAGTTCCTTACCTCCCCTCGTAGTTGAGGGATAGATCTTGGTTTTTGGATCTCTCAAATTCTTCATAATGATAAGCAGATATATATCCCAAGTGACTCAAAGAATAGAGCTATGCTCCCCGGCAACGGCGCCAGAAAATAGTCTTGATAACCCACAAGTATAGGGGATCGCAACAGTTTTCGAGGGTAGAGTATTTAACCCAAATTTATTGATTCGACACAAGGGGAGCCAAAGAATATTCTCAAGTATTAGCAGTTGAGTTGTCAATTCAACCACACGTGGAAACTTAGTATCTGTAGCAAAGTGTTTAGTAGCAAGGTAATATGATAGTGGTGATAACGGTAGCAAAAGGTAACAGTAGTAAAAACAATGTTTTTGGTATTTTGTAGTGATGATAGCAATAGCAACGGGAAAGTAAATAAGCGAAGAACAGTATATGGAAAGCTCATAGGCAATGGATCAATGATGGAGAATTATGCCCGATGCGGTTCATCATGTAACAATCATAACCTAAGGTGACACAGAACTAGCTCCAGTTCATTGATATAATGTAGGCATGTATTTCAAACATAGTCATACGTGCTTATGGAAAAGAACTTGCATGTCATCTTTTGTCCTACCCTCCCGTGGCAGCGGGGTCCTTACGGAAACTAAGGGATATTAAGGCCTCCTTTTAATAGAGAACCGGAACAAACCATTAACACATAGTGAATACATGACTCCTCAAACTATGGTCATCACTGGTAAGTATCCCGATTATTGTCACTTCGGGGTTAACGGATCATAACACATAATAGGTGACTATAGACTTGCAAGATAGGATCAAGAACACTCGTATATTGATGAAAACATGATAGGTTCAGATCTGAAATCATGGCACTCGGGCTCTAGTGACAAGCATTAAGCATAGCAAAGTCATAGCAACATCAATCTCAGAACATAGTGGACACCAGGGATCAAACCCTAACAAAACTAACTCGATTACATGATAGATGCCATCCAACCCATCACCGTCCAGCAAGCCTACGATGGAATTACTCACACACGGCGGTGAGCATCATGAAATTGGTGATGGAGTATGGTTGATGATGACGATGGCGACGGATTCCCCTCTCTGGAGCCCCAAATGGACTCCAGATCAGCCCTGCCGAGAGGTTTTAGGGCTTGGCGGCGGCTCCATATCGTAAAACGCGATGATTTCTTCTCTCTGATTTTTTTCTCCCCAAAACTCAATATATGGAGGTGGAGTTGGAGTCGGAGAGGCAACAGGGGGCCCACGAGGTAGGGGGCGCGCCCCGACCCTCGTGGCAAGACGGTGGGCCCCTGGCCTTCATCTTTGGCATGTATTTTTCTTATTTTCTGAAAAAAGTGTCTCCGTGAAGTTTCAGGTCATTCTGAGAACGTTTGCTCCTGCAATAAATAACACCATGGTAATTCTGCTGAAAACATCGTCAGTTCCATTCAAATCATGCAAGTTAGAGTCCAAAACAAGGGCAAAAGTGTTTGGAAAAGTAGATACGTTGGAGACGTATCACTGATCATGTTTAGCTCGCAGAAGAGGCTTAGTCAACGGGTCTGCGACATTCAGATCCGTATGTATTTTGCAAATCTCTATGTCTCCCCCTTGACTTGATTACGGATGGAATTTGTCTGGGATATACCCCGCGGTATGACCCGGCTGGATGTATAACCCAGCCGGACTTGGCGACTCACTAATGACCCGCCCTGACTGGATGACACATTAAGTGACCCGCCCGATCCTGGCGACTTATGGGTGACCTGGCAAGCGGATCAGAGGAGCGACAAGACCCGGGGGCCCGGGAGTCTCAAGGCCCAGAAGGTCGGCTTACGTTATGGTAGGCCACCTTAAGAGGAAAAGCGTGAGGAATATCTCCCTTACAAGGAATCAAGAACCGGACTTGTATCCGACTTGTAGTAGAAGACAGGTTAGTCCTAATCCTATTTGTACTCCACATGTAATACGCCCCTCTAACTTATATAAGGAGGTGCAGGGCTCCCCAGAGAGAGACAGAAAACAAGAAACAAGATCTAGGGCTAGACGCAAAGAGCCGGCTTACCGGCGACTCTCTCGTGACCATAATGAGACCTAGCCACAAACAGCATGTAGGGTTATTATCGGATGATGTTTCCCGGGGCCCGAAGCTGTCTAAATCCTCGTCTTGTGTGTTGCGTCTCTCAATTCCGCTCAACCCCTTCAAGCTACCACATAGATGCGTTGGCCTCACCACTAAGTCCTTTCATGAGGACATCTGCCGTGACAATTCCACAACAGTTGGCACCCACCGTGGGGCTGGCGCATGATGGTGTTGAGTTCTTGGAGGGATCTTCTTGAGGGATCGAGAAGCTCGCGACTTTTTAGATGAAAAAGCGCCAGCACGGAAGCGTGCAGGGTAATCCGACGCGTGACAACCTCGGTTTGCAATTTTTCTGCCGCCCGCCGACCCAGCGATCCGTCGAGTTAGAAGACGAATCGGTATGTGCTACAATAGCTGTCCTTGCGTGTTAAGAAAAACATCAAACATTGCAGCGGGCTCTGCCTCCGATTGCGGCCGGGTACCCTGTATGAGTCGATTTCGCCCTGTCAGGATGTTCCCGTCTTCTACAGTTGAAGCCTCTCAGCCGCTGCTGTGTTCTACCTAAACCGCAACTGTGGTTATCTTTTTCTTGCCTCTGTCGCAAGTCGCCAGGCACGCCTCCACCTGCAAGGGAAAAGCTGCAGCCTGATGTAGTGCGCCGCTACGAGACAAACCAGTGATACTAGTCCACTACTAGTAATAAACAATTCAGCAGAGGAGGTGCTAGTACTTGGTGACATAACCTTACGTGAAGCATCAATCAATCAAACAAAAGGCTATGCATGTATGTACATCTTGGATGTGATTAAGGCCTCAATCCGAGTCACCGCCGTGGTATTAAAATCGACACCGAGTTGTTTCAGCTCCAGGTGACCTTCGCTTCTCCGAACAGTCTCCGCCTTTGAGCCGCCCTGATGGCCAGTTTCCGCTGCGTTTTCACCGGCGTGCCAAGCCGCCACGGCCTCTGCCAGAGCAGGCCTCGGGCAGCCCTAGCATGACGAAGACAGGGACAGAGATGGATTCATACTTTGCTTTGACCTCGTTCCAAGCCGCCCTGCATGAACCTCTCGACACTCGGAGCCTTGCCAACCGCGCCTCGACTGCCGGGTTGCTTCCGCCGGTCTCCGTCTTCGCCTCTAAATCGCCGCTGTGTTCCGGGTTGCACCAAGGCCTCAATTCTTGCACGGAGAAAGCTATACTAGTCATTCCTGTTCTATCCATGTACGTGGATTGATGAAGGCAAGTGTTTTCTGCATGTTCAAGGATTTCTGCAAACAACTGCCAGTCGGTCGGAAGGATTACGAGAACCAGACGCACACATGAATCGAAAAAAAGAGGGTCAACATGACCCGGAGGGTCCTTCTTTGAGCAGCCGAGTTCCGGTTCTGCTGTGGTGGGGGCCTACACATAGCCTCGTAAGCCGCCACTTTGCCTCTGCTGTTTGCAAGAGGACAGAGTTGCCAAATCGCCGTTGAAATTACTAAGGTGATCCATGATGCTGTGTTTGAATCATCTGGCATCAAAGTACATCAGGTGATATCCATCTAAGTTTATTTTATTAAAACATATTGTTTTCATCAAAGAACAATTACTTTGACCTATATGTTTTTGTGTACAGCAAAGGTGGTGCCACATTGTGCATATGAAATGTAGGTCAGCACCATCACGCACCGACGTCTGCGCCCACTTACTGATGGAACAGGTGTGCGCAAGTCACCACCCATGCAGCTTGATCTACATCAACCCGCCGGAGCCGCGTTGAGCCACCCTTACCACGTTGAGCCGCCTGGATTATATTAAGTCGTCGGTCTGCCTAAGCTGCCCGAACTATATGGAGTCGCTGGTCTACCTGAGCCACCTCTGTCGCGATAAACGGATCATCCGCCGTCCAAACAAATCAGGTGATATCAATCCAAGTTTGTTTTATTAGCACATGTTGTTTTTGTCAAAGAACAGGTTTATCTTTGCCTTGGTCTGCAATATTGTTTATACAGGGCAATTATTTATGACAAAAAGTGATATTATACCGCGGATATGGAGGCACGACAACATCTGTTGGCACAGGTGGTCGTCGTTATTCAATGGACTCCCGCACCGGCTTACAACGCCACAGCCGACTCATCTGTCTGTGCCACCTCTGAGGTTACGGTCGTCTTTACGTCCATCTCTCGCGGCCTGGTCTACATTAACACATCGGGCCGCACCTGTCCGCATGAGCTGTTTATTGAGTATGAGCAAGTCACTACTTGGGAAGCTGGTTTTCTTCCAACAAATTGGAGGCAAATTATCATGTATTATCAGCCGCCATCTGCACTGGATGGCTCAATGGGCAGGCGCACACATCGCCGCCACTACAGTTTGGTTAAGCTTCAAACAACCAGTTGGAAGGAACCATTGGTCGAGTTGCTGACACGGCTCATACGGGATCATTTATAACCCGCCGTAGTCACCTCAACCTTCTGTGGATTCACATTGGGTTATCAATGCCAATGATATACACCTTCTGCTATGGTCAAATATGGAGAATCTCAAGCCAACTCTTCGAGTCATCTTGAGACTCAGGGGCTACAATGGTATGGCTCGGCAAAATTAGCCAGTTTTAATGAATTCAAGAACTCTGGGTCATTGAAGGGAAGATAACCCGGCCCCGGAGGCTACTCTTTATTGGCAAATATTTAAAGGCCGTCAGAAAAATTTCCGGCTCAAAATGAAGACTCCGGTTTAAAATATAGCTCAAGAGACATCTCTCTCCCGCAAGGCTTTGAAGCTATCAAATCCGGTTCAAAATCCGGCTCAAGGTAAATTTGTTTCTCACAAAGTTTTGAAGCTTTTAAATCCGGTTTAAAGCTCCGGTTCAAAAAAGATTTAATCTCTCGCAAGTTCGAGTTCTCAGAAAAATTAAAGGTTGCCAAAAGAACTTGCTGTCATGATGCGCGGTTCAAACTTGGATATCCTGCCTTACGGCTTATCTTATTATGATCATTTGGGGGCTTCCTGTTCAAACATAGGTCGTATTCGAACCAAAGAGAACATAGCTGTCGAAACCCTTTTGATTGGCATACTGCCAAACCCACTAGGGGGCTTCTTGATCATATCCGAATCATAGCTCAACCCCTTTGGGTCCGACGTGGATCGTATTCGAATCAACATTGTTAAACAACTCTCAAGGTCATTTGGGGGCTTCCTGTTCAAACATAGGTCGTATTCGAACCAAAGAGAACATAGCTGTCGATACCCTCTTGATCGGCATCGCCAAAGCCACTGGGGGCTATATGATCGTATTCGAATCTTAGCTCAACCCCTTTGGAACGGTTTACTGATCGTATCCGAATCAAAAGCCTCAAAAGGTTTTATTCTGTCTCTGGTAAAGTTTATTGCAGCCACAATTACTTAACTTGAGACCTTTTTGGGATTATATCTCAAATATATATAAGTGTTTTATGCTTAACCCGGCTTGACTTTTGACTATAAGTTGCCAGTTTATGACAATCATCATCTATGTGGAAGCATTGGCTTCTAAGGATTGGGTTATCACCCTTACTGCACAGGTTATGTAAGCCGGCAGTACAAATTCAATATCATAGTGATTATATGTGAGATATTATGACCCGCCCTGGTTTTGACGCTAAGTCGCCAGGGCATATGTTGTTTAAACTCTCTGCAGGATTTGCAGAAATATGACAAATAAATGATTAAGTTCAAAGCTCATTACCAAAGTTGATGCTTCAAAATGATTATCCGTTCTGGATTTTTCTCAAAAGGCTATAAGCCGCCGGGTCATAAAAATTCCGGTTTACAATGAAGTCGTATTGAATCGCCATCGGCCAAGAGCCGTCGGGTATTTAAACTCCAGATTTACTTGTCAACAGATAAGGTATTTGAAATCTTTAAATAGCCAAACTTGGCTGGATTTTCATTATGATATTGAATGACTGAGGTTTTCAAACCGGGTTATTCAAATCTTTAATAGCCAACATGGCTGGATTTTCATGATGATATTGAATGATTGAGGTTTTAATATCGGATTATATTATTCAAATCTTGAATAGCCAACATGGCTGGATTTCTATTATGATTATCAATAACCAGTATTATGATTGAGGTTTTCAAAGTCGCTTTAGCGCAACAGCTATTATCTTTATCAATGGGCATGATTTATTTTACAATGGAGGAAATAGTCCCGAGTCGCTGCAGGCTTACGACCCGGCACTTGGGGGCTACATTATTCAAGTTGAGGTTACATCAAATATGCAAGTCTCATGTCGCTGCAAGCATGCACCATGACACTTGGGGGCTAATGCAAAGTCATTTTTATTGGCCTTATTTGAAGACCCGACTCATCCCATTGTAATGAGCCGGCCCTTGGGGGCTACCAATTGCTCCTGTTAAAATTCAAGATACACAAGCCTTATTCCATTATACATTGAAGGATCCACTGCTCAGTTGGTAAAGCACAAAGCTCTTAACCTTGTGGACGTGGGTTCAAGCCCCAGGATGGGGGTAACATCATATGATATTATTTTCAATGAAAAGTCCCAGCTCAGTATTATCTTACTAAGCCGGCCCTTGGGGGCTACATGTTACTGCTCAAATTTACATCATCATATTTACGAAGTCCCTGCTCATTATTACATGATGACCCGACACTTGGGGGCTAATGCATATTGCTCTTTGCTGAAGACAATTCTAGGATGACCCGGCTACACTACTATGACCATAGCCGACTCATGGGGGCTACATAGCTGGATTTTATTTAAAGCCATGATGATAAGTCCCGGCTTATTCATGCTGATTAAACCGACCCTTGGGGGCTACAGGTAATATGGATATAAGGGAGAAATATGTTCAAATTCTCAGTTTTGAGCAGATCGGATTGACCCGGTGTTTGCAACAATCATGATTCAGTGTCACCAATAATTATGACCCGGCATCGGCTACAGTTATGACCCGATGCTATCAATATTTACAAGCCGACAATTTTGGTTATGATAAACCGGCAAATTTTACCTCTTCAAGCCGGCTGAAAGTCAGATGAGTATTTCAAGACCAATATATTTTAAGCCGGCGCTTTGGAAGCCAATTCAAGTGGATTATTTCTTACAATATTTCTCTACAAGAGACCAATGCCAGCAAATTGACTCTGAAGCTGGCCTATTTACCCGGATTTCTCAAAAGAAGTATCTGGATTTTTTGCATTCACAAAGTTTGAACATATCTACTAAAGGAGATTTGCTATGAGTACATGGGCATGTATCAAGAAGGAAATGACAAGGATTCAAAAATGATCAGGTGCCGGCTTACAAGAATATTTAACCCGGAGTACAACCTGTCAGTTTGTTCTTGTGTTTATGTTGCAGATCAGTTTAACATGGATAAATCCAAATTAAACTTGGGGGCTAATGTCGGGGATATACCCCGCGGTATGACCCGGCTGGATGTATAACCCAGCCGGACTTGGCGACTCACTAATGACCCGCCCTGACTGGACGACACATTAAGTGACCCGCCCGATCCTGGCGACTTATGGGTGACCTGGCAAGCGGATCAGAGGAGCGACAAGACCCAGGGGCCCAGGAGTCTCAAGGCCCAGAAGGTCGGCTTACGTTATGGTAGGCCGGCTTAAGAGGAAAGGCGTGAGGAATATCTCCCTTACAAGGAATCAAGAAACGGACTTGTATCCGACTTGTAGTAGAAGATAGGCTAGTCCTAATCCTATTTGGACTCCACATGTAACCCACCCCTCTAACTTATATAAGGAGGGGCAGGCTCCGCAGAGAGAGACAGAAAACAAGAAACAAGATCTAGGGCTAGACGCAAAGAGTCGGCTTACCGGCGACTCTCCCGTGATCATAATGAGACCTAGCCACAAACAGCATATAGGGTTATTACCGGATGATGTTTCCCGGGGGCCGAAGCTGTCTAAATCCTCGTCTTGTGTGTTGTGTCTCTCAATTCTGCTCAACCCCTTCAAGCTACCACATAGATGCATTGGCCTTGCGACTAAGTCCTTTCATGAGGACATCTGCCGTGACAATTCCATGACAGAATTGAAGTGTCTCGTGATGTGTTTGGTTCTCTTGTGAAATCTGGATTCCTATGCCAAGGCAATTGCTCCAGCATTTTCACAGAAGATTTTCATTGGACCCGATGCACTAGGTATGACACCTAGATCGGATATGAACTCCTTCATCCAGACTCCTTTATTTGCTGCTTCTGAAGGAGCTATGTACTCCGCTTCACACGTAGATCCCACCACGACGCTCTGCTTGGAACTGCACCAACTTACAGCTCCACCATTCAATATAAATATGTATCTGGTTTGCTACTTTGAGTCATCCGGATCAGTGTCAAAGCTTGCATCGACGTAACCATTTATGACAAGCTCTTTGTCACCTCCATAAACGAGAAACATATCCTTAGTCCTTTTCAGGTATTTCAGGATGTTCTTGACCGCTGTCCAGTGATCCACTCCTGGATTACTTTGGTACCTCCCTGCTAAACTTATAGCAAGGCACACATCAGGTAAGCTACACAATATTGCATACATGATAGAACCTATGGCCGAGGCATAGGGAATGAATTTCATTTTCTCTCTATCTTCTATAGTGGTCGGGCATTGAGTCTGACTCAACTTCACACCTTATAACACAGGCAAGAACCCTTTCTTTGACTGATCCATTTTGAACTTCTTCAAAACTTTATCAAGGTACGTGCTTTGTGAAAGTCCAATTAAGTGTCTTGATCTATCTCTATAGATCTTGATGCCCAATATATAAGAAGCTTCACCGAGGTCTTTCATTGAATAATTCTTATTCAAGTATCCTTTTATGCTATCCAGAAATTCTGTATTATTTCCAATCAACAATATGTCATCCACAGATAATATTAGAAATGCTACAGAGCTCCCACTCACTTTCTTGTAAATACAGATGATACGTCTCCAACGTATCTATAATTTTTGATTGTTCCATGCTATTATATTATCTATTTTGGATGTTAATGGGCTTCATTTTACACTTTTATATTATTTTTGGGACTAATCTATTAACCCAAGGCCCAGTGCAAATTCCCGTTTTTTGCCTATTTTAGTGTTTAACAGAAAAGGAATATCAAACGAAGTCCAAACGGAATGAAACCTTCGGGAGCGTGATTTTTGGAGCAAACGTGATCCAGAGGATTTGGAGTGGACATCAAGAAACGAACGAGGTGTCCACGAGGCAAGGGGCACGCCTACCCCCTGGGTGCGCCCTCCCCCTCGTGGGCCCCTCGTGGCTCAACCGACCTACTTCTTCCTCCTATATATGTTCACATACCCCGAAAACATCCAGGAGCACGACGAAACTCTATTTCCACCGCCGCAACCTTCTGTACCCAAGAGATCCCATCTTGGGGCCTTTTTCGGAGCTCCACCGGAGGGGGCATCGATCACGGAGGGCCTCTACATCAACTCCATAGTCCCTCCGATGATGTGTGAGTAGTTTACTTCAGACCTTCGGGTCCATAGTTATTAGCTAGATGGCTTCTTCTCTCTCTTTGGATCTCAATACAAAGTTCTCCTCGATCTTCTTGGAGATCTATTCGATGTAACTCTTTTTGCGGTGTGTTTTTCGAGATCCGATGAATTGTGGGTTTATGATCAAGTCTATCTATGAACAATATTTGATTCTTCTCTGAAATCTTTTATGCATGATTGGTTATCTTTGCAAGTCTCTTCGAATTATCAGTTTGGTTTGGCCTACTAGATTGATCTTTATTGCAATGGGAGAAGTGCTTAGCTTTGGGTTCAATCTTGCGGTGTTCGATCCCAGTGACAGAAAGGGAAGCGACACGTATTGTATTGTTGCCATCAAGGATAAAAATATGGGATTTATATCATATTGCTTGAGTTTATCCCTCTACATCATGTCATCTTACCTAATGCGGTACTCTGTTCTTATGAACTTAATACTCTAGATGCATGCTGGATAGTGGTCGATGTGTGGAGTAATACTAGTAGATGCAGGCAGGAGTCGGTCTACTTGTCACGGACGTGATGCCTATATACATGATCATGCCTAGATATTCTCATAATTATTCGCTTTTCTATCAATTGCTTGACATTAATTCGTTCACCCACCGTAATACTTATGCTATCTTGAGAGAAGCCACTAGTGAAACCTATGGCCCCTCGGTCTATCTTCCATCATATAAGTTTCCAATCTATTTTACTTTGCAATCTTTACTTTCATCTATATCATAAAAATACCAAAAATATTTATCTTATCATTATTATCTCTATCAGATCTCACTCTCGTAAGTGACCATGAAGGGATTGACAACCCCTTTATCGCGTTGGTTGCGAGGTTTTTTTTGTTTGTGGAGGTACGAGGGACTTACGTGTGGCCTCCTACTGGATTGATACCTTGGTTCTCAAAAACTAAGGGAAATACTTACGCTACTTTGCTGCATCACCCTTCCCTCTTCAAGGGAAAACCAACGCAGTGCTCAAGAGGTAGCAAGAAGGATTTCTGGCGCCGTTGTCGGGGAGTCTACGCACAAGTCAAGACATACCAAGTACCCATCAAAAACTCTTATCCCTCGCATTACATTATGATGACCCACAAGTGTAGGGGATCTATCATAGCATTTTCGATAAGTAAGAGTGTTGAACCCAACGAGGAGCAGAAGGAAATGATAAGCAGTTTTCAGTAAGGTATTCTCTGCAAGCACTGAAATTATCGGTAACAAATAGTTTTGTGATAAGGTAATTTGTAACGAGTAGCAAGTAATAAAAGTAAATAAGGTGCAGCAAGATGACCCAATCCTTTTTGTAGCAAAGGACAAGCCTGGACAAACTCTTGTATGAAGGAATGCTCTCCCGAGGACACATGGGAATTATCGTCAAGCTAGTTTTCATCACGTTCACATGATTCATGTTCGGTACTTTGATAATTTGATATGTGGGTGGACCGGTGCTTGGGTGCTGCCCTTACTTGGACAAGCATCCCACTTATGATTAACCCCCATTGCAAGCATCCACAACTACAACAGAAATATTAAGGTAAACCTAACCATAGCATGAAACATATGGATCCAAATCAGCCCCTTATGAAGCAACGCATAAACTAGGGTTTAAGCTTCTATCACTCTAGCAACCCATCATCTACTTATTACTTCTCAATGCCTCCCTCTAGGCCCAAAAAATGGTGAAGTGTCATGTAATCGACGTTCACATAACACCACTAGAGGTATGACAACATACATCTCATCAAAATATTGAACGAATACCAAATTCACATGACTACTTATAGCAAGACTTCTCCCATGTCCTCAGGAACAAACGTAACTACTCACAAAGCATATTCATGTTCATAATCAGAGGGGTATTAATATGCATAATGGATCTGAACATATGATCTTCCACCAAGTAAACCAACTAGCATCAACTACAAGGAGTAATCAACACTACTAGCAACCCACAGCTACCAATCTGAGGTTTGGATACAAAGATTGTATACAAGAGATGAACTAGGGTTTGAGATGAGATGGTGCTGGTGAAGATGTTGATGGAGATTGACTCCCTCCCGATGAGAGGATCGTTGGTGATGACGATGGTGATGATTTCCCCCTCTCGGAGGGAGGTTTCCCCGGCAGAACAGCTCTGCCGGAGCCCTAGATTGGTTCCGCCAAGGTTCCGACTCGTGGCGGCGGAGTTTCGTCCCGTAAGCTTGCTTATGATTTTTTCTCGGATGAAAGACCTCATATAGCAGAAGATGGGCATCAGAGGGCCACCAAGGGGCCCACGAGGCAGGGGGCGCGCCCAGGGGGGGTAGGGCACACCCCCACCCTTGTGGCCAGGGTGTGGGCCCCCTCTGGTGGATTCTTTCTCCAGTATTCTTTATTAATTCCAAAAATGACTTCCGTGAAGTTTCAGGACTTTTGGAGCTGTGCAGAATAGGTCTCTAATATTTGCTCCTTTTCCAGCCCAGAATTCCAGCTGCTGGCATTCTCCCTCTTCATGTAAACCTTGTAAAATAAGAGAGAATAGGCATAAGTATTGTGACATAATGTGTAAGAACATCCCATAATGCAATAAATATCGATATAAAAGCATGATGCAAAATGGACATATCAACTCCCCAAGCTTAGAACTTGCTTGTCCTCAAGCGAAAGCCGATATCGAAAAATATGTCCACATGTTTAGAGATAGAGGTGTCGATAAAATAAAATACGGACATGAGGGCATCATGATCATTCTTAGAATAGCAACATATATATATATATATATATATATATATATATATATATATTGTCATATGATCTCTTATGCTAAAGTAACAATTCTATCACAATTTCAAGTATGAATCATAAACTTCATTGAGAACCAACAAACTCTAATCTCAGTCATTGAGGCAATTGCAATTTATCAAAACATAGGAAAGAGTCAATAGAAGAGCTTTTCAGCAAGTCCACATACTCAACTATCATTTAGTCTTTCACAATTGCTAACACTCACGCAATATTTATGGGTATGAAGTTTTAATCGGACACAGAGAAAGATAGGGGCTTATAGTTTTACCTCCCAACGTTTTACCTCAAGGGTAATGTCAACAATAATAGTTCATGAAAACTCACATCCAATTAGCTATATATATCAGGATCTTTCCAACACATTGTGCTTGCCAAAGGATAAAATGTAAAAAGGAAAGGTAAATATCACCATGACTCTTATATAAGGTAGAAGATAAAAGTAAAAGATAGGCCCTTCGCAGAGGGAAGCAGAGGTTGTCATGCACTTTTATGGTTGAATGCACACAATCTTAATGCAAAAGAACATCACTTTATATTGCCACTTGTGATATGGACCTTTATTATGTAGTCCGTCGCTTTTATTTCTTCCACATCACAAGATCGTATAAATCTTATTTTCTCCACATTAATAGATCATACATATTTAAAGAGCAATTTTTATTGCGTGCACTGATGACAACTTACTTGAAGGATCTTACTCAGTCCATAGGTAGGTATGGTGGACTCTCATGGTAAAACTGGGTTTAAGGATATTTGGAAGCACAAGTAGTATCTCTACTTGGTGCAAAGAAATTGGCTAGCATGAGAGAGAAAGGCAAGCTCAAGATGTTGGACGATCCATGACAATATAATTTATCTCAGATGTAAGAAAACATAACCCATTACATTGTATTCCTTGTCCAACATCAACTCTTTAGCATATCATACTTTAATGAGAGCTCACAATTATAAAAGATGTCCAAGATAGTATATTTATATGTGAAAACCTCTCTTTCTTTATTACTTCATATTAATTGCAACGATGACCAAAACTATGTTTGTCAACTTTCAACAACTTTTATTCATCATACTCTTTATATGTGAGCTCAATACTCTCCATAAGATCCATATGATCTCTTTATTTCTTCTCTTTTATTTTATTCCCTCAAGATCATAGTAAAATGATCAAGCCCTTGAATCAACACTAATCTTTATTATATATAGCTCATGGACTCGATTACATAGGAAGATCATAAAGCAAAACTCACAACTAGATCATACTAAAACTTTATTCTACTAGATCAAGATATTATCAAAAGGATCGAACTAAGAAAAATGGTAAAGATATAAGGTGTGATGGTGATACGATACCGGGGCACTCCCCCAAGCTTGGCAGTTGCCAAGAGGAGTGCCCATACCCGATGCTCAGTTCTTCTTTGTTGGTGAAGAAGGTGTTGGTGATGATGGGTAGTCTCACATCGAGCATAAGAGATCCTCCAATTTGCGGATAATGCCCTTGAGTGCGATGATATGCTCCTTCAACAAAACATTTTCACTTGTGAGATACTTGTTTTGAATGCGAGCTAATTCAATCATCTTGAAAGCTTCAATCTCTGTCGGGTAAGGAGATTGTGGTGAGGTTGAAGGATGTCTTCTTCTGCTACTGCCGGAACTTGATCCCCCATGGCCTTCTTGATCCCATCATCCTTGTTGATCTATTCGGGTTCTTATCTCTTCAACTCTATCTTCATTAGCCAAGCATCGTTGCCCTCATTTTTGGAGGAGGAGGGAGAAAACATGATGCTTGGCCTTGACAACCCTGGCAGAAAATAGATCGAAATAAGAACAAGAGATTTTTGCATGATACGGTGGTCAAAACCTTCGGGAGATTATATATTGAATTTTTACCGACCAAAAGAAGTATCATGCAAGAAAACAGAGTCTGCAGAGTACACGAGGTGCCCACGAGGCAGGAGGCGCGCCCAGGGGGTAAGGCGCGCCCTCCACCCTCGTGGAAGCCTCGTGTCCTTTCCGGTCTTCTTCTTATTTTCCTATTTTCTTAAATATTCCAAAACGGAGAAAAATTGCCATTATAACTGTTTTGGAGTCGGTTTACTTACCGTACCACGTACCTATTCCTTTTCGGAGTCTGAAACATTCTGGAAAGTGTCCCTTATGTATTCCTCCGGGGTTACGGTTTCAATAACATTAGTTTCAACATTTACAAGATTACCTGAGATATAATGTTTGATTCTTTGACCGTTCACCACCTTTGGATTTGTGCCTTCGAAGTTATTGATTTTTATGGCACCGGAATGATAGACCTCCTCGATAATGTAAGGACCTTCCCATTTAGAGATAAGTTTGCCTGCAAAAAATCTTAAACGACAGTTGTATATCAATACATAATCACCTACGTTAAACTCACGCTTTTGTATCCTTTTATCATGCCATCTTTTAACGTTTTCTTTAAACAGTTTGGCATTCTCATAGGCCTGGGTTCTCCATTCATCAAGTGAGCTAATGTCAAATAACCTCTTCTCACTGGCAAGTTTGAAGTCATAGTTGAGCTCTTTGATGGCCCAATATGCCTTATGTTCTAATTCGAGAGGTAAGTGACATGCTTTACCATAAACCATTTTATACGGAGACATACCCATGGGATTTTTATATGCAGTTATATAAGCCCATATTGCATCATCAAGTTTCTTGGACCAATTCTTTCTAGATATATTAAATGTCTTTTGCAAAATTAATTTAAGCTCTCTATTACTTAATTCTACTTGGCCACTAAGCTGTGGGTGATAAGGAGATGCAATTCTGTGATTAACATCATACTTAGCAAGCATTTTATGAAAGGCACCATGAATAAAATGTGAACCACCATCAGTCATTAAATATCCAGGGACTCCAAACCTCGGAAAAATAACTTCTTTAATCATCTTAATAGAGGTGTTATGATCAGAACTACTAGTTGGAATAGCTTCTACCCACTTAGTAACGTAATCAACAACAACTAAAATATGTGTGTATCCATTAGAGGAAGGAAACGATCCCATATAATCGAAGCCCCAAACATCAAATGGTTCAATAATGAGTGAATAATTCATAGGCATTTGTTACGTCTACTAATATTACCAATTCGTTGACATTCATCACAAGATAAGACAAACTTACAGGCATCCTTGAAGAGAGTAGGCCAATAAAAACCGGATTGCAATACCTTGTGTGCAGTTCTATCTCCAGCGTGGTGTCCTCCATAAGCCTCGGAGTGACACTTGCGTAGGATCTGTTCCTGTTCATGCTCAGATATACAACGTCTAATAACACCATGTACTCCTTCTTTATAAAGGTGTGGTTCATCCTAGAAGTAATGTCTTAAATCATAGAAAAACTTCTTCTTTTGCTGGTATGTCAAACTAGGTTGATATAAATTTAGCAACAATGTAATTAGCATAATCAGCATACCATGGAGCAGTACGAGAAGTATTTATGACAGCTAATTGTTCATCAGGAAAGCTATCATCAATAGGTAGTGGGTCATCAAGAACATTCTCTAACCTAGACAAGTTGTCTGCAACGGGATTCTCAGCTCCCTTTCTATCGATAATATGCAAATCAAATTCTTGTAGCAAGAGATCCCATCTAATAAGTCTAGGTTTAGCATATTTCTTTTCCATAAGATATTTAATAGCAGCATGATCAGTGTGAATGGTTACTTTAGAATCAACAATATAAGGTCTGAACTTATCACAAGCAAATACAACTGCTAAGAATTCCTTTTCAGTAGTAGCATAATTTCTCTGGGCATTGTCTAGAGTTTTTCTAGCATATTGAATAACATTTAATTTTTTATCAACTCTTTGTCCTAGGACAGCCCCTACAGCATAATCACTAGCATCACACATGATTTCAAAGGGTAAATTCCAATCAGGTGGCTAAACACTAGGTGCAGAAATCAAGGATTTCTTAAGTATTTCAGATGCTTCTACACAATCATCATCAAAGACAAAAGGAATATCTTTTTGTAATAGGTTAGTCAGAGGCCGGGAAATTTTTGAGAAGTCCTTAATGAACCTCCTATAAAAACCGGCATGACCAAGGAAACTTCTTATACCTTTGATGTCCTTGGGACACGACATCTTTTCAATAGCATCAACTTTAGCTTTGTCAACTTCAATACCTATTTCAGAAATTTTATGCCCCAAGATAATACCTTCATTAACCATAAAGTGGCACTTCTCCCAATTCAAGACAAGGTTAGTTTCTTCACATCTCTGCAAAACTCGATCAAGGTTGCTCAAGCAATCATCAAAAGAGGGTCCATAAAAAAAGAAATCATCCATGAAAACTTCACAAATCTTTTCACAAAACTCAGAGAATATAGCCATCATGCATCTTTGAAAGGTAGCAGGTGCATTACATAAACCAAAAGGCATACGTCTATTTGATCAATGAAAGGCAAAGGGTAATGATCTTTTTTAGTAGCTTTATTTAATTTGCAAAAATCAATTACCATCCTATAACCTGTAATAATTCTTTGCGGAATCAATTCATCTTTATCATTAGGAACGACAGTAATACCTCCCTTCTTAGGGACACAATGGACAGGACTTACCCACTGACTATCAGCAACGGGATAAATTATACCTGCTTCAAGGAGCTTTATATTTCTTTTCTTACCACTTCTTTCATCTTAGGATTTAGTCGTTGTTGGTGATCAATAACTGGTTTGGCGTCTTTCTCCAAATTTATTTTGTGTTGACATAGAGTGGGACTAATGCCCTTAAGATCATCAAGAGTATATCCAATAGCATCACGACGCTTCTTTGGAGTTTTCAATAACTCTCTTCTTCGTGCTCTAAAAGGTTAGTACTAATAATAACAGGATATATCTTATTTTCATCAAGATAAGCATATTTAAGAGTATCAGGCAATGGTTTAAGCTCAAACACGAGATCACCCTTGGGTGGAGGAGGATCCCCTAGGATTTCAACAGGCAAGTTGTGTTTCAGAATAGGTCCCTGTTTAAAGAATACTTCATCTATTTCCCTTCTTTCATTCATAAGCATATCATTTCATGGTCTAGCAAATATTGTTCTAAAGGATCAGTAGGAGGCACAGCAATAGAAGTAAGACCAATAATTTCATCTTTACTAGGAAATTCTTTATCATGGGGTTGTCTACGAAATTTAGCAAAATTAAACTCATGAGACATATCCCCTAAACCAACAGAAACAATATCCTTGTTGCAGTCTATCTTAGCATTAACAGTATTCAAGAAGGGTCTACCAAATATAATGGGACAAAAGTCATCTTGTGGGGAACCAAGAACAAGAAAATCAGTAGGATATTTAACTTTCCCACACAAGACATCAGCATCTCTAACAATCCCAACTGGTGAAATAGTATCTCTATTGGCAAGGTTAATTGTAACATCAATCTCTTCTATCTCAGCAGGTGCAATATCATGCATAATTTCTTTGTATAAGGAATGAGGTATTGCACTTGCACTAGCATACATATCACATAAGCCATGATAACAATGATCTCGTATTTTAACGGAAATAACAGGCATGCCTACAACAGGTCTATGTTTATTTTTAGCACCAGGTCTAGCAATTCTAGCAGCTTCATTGCAGAAGTAAATAACATGCCCATCAATATTATCGGCCAAGAGATCTTTAACCATAGCAATTTTAGGTTCAACTTTAATTTTCTCATGGGGTTTAGGTGTCTTAATATTACTTTTGTTGACTATAGTTGAAGCTTTAGCATGATCCTTTATTCCAACAGGGAAAGGTGGCTTCTCAATATAAGCGGCAGGAGCAACAGGATCATTATAAGTGATAGTCTTTTCTTCAACTTTAATAGGTGCAACTACTTTTAGTTCAATGGGAGGATTATATTTAAACCAGTTCTCCTTAGGGAGATCAACATGAGTAGCAAAGGATTCACAGAAAGAAGCTACTATCTCAGAGTCAAGTCCATATTTAGTGCTAAATTCATGGAAAGCATCGGTATCTATAAAAGATTTAACACAATCAAACTTAGGTGTTATACCTGACTCCTTACCTTCGCCGAGGTCCCAATCTTCAGAGTTGCGTTTAATTCTTTCCAATAAATCCCTTTTGAATTCAATAGTCTTCATCACAAAAGATCCAGTACAAGAAGTATCAAGCATGGAGCGATTACTGAGAGAAAGCCAAGCATAATTTTTTTGAATAATCATTTCTCTTGAGAGCTCATGATTGGGGAATGAATATAACATTTATTTAAGCCTCCCCCAAGCTTGAGCTATGCTTTCTCCTTCGCGAGGCCAAAAATTATATATATAATTACAATCATGATGAACAAGATGCATAGGATAAAACTTCTGATCAAATTCCAATTTCAATCGCTTGTAGTCCCATGATCCCATATCATCACATAGCCTATACCATCTCAATGCATCTCCCTTCAAAGATAAAGGGAAGACCTTCTTGATAACATCCTCGGTCATACCTACAAGCTTAAATAATGCACAAACTTCATCAGTGGCAGAGACAGGGGGGCGAGCAGGGGCCTGGCCCCCCCTAATGATCGAGCGATGCGATGTAATTGGTTATACGAACGCACATATTCCTCAGATTTATACATACTTGCCCCCCGTATCTCTCGAGGCTAATTTTAGAAAAAGGGAAAAGGCCCATGTGAAGCCCACTAGCGGCCAGGATGGGCGATTCGCTCTGGTCTCCTGGCCTCTGGGCGTTGCGTTCTGGTGTCATTAGCCTATATACGTGGATTAGTATGCGAAATAAATTAGTCACCACCGTTCAATGCCCTGCTGCTGCTGATCGGCCCAATCGTATTCATACGGTGACAGCGCAACACGCAACCTTCTTCGCTTGTCAATTCTTTCAGATCCAACCAGTGGAAAGTAGCCAAGAGTCCAAGGTTTAAGTGTTTAACACATCAGTACAACACAGAACACACCATGCATCTACTAATCTCAATCCTCATCCCGTACCATTGTTGAACTTATACATCAGATTCTAGTCGTTTATTTGTTTGGTTGTATGATTTGTGATGCTATAATTTTATGAAGAATTCCTATCTTGTATGTGTCCTACAAATTATCATGATCTTGATGCAAATTATCTTGTATGAATTCTTATTTCTGATGCAAAATTTTCCTATGTACAACTTGTCGAATATAGCTAATTGTGAGATTGCAATTCGGCGGCTATAAAGAGAAAAGCGCCACCAAACGCCATTAAGAATGATTCATTTTTTAATAAAATTGCTTCAAGTTCTCAACCTACTAAAATTCTTAATGACACTCATAATCAAGATACGACAAACATGGTAAATGTTGCAGAACAAGCAAAAACATGTCAAAATGGGAGTTGGCACTGGACAAGCGACATTTCTATATATCTAAGGGACCATATCAGGTAGGAAGTGCCCCCAAACACTCTAAATATCAATCTACTTTCAAGCACCAAACGGGAGACTTACTTCGACATTGCATGATCATATCCGTTAAAAAAATTAGCAGGTAAGTTCTCTTACCGTGAAATTATTTATTTTTGTCATCTTATTGACAATTGTAGAGGTAGATGTAAACTCATACAGCTCTATCCATGTTTTGTAGCGTGTAGCGCATACTATGGTATGATGATGGTATTTTTACGGTCCAGAAAGAAAGTTATGAACTTACTTGGCCCCCCTATACCAAAATCCTGGCTCCGCCCCTGAACTTCATCCACATAGATTAGGTGTAAATCGGGATGCAGTGTTCCATCTCCTGCAAAAGGATTAGCTAGCAGTTTCTCTATCATACCCGAAGGAATTTCAAAGCAAACATTTTCAGTAGGTTCGGTAGGTTGAGGAGCAACTCTTTGCTCTACTGGTCAGGGTGAAGATACCCCAAACAAGCCCATCAAAGGATTATGTTCCATAGTAACAAGTGGCAGTAAATTTCAGCACACTATATAAATTTTTCCTTACCAAATTCCACCTACCAAAGGCGCTTCACTCCCTGGCAACGACGCCAGAAAATAGTCTTGATGACCCACAAGTGTAGGGGATCTATCGTAGCCTTTTCGATAAGTAAGAGTGTCGAACCCAATCAGGAGCAAAAGGAAATGATAAGCAGTTTTCAGTAAGGTATTCTCTGCAAACACTGAAATTATCGGTAACAGATAGTTTTGTGATAATGTAATTTGTAACGAGTAGCAAGTAATAAAAGTAAATAAGGTGCAGCAAGATGGCCCAATCCTTTTTGTAGCAAAGGACAAGCCTGGAAAAACTCTTATATGAAGGAAAGCGCTCCCGAGGACACATGGGAATTATCATCAAGCTAGTTTTCATCACGTTCATATGATTCGCGTTCGATACTTTGATAATTTGATATGTGGGTGGACCGGTGCTTGGGTACTGCCCTTACTTGGACAAGCATCCCACTTATGATTAACCCCCATTGCAAGCATCCGCAACTACAGCAGAAATATTAAGGTAAACCTAACCATAACATGAAACATATGGATCCAAATCAGCCCCATACGAAGCAACACATAAACTAGGGTTTAAGCTTCTATCACTCTAGCAACCCATCATCTACTTATTACTTCCCAATGCCTCCCTCTAGGCCCAAACAATCGTGAAGTGTCATGTAGTCGACGTTCACATAACACCACTAGAGGGACGACAACATACATCTCATCAAAATATCGAACGAATACCAAATTCACATGGCTACCTATAGCAAGACTTCTCCCATGTCCTCAGGAACGAACGTAACTACTCACAAAGCATATTCATGTTCATAATCAGAGAGGTATTAATATGCATAATGGATCTGAACATATGATCTTCCACCAAGTAAACCAACTAGCATCAACTACAAGGAGTAATCAACACTACTAGCAACCCACATGTAACAATCTAAGGTTTGGATACAAAGATTGGATACAAGAGATGAACTAGGGTTTGAGATGAGATGGTGCTGGTGAAGATGTTGATGGAGATTGACCCCCTCCCGATGAGAGGATCATTGGTGATGACGATGGTGATGATTTCCCCCTCCCGGAGGGAAGTTTCCCCGACAGAACAGCTCTGCCGGAGCCCTAGATTAGTTCCACCAAGGTTCCGCCTCATGGCGGCAGAGTTTCATCCCGTAAGCTTGCTTTTGATTTTTTTCTCGGACGAAAGACCTCATATAGCAGAAGATGGGCATCAGAGGGCCACCAGGGGGCCCACGAGGCAGGGGGCGCGCCCTCCACCCTCGTGGCCAGGGTGTGGGCCCCCTCTGGTGGATTCTTTCTCCAGTATTTTTTATTAATTCCATAAATGACTTGTGTGAAGTTTCAGGACTTTTGGAGCTGTGCAGAATAGGTCTCTAATATTTGCTCCTTTTCCAGCCCAGAATTCCAGCTGCCGGCATTCTGCCTCTTCATGTAAACCTTGTAAAATAAGAAAGAATAGGCATAAGTATTGTGACATAATGTGTAATAATAGCCCATAATGCAATAAATATCGATATAAAAGCATGATGCAAAATGGGCGTATCAACTCCCATTGTTACTTTGGAGATAATAAGATGCCCTCTGATTTTGAATCTAATATTAAAGATTTTATTAGTTCGCAAAAGAGTTTCAATGCTTTGATTGAAGAAAAAATGTCTAAGATTGATGAGTTGGCTAGGAACATGGATAGAATTTTTCTTGATGTTGATTCTTTGAAACTTAGATCTATTCCACCTAAGCATGATATCAATGAGTCTCTCAAAGCTATGAGAATTTCCATTGATGAGTGCAAAGAAAGAACCGCTAGGATGCGTGCTAAAAAAGATTGCTTTGTGGAAGTGTGTTCTTCTAGTTTCCATGATAATAAAGATGAAGATCTAAAAGTTATTGATGTGTCCCCTATTAAATATTTGTTTTTAATATGAATCTTGATAATATGGAACTGGAGATGAGTCAACTTTAGTTAGAAGGCGTCCCAATGATTCGGAGTTTTTAGATCTTGATGCAAAAATTGGTAAAAGTGGGATTGGAGAGGTCAAAACTTTAAATAGCAATGAACCCACTATCTTGGATTTCGAGGAATTTAATTATGATAATTGTTCTTTAATAGATTGTATTTCCTTGTTGCAATCCGTGCTAAATTCTCCGCATGCTTATAGTCAAAATAAAGCTTTTACTAAACATATCGTTGATGCTTTAATGCAATCTTATGAAGAAAAGCTTGAATTGGAAGTTTCTATCCCTAGAAAATTTCATGATGAGTGGGAACCTACTATTAAAATTAAGATTAACGATCATGAATGCTTTTCTTTATGTGATTTGAGTGCTAGTGTTTCCACGATTCCTAAAACTTTGTGTGATTTGCTAGGTTTCCATGAATTTGATGATTGTTCTTTAAACTTGCATCTTGCGGATTCCACCATTAAGAAACCTATGGGAAGAATTAATGATGTTCTTATTGTTGCAAATAGGAATTATGTTCCCGTAGATTTCATTGTCCTTGATATAGATTGCAATCCTACATGTCCTATTGTTCTTGGTAGAACTTTCCTTAGAACTATTGGTGCAATTATTGATATGAAGGAAGGGAATATTAGATTCCAGTTTCCGTTAAGGAAGGGCGTGGAACACTTTACTAGAAAGAAAATTAAATTACCTTATGAATCTATTATGAGAGCCACTTATGGATTGCATACCAAAGATGATAATACCTAGATCTATCCTTGCTTTTATGCCTAGCTAGGGGCATTAAACGATAGCGCTTGTTGGGAGGCAACCCAATTTTATTTTGTTTCTTGCTTTTTGATTCTGTTTAGTAATAAATAATTCATCTAGCCTCTTTTAGATGTGGTTTTATGCTTTTAATTAGTGTTTGTGCCAAGTAGAACCTTTGGGAAGACTTGGGGAAAGTCTTTGCGATCTTGCTGTAAAAAACAGAAACTTTAGCGCTCACGAGATTTGCTACCATTTTTTTACTGGAGAGTGCTATTTATTTAATTATTTTTTGCAGATGATTAATAGATAAATTCTTCACGTCCAGAAATTTATTTTAGAATTTTTGGGGTTCCAGAAGTATTCGAAACCTACATATTACTACAGACTGTTCTGTTTTTGACAGATTCTATTTTTGTGTGTTGTTTGCTTATTTTGATGAATCTATGGCTAGTAATAGAGTTTATGAACCATAGAAAAGTTGGAATACAGTAGGTTTAACACCAATATAAATAAAGAATGAGTTCATTACAGTACCTTGAAGTGGTGGTTTGTTTTCTTTTACTAACGGAGCTCACGAGATTTTCCTTTAAGTTTTGTGTTGTGAAGTTTTCAAGATTTGGATAAAGATTTGATGGATTATGGAACAAGGAGTGGCAAGAGCTTAAGCTTGGGGATTCCCAAGGAACCCCAAGGTAAAATCCAAGGACAACCAAAAGCCTAAGCTTGGGGATGCCCCGGAAGGCATCCCCTCTTTCGTCTTCGTCCATCGGTAACTTTACTTGGAGCTATATTTTTATTCGCCACGTGATATGTGTTTTGCTTGGAGCGTCTTGTATGATTTGAGTCTTTGATTTTTAGTTTAACACAATCATCCTTGCTGTACACACCTTTTGGGAGAGACACACATGAATTGGAATTTATTAGAATACTCTATGTGCTTCACTTATATCTTTTGAGTTGGATAATTTTTGCTCGAGTGCTTCGCTTATATCTTTTAGAGCATGACGGTGGTTCTATTTTTATATAAATAATTGATATATCATGCTTCACTTATATCATTTTGAGAGTCCTTTAGAACAGCATGGTAATTCACTTTAGTTATAAATTTTAAATGCTAAGAGAAGTTAGATGCTTGATAGTTGTTTTGAGATATAAAGGTGGTAATATTAGAGGTGTGCTAGTTGAGTAATTGTGAAATTGATGAATACTTGTGTTGAAGTTGGAAAGTCCCGTAGCATGCACGTATGGTAAACATTGTGTGACAAATTTGAAGCATGGGGTGTTCTTTGATTGCTTTCCTTATGAGTGGCGGTCGGGGACGAGCGATGGTCTTTTCCTACCAATCTATCCCCCTAGGAGCATGCGCGTAGTGCTTGGTTTTGATGACTTGTAGATTTTTGCAATAAGTATGTGAGTTCTTTATGACTAATGTTGAGTCCATAGATTATACGCACTCTCACCCTTCCATCATTGCTAGCCTCTTCGGTACCGTGCATTGCCCTGTCTCACCTTGAGAGTTGGTGCAAACTTTGCCGGTGCATCCAAACCCCGTGATATGATACGCTCTATAACACATAAGCCTCCGGACGAAAATATATAAGAAGAAGAAGGCTCAAACAAAAAAAGAGAGAAAAAGAGAGAAGGGACAATGTTACTATCCTTTTTCCACACTTGTGCCTCAAAGTAGCACCATGATCTTCATGATAGAGAGTCTCTTATTTTGTCACTTTCATATACTAGTGGGAATTTTTCATTATAGAACTTGGCTTGTATATTCCAATGATGGGCTTCCTCAAATGCCCTAGGTCTTCGTGAGCAAGCAAGTTGGATGCACACCCACTTAGTTTCATTGATGAGCTTTCATATATTTATAGCTCTAGTGCATCCGTTGCACAGCAATCCCTACTCCTTGCATTGACATCAATCGGTGGGCATCTCCATAGCCCATTTATTAGCCATGTCAATGTGAGACTTTCTCCGTTTTTGTCTTCTCACACAACCTCAATCATCATATTCTATTCCACCTATAGTGCTATGTCCATGGCTCGCGCTTATATATTGCGTAAAAGTTGAAAGAGTTTGAAAAGGCTAAGTATGAAACAATTGCTTGGCTTGTCATCAGGGTTGTGCATGATGGGATCATTTTGTGTGAAGAAAATGAAGCATGGCCAAACTATATGATTTTGTAGGGATAAGTTTTCTTTGGCTATGGTATTTTGATAAGACATAATTGCTTGATTAGCATACTTGGAGTATTACTATTTTTATGTCAACAATAAACTTTTATCTTGATTCTTTTGGAGCTGAACATTCATGCCACAATAGAGAAAAATACATTGAAGAACATGCTAGAAAGCATTCCACATAAAAAATTCTGTTTTTATCATTTACCTACTCGAGGACGAGCAGGAATTAAGCTTGGGGATGCTTGATACGTCTCCAACGTATCTATAATTTTGATTGTTCCATGATTATATTATCTGTTTTGAATGTTAATGGGCTTTATTTTACACTTCTGTATTATTTTTAGGACTAACCTATTAACCCAAGGCCCAGTGCAAATTGTTGTTTTTTGCCTATTTCAGTGTTTCACAGAAAAGGAATATCAAATGGAGTGCAAACGGAATGAAACCTTCCGGAGCGTGATTTTTGGAACAAACATGATCCAGAGGACTTGGAGTGGACGTCAAGAAACGAACGAGGTGTCCACGACGCAGGGGGTCGCGCCTACCCCCATGGGCGCGCCCCCCTCTCATGGGCTCCTCATGGCTCACCGACCTACTTCTTCCTCCTATATATGTTCACATACCCCGAAAACATCCAGGAGCACCACGAAACCCTATTTCTATCGCCGCAACCTTCTGTACCCAAGAGATCCCATCTTGGGGCCTTTTCCAGAGCTCCGCTGGAGGGGGCATCGATCACGGAGGGCCTCTACATCAACTCCATGGCCCCTCTGATGATGCCTGGGTAGTTTACTTCAGACCTTCGGGTCCATAGTTATTAGCTAGATGGCTTCTTCTGTCTTTGGATCTCAATACAAAGTTCTTCTTGATCTTCTTGGAGATCTATTTGATGTAACTCTTTTTGTGGTGTGTTTGTCGAGATCCGATGAATTGTGGGTTTATGATCAAGTCTATCTATGAACAATATTTGATTCTTCTCTAAAATCTTTTATGCATGATTGGTTATCTTTGCAAGTCTCTTCGAATTATCAGTTTGCTTTGGCCTACTACATTGATCTTTCTTGCAATGGGAGAAGTGCTTAGCTTTGCACTACTAGAAAAAGGGCTATAGATGGGATTGACACTAATGGCGCACCACCTTCTGATACGCCATTAGAGTTGAAACTACTAATGGCGCACCTGGCCCAGGGTGCGCCATTAGTATCAAATTTTTTTAACTAGTGCGCCTGTCCAAACATACTAATGGTGCATCCAGACACAGTGCGCCATTACTAGTTGTAACTAGTAATGGCGCACCTGCCGGAAAGTGCGCCACTAATGTTGTTTTTTTTATTATATTTTTTATTCCCTTTTTTGCAAAACTACTAATGGCGCACTGTTCCACCATGCGCCATTACTAGTTTAAACTAGTAATGGCGCACTGTGGGACAGTGCGCCATTAGTATGTTTTTTTTTGCAAAACTACTAATGGCGCACCACCCGAAGGTGCGCCATTAGTAACCTGGATTTCTAATGGCGCATTTAGAGTTGGTGCGCCATTAGTAAGTGGCCAGCAACAAGATATTTTGGACAGCCTCTCCTACCCACACTCACTTTCTCCCCATTTCATTCTCTCCACCTCCTCCTTGTCTCGTGTGCCTCCTCTTTTTCACCTCATTTCCACCATAGATTCATTCAATTTAAGTGGTTAAATTACCTTGTTTTGATAGGTAAGTAAGGGGGGAAGCTATATTTATGTTGTTCTCCCTACAACAATGTGCACATGCACTTTTTATGGCCTAGCTAGATCTATGTATGTTCGTGGTGTTGCATATGTTTGTGGTGTTGCATATGCGTTTGTGTTTGGAGGTGTACCGGTATTTGAAATGCGATAGTTGCCAATATTTTGCCGGAATGTTGATTCATTTCCGTTTCGGCGAGAATTTTGGCATTAATCATTCTTTTTTGTCCTATTTTTAGGGAAAGTCATGCCAAATATTTTTCTTGGTTCTAAAATATCGTTTTGCTCTACCCCGCAGGCGACCATGGTCCGCATGATGACCGAAGGCATCGTGAATAGGTTTTTGAGGTCCACGAAGGCCGAGATGCTTCAAAAGAACGAGATGGAGATAAGATGTCCGTGTCGAAGATGCAAGCTGAAGAGCCTTATTGCGGACCCGGAATCCGGGCAGGTGCGGGACCACCTGCTCTTGCGTGGTTTCATGGATGGCTATCGGTGGCAAGGTGATGAAGATGACTACGAAGTCGTCCATGGGGGCCGGGCAAGAAATGAGGAAGGGCAGCAAGACAACCACTGCGGCTCGGGCGGGCGAGAAGACGAAGAATCCCCAGGAGATGATCACGACGGTGATGCTGTACACAGTCATCATGTAGAAGATGCATGACATGATGATGAGGAAGATGCCGGAGCAGACGACGGGCATGATCATGAAGGTGATGATGCCGGCGGAGCAAACGACGCTGGACCATCGATGGGCTGGGTGCAGGACCCTCATATTCAAGAGCTGCTTCTCAAGCAGACGGATAACGCAAGAGCTGCCGCCCGAGAGAAAGCCAAGATGGATCAACTTGAGTTAGACGCGGTTACTCCATTGTATGAAGGATGCAGGCCCGAGGATACCCGCCTGAAAGTAACGCTCATGGCTCTGGAGATGAAGGTAAAACACAAAATGACTGACGCATGCTTCGACGAGAACATGTCATTCTGGCACGAACGTCTTCCCAAGGGGAACAAGTGCCCGACCAGTTTGGAGGAGGCGAAGAAAATTGTGTGTCCTCTGGATTTACCGCACGTGAAATACCATGTGTGCATGAACAATTGCATCATTTATCGGACGAGCACGCGGAGTCTACCATATGTCCGGTGTGCGGTGTCACTCGATACAAGAAGAGGAAGAAAGCTCCTCGAAAAGTGGTGTGGTACTTTCCGATCACTCCTCGTCTGCAGCGGTATTTCGCGGACCCTAATGTAGCAAAGCTCCTGCGTTGGCACGCGGATAGGGAGGAGAAGAAGCGAGAAGATGACGCAAATGATCCGGAGATAGATAAAAAAGACAAGATGCTGAGTCACCCTAAGGATGCGAGCCAGTGGCAAGCATTGAACTTCGAAGACCTAGAATTTGGGAACGATCCAAGGACCATCGTGCTGGGCGCGAGCACCAATGGAGTCAATCCGTTTGGCAGCCAGAGAAGCACACATAGCACCTGGCCTGTGTTTGTGTGGATGTACAACCTTCCCCCCTGGTTGTGCATGAAGAGGAAGTACATTCACATGAGTATGCTAATTGAAGGACCGAAACAACCAGGGAACGACATCAATCTGTATTTGGGGCTGCTGAAAGAGGAGCTTGACACGCTGTGGAAAACGCCAGCCAATACGTGGGATGCCGCAGAGAAAGAATATTTCCCTATGAGAGCCACGCTGCTCACGACGGTGCACGACTATCTCGGTTACAGATATGTCGCGGGGCAGGTGGTCCACGGATTTTCTGGATGCGTCAGGTGCATGGATGACACAACGTATCACCAGCTAGATAGAGATCCCGGGTCTTCGAAAACCGTGTTTTCTGGGACTTGCCGTACTGGAAGATCCACCGTGTGCCTCACAGCCTTGATGTCATGCATATCACGAAGAACGTGTGCGAGAGTCTGCTTGGTACCCTGCTCAACATGCCAGAGAGGACCAAAGATGGGCCGAAAGCAAGGGCAGACTTGAAATCAATGGGCATCAGGCAGGAGCTTCACGCTATATATGATGATGATGATGATGATGATGATGATGATGAGGCGAAGCAGGACACGGAAAGTCGTCGCAAAGGCAAAAAGGCCAAGAAGACCGGAAATGACTACCCTCCCGCGTGCTTCACTCTAAGTCAGGAGGAGATCGAGCAGTTTTTCACCTGCCTCGTAGGAGTAAAACTTCCTTACGGTTACGCGGGGAAGATAAGCAGATGCCTAGACCCAGCGAAGCAGAAGTTCAGCGGGATGAAGTCTCACGACTGTCACGTGCTGATGACGCAGATACTTCCAGTTGCAATCCATGGGATCATGGACGCGCACGTCCGTGAAACCCTATTTGGCCTATGCAACTTTTTCGACATCATCTCTCGGAAGTCTGTTGGCGTGAGGCAACTCAGAAGGCTACAGGAAGAGATCGTGGTGATACTATGCGAGCTTGAGATGTACTTCCCGCCCACATTCTTCGACGTTATGGTGCATCTGCTGGTCCATATCGTGGATGATATCATCCAACTCGGGCCGACGTTCCTGCACAGCATGATGCCGTTCAAAAGGATGAATGGTGTCATCAAAGGATACGTACGCAACATGTCACGTCCAGAGGGAAGCATAGCCAGGGGCTTTCTGACCGAAGAGTGCATCTCCTACTGCACGAATTATCTAGGCATCGAGAACCCCGTTGGTCTGCCCGTCAACAGGCACCTCGGCAGGCTCGCTGGATGGGGTCACCGTGAGGGTCGCCGCGAAATGCATGTCGACTTCGAGGGTCGACTCGCCGACTTTGAAAGAGCAAACCTAGTCACGCTACAACACATAGACGTGGTCGATCCTTGGTTGGTAGAGCACAAAACCTTTATTAAGAAGACGTACAATGATCGAGGCCAATAGAGGACGGACGGAGATATACTCAAAGAGCACAACTCATGTTTCACGCGTTGGTTCAAGCAGAAGCTTCTGTCGTACCCTTTACATGAGGATTCTTCCGCGGAAGAACAACTCATATTCGCCTTGTCACAGGGCGCCGAGCACAACCTGATGACCTATGAGGCGTACGATATCAACGGCTACACATTCTACACCGAGGCCAAGGACATGAAGAGCAATGGTTATCAGAACTCCGGAGTAACGATGGAATCCTACACCGGTAACAACAAGGACAGATACTATGGAAGGATCGAGGAGATCTGGGAGCTGAGCTACGCTGGAGAGAAGGTCCCGATGTTCCGTGTCAGATGGGCGAAGAGCGTCCTAAAAGAAGACCGGTATTTCACCACCATGGTTATACCCGAAGCCAAATCCAAGACCGCGGGCGCAAACGTCACCGCAAAAAATGAGCCATGGGTACTGGCTTCCCAAATGGACCAATGCTTCTTCATTACCGACCCGTCAAAGCCCAGTCGTGTTGTCGTGAGGAGAGGCAAAAGGAAGATCATCGGAATGGATGGAGTAGCCAATGAGCAAGACTTTGACAAGTATGGCGACCCGAGGATCAAACATGACGACGATGATGAAGTAGCAGCATACACCACAAGAAGAAGCAGGACCACCCTACCTAAAGGACGTCCGTTCCACAGAAGAACTCCATTTGCGAAAAAGAAGGGCAAGAAGATTGTGAACAGATAGCTAGCTAAGATTGATTGTATTTAAATCGTAGCCTTCATTTCTCGATTGTATTTCATGGGCACTTTTTGAACTATCATGAATATTTTTAAATTTCATGGACACTCGATCTCGATCCCCCTCCATCTCGATCGCTATCCCACCTTGCCAGATCCGGTCCCCCTTGCCGCCGAGCACCCCCCGGTCCACCGGCTGCCGCCGCCGACCCCCCGCACCCTCGATTCCCCTACTCAACCGCCGCCACCGACCCCCCGCACCCCTCCTCTACTCAACCGCCGCCGCTGACCCCCCGCACCCCGCGCACCCTCCCCCACTCCACCGGCATTACTGTTTGATGATATTTTTAAAAAATATTACTATCTTATAAAAAAAATATTACTATTACTGTCTTATAAAAAAAATATTACTATTATGATTTAAACAAGTTAAAAAAATTATTACTGTCTTATAAAGAAAATACTAATGGCGCACCACGGTGAGGTGCGCCATTAGTATGGATGTACTTATGGCGCACCGAGGGGTGGTGCGCCATTAGTATTGTGCCATTGCTATAAGAAAAAAAAGTACTAATGGCGCACCACGGTGAGGTGCGCCATTAGTATGGATGTACTTATGGCGCACCGAGGGGTGGTGCGCCATTAGTATTGTGCCCGATCCCCCTTCCCTCTCCCCCTTCGCCCGATCCCCCCTTCCCTCTCCCCCTCGCCAGTTCCCTCTCCCTCCCTCCACCGCGCGGCCGCCACCGCTGCCCCGACCCACTGCGCCGCAGCCGCCCACGCGCCCCCGCCGCCTCCCTCTCCCCTTCCTCCCCCTCGTCGCCGGCGGCCCGGACGCCGCCCCGTCCACCTCGTCGGGCTCCTCCTCCCGCTCCGCGTCCTCGGGCTCCTCCCGCTCCCTCTCGTCGTCCTCCTCATCGCCGCTCCCCTCCCGCCGCCAAGCGCAGGTGAGCAACCGGCACCTCGACGCCGCCTCAACGCCGCCTCTCCTCCACAACGGCCGCTGCATCAGCCCAAGTAAGTTCTCCTCCTTCTTCTTTTAGATCCATTAGGCCTCCGGTCGATCTGTCCCGCGGGTGTGGATTAGGAACCCTTTGTTTCTTTCTTGGAATTGATTTTGCTCCAGTTCTTGGCTCTCTGCTCGGCATGCGATCCCTGATAGTTTCTATAATTGCAGAGCACTGATCGCGGCCTCATTTCCATCTTGTTGGTACTTGGAACTTGGAAGGGGAACAAGCAGGCAGAGCGGGTGAGAAGGGGAAGCAGAGAAAGAAAGGTTTGTTCCATGTCCTCGGATGAAGTTCCATGTTTAGATGGTCTCTGTGTAGTTTCTGATGCAGACCGTACATCCATCAAAATCCACAATGCAAGCCAACTTTTATTTCTCTTGCCTGGTTCCACTAAGATGTGTTATTGCAAGCTATTAATTATTTTTCAGTTGTGAGCCTTGAGAAGATTAATTTTTTCCTATATTGTAGCTTTAACAGTTTTCAGTGTTCCATCTTTCTAGTCTCCTATGTTCAATAGAGACATACAATTTTCAGTGTTAAATCAATTGTGTGATCTCTTTTTCTATGTTTCAAGGACTGCCCAATACAAGTAAAGCAATTTGTTCATCAGTCAACTGTGAGTGAATCAGGATGTTGATTAATGTGAGGGATTCACTTGCTGCTCCACTATTATAATTTGGCAGCTCAAAACTATACGTAGTATGCTTTGTGTGGAGTTTTTTCTTCAGTTTTGGCCACTATTGATGTTTAATACTTCATACAAAACACATGATAAAAAAATGACTCGATTTACTATAAAAACTACCTTTCCTGAATAATGCCATTTTTTTTATTTTTACTAGCGTGTTACCATTAAAATAGTGGTGAAAGTATTTCTTGTTACTTAGAGTAGTATAAAAGACATTTTGGACCAAAACAAGTTTCTGGTATAGTTAGAAGACGCCTGACCCATTGCTTGAGCCTTGTATTGCAAGTTGATGAAATTCGATTTGTTAGTGACTAGCTAGCTCATTCATTTCTAAAAAGCATGCGATGAGCTAGAACCCAGACATCTATGCTATCTTACTCCATGAGCCTCTACGCAGACCAAATGTAGCCAAAAACAAGACATCGTGTCGGAATTGTTATGCAGTGTTGTGTTCAGTTTTGGCAGGAGTTCAGAACTGTTAGGCAAAGGTCATGTCTCCGACCATCGTATCATGATGATCTTGCTCTGTTCTTGCTCCTATTATAATTGCAGAGGATAAGAAGAACTTGCTCTGTTCTTGCTTGTACACCAATCTCTGCTTCAACTGCTGCATTTACTTTCATGTAACAGTCTTGTACCCAATGCTTCAGTGGCAGTGCATCCTAAGCAATGGAGGCCTTTTTTCACATGCCAATGTATTTTCCATGTTGTGATGGAGGCCTTTTTTGCCTTGTCCACCCGAGAGGCCCTTGAGTTTGCTGGAATGTCGATTAACTTCCGTTCCGACAAATTCGGGTACTCCATATGTCCTATTTTCAGCAAAGGTCATGTTGAAATTTTCCGTGAATTTTAGCATGACTTTGCTAAAAATAGGACATATGGGGTACTTGTGACTAATGCAGGGGCCGAGGTATCTTAGTAGTTAATTAAGTAGGATCAAGTGCCCCGGCGTACTTGTGACTAATGCATGGCTTTTAGGGTGCCTTGGTGTCGATAAAAACCGAAATGATGAAAGCATAGGCTTTTAGGGTGCCTCGGCGTCGAAAAACCCTCAATGATAAAAGCTTAGCTTTTAGGATGCCTCGGTGTCGACAAACCCTAAATGATGAGACCATAATCTTGTTCCATGACAATAACCAACTTTTTGACCAAACTTTGTTCCTATTTATAGAGACACATGGCCAACAACGATGAGGCCGGGGGTTCGGGCGGCAAGAAATTCTGGGAGCTGTCCCAGGAGATGGAGGAACAACCTCACTTGTATGAGGACGCCGCCTTCCCCACCGATCCTGAGACCACTGATGGTACCGCCGAGGATGACCCCACTGATGCCACCACTGATGGTGCCGCCGAGGATGCCACCACTGATGATGGTGGCGCACGCACAGATGGCAGCCAACCGAAGAGGCAACGGAAGGACCGGCGCCTGACCGTGCTCCGCACCCTCAAGGAGGAAGTTACTGAAGTGGACTCCGACGGGAATCCAACTGCGCCCGAACGAATAGTCAAGGGGTACTCGCTTCAGCTCCGGTGCATTCTCAGGAGCACCGTCTCGATCAACACCGAGAACCTGAGGCATCCTGACTGAGGGAATTTGCGCAACCTCCTCTTCACGAAGCTGCATGAACGATACAAGTTCCCTGCTGAATTTGAAAACACAAGCCTCAAAGGGAATAAAGTGAACAATGCTGCCCTCACGAAGATGAGCAAGGCCCTGTCTACTTGGAAAAGCAATGTGAAGAGAATGATCGAGAAAGGTGAGAGTTAAGAGAAGATCAAGGAGAAAAATCCTTCGATCACCGAAGATGACTACAATGACTTCAAGATCAATTGCTCGAGCACCGCAAACTCCGAATCAACTAAGTGGGGGAAAGAAATGTGGGAGCTGAACTTAGGGGAACACACACTCGGTCCTGGCGGTTACAGAGTGGCGGAGCCTATATGGGACAAGAAGGAGGCGGACCGTGCCGAGCAAGGCCTACCGCCCCTCTTCGATAAATACAGTGACAAGCAGACCAAGAACTTTGTCAGGGCCCGGTACAAGAAGGACCCGAAAACAAAGGAGCTTACCATGGATCCGAAGACCAGGGCGCTTGAGCTTGTTCTGGTAAGGAATACACCCCCGCGTAATTAGCTCCATATGGTTGCATTCTAATTAATGAAGCCAAATTTCTAAATGGTTCACATTCCTTCCGCAGGCGACTGAAAGCAGTAGCGCGGGGTTGACTAAGAGCAACCCTTGGGACACCACTCTAAATAGGGCGTTGAATGTAATGAAGAACAAGGATAAGCTCAGTAAGCCGATGTCAGCTGGTCGTGTGGCCGGCAAAGGCTTGTCGACAAAATGGTCGTCATACTATAACACTGGTGGGCGAAAGGAGACAAAGACCAGCTCGGAAAGCCAGGCGCGCGAGGTTCAAGAACTCAGGGCACAGGTGGCGCGGATTCCGGAGATTGTCCAAGAGCAAGTGCAACAACAACTCGGAGCGACGATCACCGCCATTGTGCCTACCTTGTTCCAGGGGATTAGTGCGTGGATTGCGTTCGACCAACAGGGGCCGCCCCCGATTCCTAGCTTCACGGCCAGCAACTCGCAGAACGCGATGGCGGGGCCATTGGTGTCTCCGGCGGAGGCGGCATTGGTGTCTCCGACGCCGGCACGGGAGCTTAATGCACCCGGGTGTACGTCGGCCGGTACCTCTGCAGCAAGCGGCCCCTCCGTCAACTGCGCGCCCGCCGTTGGCGATGCCTCGACATTAGCCGAGCTCGACGCCATCATCACAGTAACTAATTAAGCCCCTCTCGGCCGAGGACTTCATCTCCTTGCCTTTGACTGGGCATCCCTGACGCCCTACATGTTTTCGCAGGGCGCCGCCGACGTTTCGTGCACTCTCCTGCACTTTGTGAACAATGAGTTGGTCGATGTCGCCAAGGGCAAAATCGTTCAACCGGGCAACCCCTTGTTCCACGGCACCCAGATGCCACCCAACTTGTTTAGGGTTCAACTGGTTCGGGTGCTGCCAAGCTGCGACGAGTTGTTACCTCCGATTCGACCCGTCGGGGCCGACGATGATGACATGATGACCCTCAGCGCCTGCCTGAGCTGGCCCCTGCTTTGGCCGAAGAGCCAGATTCATTTGGGGGAGGGGGACACCACCCCAAAGACAACACCTCCAGTCGTGCCAGCGCCAAGTCGGCCCCATGGCAAGACCGCCGCAATGGTGCCGGACATCCCTATGCCAGTGGATCCAAACATGCATATGGCACAGGATCAGAACGACGATGACGATGATACATTTGCCAACGTCGATCAGTACTTTGCCGATCATGGGTACGGTGGCGACTTCATGGGGCCTCCTTCTCAAGAACCCAACAACAAAAGACGTGTGTGATCTAGCTGGTACCGCGGAGAAGCCAAGTTGCAACAGGCGTCGTCTGCAGTTCAGCTCTCAGGAGACGCCTCCAGCTGCCGACTTCACCGAGCCTCAGATAGGCGAGGTGTGAAATATGATCAGCCCCAACACACTCAAGAAGGCGGTCTGTGAGCAGAACTCGGTCCCATTACAGGAGAAGAAGAAGGCATGCAAAAGAAAGACTAACAAGGGTGCGGGCCAGCCGGCACCGAGTACCGTGCTCAGGACGGGCCACCTTCACCTGAGGATGTCTCGAGGAGGGTGCATGTGGCGGGTAGGCCGATGCTACCGAGAAATATGCTCGATGCTGCAACCGGTGCTATGCAGAGTCTGCATGACAGTGTTCTTTCTTTGGAGAAGCGGCGTCTCGGAGAGAAGGATGTGGCATACCCGGTTTTCGTGGCCAAGGTGCCAGAGGGCAAGGGCTTTGTGGATAACTCCATCAGGGGTACGATCGTCCTGCGGTTTGATGACATCCACGCTATGTTGAACCTTCATCCTCTGCACTACACCTTTGTTCGGCTATTTTCGCTGAGTATGGAGATGCAGATCATTCGCGACAAGACCCCGGACATCATGAGTCGACCCCTTCTACATGCGTGCCAAGATCTTGGGCAGCGCTGGGGACCGGCAAGTCGCGAGTTCTTACCTCGAAGGCGTCATTCTGGCAAACTAAGATAAGGATAACTTCCTCGTGCCTTACTTTCCCGAGTAAGTCCTCCCCTCAACCGCCCCATAACATATGAATTCTTAGATTTCGATCGTTTTTCTTTTAACATTCCGTGTTTTCTGCAGTGACACACATTGCACGCTCATCCTCCTAAGCCCCAAATATTCCATGGCCACGTATTTCGACCCGGACCGTCAGTCGAACGTAGACTACACAAATGTCAAGAAGGTTCTTGATGATGTTCTCCCCGGCTACGTCAAATCCGGAGGCACCTACACCAGGCCTATTCGTAAGTACGGCAAGCACGTGTTCTCCCACAATACAGTGTTCTGCTGCGTCAAGCAGCCGCCTGGCGGTCAGAAGGGTGCCTACTATGCCATCCATCACATGCGGGCGATCGTACGGGACCATCATCAACTTCTGCTACCGAGTAGACTCAAAGATTGGGCCGCGAGCGTGTCGGCAATCCAGGACGCGGACATCAGACAAGAATTCTTTCGCATCCAGTCGGAGTTTGCGGAAATCATCCATCAAGATGTCCTTCGTACCTCGGGGCAGTTCTACCTCAGAAATCAACCGTCCAACAGTGACATCGACACAATCCTACAAATGCAGGCTGACAACGCCCATTGTTTCATGACTCCCACGATAGACGGCGGCTTCATCCACGCTCCGGTCCCTTGAGTCGAGTCGAAAGCAGTGATGCTGTGTCTAGTTCTGAAACATCGATTGGCTCATGTTGTAATTAAACTTTAATGAACTTGTAGTATGTCTCTTTGGTTTCGAGAGTCGTTCAACTTAGATGTAATCGATGCTATTAATGTCTTGCTTTTATCTTCCGATCGTTCTGTTGCGTACTTATATATTGCTTATGTATTGTCTGTGAATTGGTACTAATGTTTCGTTTGGCTACTGCATAGCGATGCCGTGGTATGTCATGTACAAGGGTAAGGTTCCCGAAGTCTACGACGACTGGGAGGAGTGTCCGAGACAGGTTCACCGATTCAGCGGTAACAGTTACAAAGGGTACGCCACTAGGGCCGAGGCCGAATCTAGATACGCCCGCTATCTAGCGGGAGAGGGGAGGGAGCGTTGGAGGAACCGGATGAAGACGAGTTTCATCGTGATGATGCTCATCGTGATGACCGCAGCTCTCTTCTATGTGATGGTAGTTTAGATGATCGATATCGACTTGTAATGTGAAGACAAACTCGCGGTCTCGAGACTTGTAATATAATGTTCTATCTTTGTTCGGTCTTTTCAATTCGGAGACTAATATGATGAATTGTATTCGGAGACTAAAATGATGAATTGTATTCAGAGACTAATCTTCTATTGTATTCGATGAATATGTTGTTGATGTGTGCTGTCTATATTTTGTCCAATTATACATTTTGTAACCTGTGCGAAAAACAGAAAATTAAAAAATAAAAAAAACCTAATATTCATACTAATGGCGCATCACATCATAGTGCTCCATTAGTATGCCAAAGGATACTAATGGCGCATCATTAAACAGTGCGCCATTAGTATGCCGAAGTTACTAATGGCGCATCATGTTGTCGTGCGCCACTAGTATGCCAAAGCACCTGGGTATACATGGCCCCCTGGGAGGCATACTAATGGCGCACTATTGTATATACTAATGGCGCATCTGAGGTGCGCCATTAGTATACCAGATACTAATGGCGCACCAGTGGTGCGCCATTAGTAAAATATACTAATGGCGTGCTACTAACGGCGCACCACTAATGCGTCATTAATGGCCAAATTAGGTGCGCCATTAGTAGGCCTTTTCCTAGTAGTGTTGGGTTCAATCTTGTGGTGCTCGATCCAAGTGATAGAAAGGGAAACGACACGTATTGTATTCTTGCCATCGAGGATAAAAATATGGGGTTTATATCATATTGCTTGAGTTTATCCCTCTACATCATGTCATCTTACCTAATGCGTTACTCTTTTCTTATGAACTTAATACTCTAGATGCATGCTGGATAGCGGTCGATGTGTGGAGTAATAGTAGTAGATGCAGGCAGGAGTCGGTCTAGTTGTCACGGACGTGATGCCTATATACATGATCATGCCTAGATATTCTCATAATTATTCGCTTTTCTATCAATTGATCGACAGTAATTCGTTCACCCACCATAATACTTATGCTATCTTGAGAGAAGCCACTAGTGAAACCTATGGCCCCCGGGTCTATCTTCCATCATATAAGTTTCCAATCTATTTTACTTTGCAATCTTTACTTTCAATCCATATCATAAAAATACCAAAAATATTTATCTTATCATTATTATATCTATCAGATCTCACTCTCGTAAGTGACCATGAAGGGATTGACAACCCCTTTATCGCGTTGGTTGTGAGGTTCTTATTTGTTTGTGTAGGTACGAGGGACTTGCGTGTGGCCTCCTACTGGATTGATACCTTGGTTCTCAAAAACTGAGGGAAATACTTACGCTACTTTGCTGCATCACCCTTTCCTCTTCAAGGGAAAACCAACGCAGTGCTCAAGAGGTAGCAACAGGCTTCTCCAAAAGTCTGTATAATACCATATGCTTTGATCACACTATCAAAGCGTATATTCCAACTTTGAGAGGCTTGCACCAGTCCATAAATGGATCACTGGAGCTTGCACACTTTGTTAGCACCTTTCGGATCGACAAAACCTTTTGGTTGCATCATGTACAACTCTTCTTTAAGAAATCCATTAAGGAATGCAGTTTTGACATCCATTTGCTAGATTTCATAATCATAAAATGCGGCAATTGCTAACATGATTTGGACAAACTTAAGCATCGCTATGGGTGAGAAGTTCTCATTAGTCAACTCCTTGAACTTGTCGAAAACCTTTCGCAACAAGTCGAGCTTTTTAGACAGTAACATTACCGTCAGCGTCAGTCTTCTCCTTGAAGATCCATTTATTCTATATGGCTTGCCAATCATCGGGCAAGTCAATCAAAGTCCACACTTTGTTCTCATACATAGATCCCATCTCAGATTTCATGGCCTCAAGCCATTTTGCAGAATCTGGGCTCATCATTGCTTCTTCATAGTTCGTAGGTTCGTCATGGTCAAGTAACATGACTTCCAGAACAGGATTACCATACCATTCTGGTGCCGAACGTACTCTGCTTGACCTACAAGGTTCGGTAGTAACTTGATCTGAAGTTTCATGATCATCATCATTAACTTCCTCACTAATTGGTGTAGGCATCGCTGGAACTGATTTCTGTGATGAACCACTTTCCAATTCAGGAGAAGGTACAATTACCTCATCAAGTTCTACTTTCCTCCCACTCACTTCTTTCGAGAGAAACTCCTTCTCTAGAAAGGATCCATTCTTAGCAACGAATATCTTGCCTTCGGATCTGTGATAGAAGGTGTAACCAACAGTTTCCTTTGGGTATCCTATGAATACACATTTCTCTGATTTGGGTTCGAGCTTATCAGGTTGAAGCCTTTTCACATAAGCATCGCAGCTCCAAACTTTAAGAAATGACAGCTTAGGTTTCTTGCTAAACCACAGTTCATATGGTGTCGTCTCCATGGATTTAGGTGGTGCCTTCTTTAACGTGAATGCAGCCGTCTCTAAAGCATAACCCCAAAATGATAGTGGTAAATCGATAAGAGACATCATAGATCGCACCATATCAAATAAAGTACGGTTACGACGTTCGAACACACCATTACGCCATGGTGTTCCAGGTGGCGTGAGTTGTGAAACTATTCGACATTGTTTGAAATGAAGACCAAAGTCGTAACTCAAATATTCACCTCCACGATCAGATCGTAGAAACTTTATTTTCTTGTTACGATGATTTTCCACTTCACTCTAAAATTCTTTGAACTTTTCAAATGTTTCAGACCTATGTTTCATTAAGTAGATATACCCATTTCTGCTCAAATCATCTGTGAAGGTCAGAAAATAACGATACCTGCCGCGAGGTTCAACACTCATCGGACTGCATACATCAGTATGTATTATTTCCAATAAGTCGGTGGCTCGCTCCATTGTTCTGGAGAATGGAATCTTAGTCATCTTGCCCATGAGGCATGGTTCGCAAGCATCAAGTGATTCTGAAATCCCATCAGCATGGAGTTTCTTCATGTGCTTTACACCAATATGACCTAAACGGCAGTGCCACAAGTAAGTTGCACTATCATTATTAACTTTGCATCTTTTGGCTTCAATATTATGAATATGTGTATCAATACGATCGAGATTCAACAAAATAGACCACTCATCAAGGGTGCATGAGCATAAAAGGTATTACTCACATAAATAGAACAACCATTATTCTTTGATTTAAATGAATAACCGTCTCGCATCAAACAAGATCCAGATATAATGTTCATGCTCAACGCTAGCACCAAATAACAATTATTCAGGTCTAAAACTAATCCCGAAGGTAGATGTAGAGGTAGCGTGCCGACGACGATCACATCAACCGTGGAACCATTTCCGCCGCGCATCGTCACCTTGTCCTTAGCCAATCTTCGTTTAATTCGTAGCCCATGTTTCGATTTGCAAATGTGAGCAACAGAACCAGTATCAAATACCCAGGCGCTACTACGAGCATTAGTAAGGTACACATCAATAACATGTATATCAAATATACCTTTCACTTTGCCATCCTTCTTATCCGCCAAATACTTGGGGCAGTTCCGCTTCCAGGGACCAGTCCCTTTGCAGTAGAAGCACTCAGTTTCAGGCTTAGGTCCAGACTTGGGCTTCTTCCCAGGAGCAGCAACTTGCTTGCTATTCTTCTTGAAGTTCCCCTTCTTACCTTTGCCCTTTTTCTTCAAACTAGTGGTCTTGTTAACCATCAACACTTGATGCTCATTCTTGATTTCTACCTCCGCAGCCTTTAGCATCGCGAAGAGCTCGGGAATTGTCTTTTTCCATCCCTTGCATGTTATAGTTCATCACGAAGCCTTTATAGCTTGGTGGCAGTTATTGAAGAACTCTGTCAATGACACTATCATTAGGAAGATTAACTCCTAGCTGAGTCAAGTGGTTATGGTACCCAGACATTCTGAGTATTTGTTCACTGACAGAACTGTTCTCCTCCATCTTGCAGCTATAGAACTTGTTGGAGACTTCATATCTCTCAACTCGGACATTTGCTTGAAATATTAACTTTGACTCCCGGAACATCTCATATGCTCCATGACGCTCAAAACATCTTTGAAGTCCCGATTCTAAGCTGTAAAGCATGGCACATTGAACTATCGAGTAGTCATCAGCTTTAGTCTGCTAGACGTTCATAACGTCCGGAGTTGCTCCTGCAGCAGGTCTTGCAATTAGCGGTGCTTCCAGGACGTAATTCTTCTATGGAGCAATGAGGATAATCCTCAAGTTACGGACCCAATCCGTGTATTTGCTACCATCATCTTTCCACTTAGCTTTCTATAGGAATGCATTAAAATTCAAGGGAATGGTAGCAAGGGACATTGATCTACAACAATATAGATATGCAAAAAATATTAGTACTAAGTTCATGATAAATTAAATTTCAATTAATCATATTACTTACGAACTTCCACTTAGATAGATATCCCTCTAGTCATCTAAATGATCACGTGATCCATATCAACTAAACCATGTCCGATCATCACGTGAGATGGAGTAGTTTTCAATGGTGAACATCTCTATGTTGATCATATCTACTATACGATTCACGTTCGACCTTTCGGTCTAAGTGTTCCGAGGCCATATCTGCATATGCTAGGCTCGTCATGTTTAACCCGAGTATTCTGCACGTGCAAAATTGGCTTGCACCCGTTGTATGTGAACATAGAGCTTATCACACCCGATCATCACGTGGTGTCTCGGCACGATGAACTGTAGCAATGGTGCATATTCAGGGAGAACACTTATACCTTGAAATTTAGTGAGGGGTCATCTTATAATGATACCGCCGTACTAAGAAAAATAAGATGCATAAAAGATAAACATCACATGCAATCAAAATATGTGACATGATATGGCCATCATCATCTTGTGCCTTTGATCTCCATCTCCAAAGCATCGTCATGATCTCCATCATCACCGGCTTGACACCTTGATCTCCATCGTAGCGTCATTATCGTCTTGCCAACTATTGCTTCTATGACTATCGCTACCACTTAGTGATAAAGTAAAGCAATTACATGGCGATTGCATTTCATACAATAAAGCGACAACCATAAGGCTCCTGCCAGTTGCCGATAACTTTTACAAAACATGATCATCTCATACAACAATTTATATCTCATCACATCTTGACCATATCACATCACAACAAGCCCTGCAGGAACAAGTTAGACGTCCTCTACTTTGTTGTTGCAAGTTTTACATGGCTGCTACGGGCTTCTTGCAAGAACCGTTCTTACCTACGCATCAAAACCACAATGATATTTCATCAAGTGTGCTGTTTTAACCTTCAACAAGGACCGGTCGTAGTCAAATTTGATTCAACTAAAGTTGGAGAAACAAACACCCGCCAGCCACCTGTGTGCAAAAGCACGTCGGTAGAACCGGTCTCATGAACATGGTCATGTAATGTTGGTCTGGGCCGCTTCATCCAACAATACCGCCGAATCAAAATAAGACATTGGTGGTAAGCAATATGACTATTATTGCCCACAACTCTTTGTGTTCTACTCGTGCATATCATCTAAGCATTGACCTGGCTCTGATGCCACTGTTGGGGAACGTAGCATGCAATTTCAAAAAAAATCCTACGATCACACAAGATCTATCTAGGAGATGCATAGCAACGAGAGGGGGAGAGTGTGTCCATGTACCCCCTGCTACCTCTTGAGCACTGCGTTGGTTTTCCGTCGAAGAGGAAAGGGTGATGCAGGAAACCAGCGTAAGTATTTCCCTCGGTTTTTGAGAACCAAGGTATCAATCCAGTAGGAGATCACGCTCAAGTCCCACGCACCTACACAAACAAATAAGAACCTCGCAACCAATGCGGTAAAGGGGTTGTCAAGCCCTTCTCGGTCACTTACGAGAGTGAGATCTGATAGATATGATAAGATAATATTTTTGGTATTTTTATGATAAAGAGAAATAAAGATGCAAAGTAAAATAAATGGCTAACGAAATAACTAAGTATTGGAAGATTAATATGATGGAAGATAGACCCCCGGGCCATATGTTTCACTAGTGGCTTCTCTCAAGAGCATAAGTATTACGGTGGGTAAACGAATTACTGTCGAGCAATTGATAGAATTGAGCATAGTTATGAGAATATCTAGGTATGATCATGTATATAGGCATCATTAATCAGCATGCATCTACTACTATTACTCCACACATCGACCGCTATCCAGCATGCATCTAGAGTATTAAGTTCAAGAGACCAGAGTAATGCTTTAAGGAAGATGACATGATGTAGAGGGATAAACTCATGCAATATGATATAAACCCCATCTTTTTATCCTCGATGGAAACAATACAATACGTATCGGTTCCCTTTCTGTCACTGGGATCGAACACCGCAAGATTGAACCCAAAGCTAAGCACTTCTCCCATTGCAAGAAAGATCAATCTAGTAGGCCAAACCAAACTAATAATTCAAAGAGACTTGCATAGATAAACAAATCATACATAAAATAATTCAGAGGAGAATCAAATATTGTTCGTAGATAATCGGGATCATAAACCCACAATTCATCGGATCTCGACAAACACACCGCAAAAGAACATTACATCGAATAGATCTCCAAGAAAATCGAGGAGAACTTTGTATTGAGATCCAAAGAGAGAGAAGAAGCCATCTAGCTAATAACTATGGACCCGTAGGTCTGAAGTAAACTACTCACACGTCACTGGAGAGGCCATGGAGTTGATGTAGAGGCCCTCCGTGATCAATGCCCCCTCTGGCGGAGCTCCGAAAAAGGCCCCGAGATGGGATCTCTCGAGTATAGAAGGTTGCGGCGGTGGAATTAGGTTTTCATGGTGCTCCTGGATGTTTGGGGGTATGTGGATATATATAGGAGGAAGAAGTACGTCGGTGGAGCAACGGAGGGCCCACAAGGGTGGAGGGCGCGCCCAGGGGGTAGGCAAACCCCCCTGCCTCGTGCCTTCCTCCCTTGTTTCTTGACGGCCACTCCAAGTCTCCTGGATCACGTTTGTTGAGAAAATCACGTTCCCAAAGGTTTCATTCCGTTTGGACTTTGTTTGATATTCCTTTTCTACGAAACCCTAAAATAGGCAAAAAAACAGCAATTTGGGCTGGGCCTCCGGTTAGTAGGTTAGTCCCAAAAATGATATAAAAGTGTAAAATAAAGCCCATTAACATCCAAAATAGATAATATAATATCATGGAGCAATCAAAAATTATAGATACGTTGGAGACGTATCAAGCATCCCCAAGCTTAATTCCTGCTCGTCCTCGAGTAGGTAAATGATAAAAGAAGAATTTTTGATGTGGAATGCTTCCTAGCATATTTCTCAATGTAATTTTTCTTTATTGTGGCATGAACGTTCAGATCCATAAGATTCAAGATAAAAGTTTAATATTGACATAAAAATAATAATACTTCAAGCATACTAACTAAGCAATTATGTCTTCTCAAAATAACATGGCCAAAGAAAGGTATCCCTACAAAATCATATAGTCTGGCTATGCTTTATCTTCACCAAACAAAATATTTAAATCATGCACAACCCGATGACAAGCCAAGCAATTGTTTCATACTTTTGATGTTCTCAAAAATTTTCAATCTTCACGCAATATATGAGCGTGAGCCATGGATATAGCACTATGGTGGAATAGAATGGTGGTTGTGGAGAAGACAAAAAGGAGAAGATAGTCTCACATCGACTAGGCGTATCAACGGGCTATGGAGATGCCCATTAATAGATATCAATGTGAGTGGGTAGGGATTGTCATGCAACAGATGCACTAGAGCTATAAGTATATGAAAGCTCATCAAAAGAAACTAAGTGGGTGTGCATCCAACTTTCTTGCTCACGAAGACCTAGGGCATTTTGAGGAAGCCCGTCATTGGAATATACAAGCCAAGTTCTATAATGAAAAATTCCCACTAGTATATGAAAGTGATATCATAGGAGACTCTCTATATGAAGAACATGGTGCTACTTCGAAGCACAAGTGTGGAAAAAGGATAGTAACATTGTCCCTTCTCTCTTTTTCTCTCATTTTTTTATTTGGGCCTTCTTCTTTTTTATTTTTGGCCTCTTTTTTTATTTATTTTTCATCCGGAGTCTCATACCAACTTGTGGGGGAATCATAGTCTCCATCATCCTTTGCTCACTTGGGACAATGCTCTAATAATGATGATCATCACACTTTATTTACTTACAACTCAAGAATTACAACTCAATACTTAGAACAAAATATGACTCTATGTGAATGCCTCCGGCGGTGTACCAGGATGTGCAATGATGCATGAGTGACATGTATGAAGAATTATGAACGGTGGCTTTGCCACAAATACAATGTCAACTACATGATCGTGCAAGCAATATGACAATGATGAAGCGTGGCATAATAACGGAGCGATGGAAAGTTGCATGGCAATATATCTCGGAATGGTTATGGAAATACCATAATAGGTAGGTATGGTGGCTGTTTTGAGGAAGGTATATGGTCGGTTTATGGTACCGGCGAAAGTTGCGCAATACTAGAGAGGCTAGCAATGGTGGAAGGGTGAGAGTGCGTATAATCCATGGACTCAACATTAGTCATAAAGAACTCACATACTTATTGCAAAACTCTATAAGTTATCAAAACAAAGTATTACGTGCATGCTCCTAGGGGGATAGATTGGTAGGAAAAGACCATCTCTCGTCCCCGACCGCCACTCATAAGGAATACAATCAATAAATAAATCATGCTCCGACTTCATCACATAACGGTTCACCATACGTGCATGCTACGGGAATCAGAAACTTCAACACAAGTATTTCTCAAATTCACAACTACTCAACTAGCATGACTCTAATATCACCATCTCCATATCTCAAAACAATCATCAAGTATCAAACTTCTCATAGTATTCAATGCACTTATATGAATTTTTTATTATTGCCATGTCGTTCTGAAGGACTCTCAAAATAATATAAGTGAAGCATGAGAGAAAAATAGTTTCTATAAAACAAATCCACCACCGCGCTCTAAAAGATATAAGTGAAGCACAAAGAGCAAAAACTATATAGCTCAAAAGATATAAGTGAAGCACATAGAGTATTCTAATAAATTTCAAATCATGTGAGTCTCTCTCAAAAGGTGTGTACATCAAGGATGATTGTGGTAAACTAAAAAGGAAAGACTCAAATCATACAAGACGCTCCAAGCAAAACACATATCATGTGGTGAATAAAAGTATAGCTCCAAGTAAAGTTACCGATAGACGAAGACGAAAGAGGGGATGCCTTCCGGGGCATCCCCAAGCTTAGGCTTTTTGGTGTCCTTGAATTTTACCTTGGGGTGCCATGGGCATCCCCAAGCTTAGGCTCTTGCCACTCTTTGTTCCATAATCCATCAAATCTTTACCCAAAACTTGAAAACTTCATAACACAAAACTCAAAATAGAAAATCTCGTGAGCTCCGTTAGCGAAAAAAAAGAAAACACCACTTCAAGGTACTGTAATGAACTAATTCTTTATTTATATTTGTGTTAAACCTACTGTATTCCAACTTCTCTATGGTTTATAAACTCTTTTGCTAGCCATAGATTCATCAAAATAAGAAAACAACACAAGAAAAACAGAATCTATCAAAAACAGAACAGTCTGTAGTAATCTGTAGCTAACGGAAGTTCTGGAACCCCAAAAATTCTAAAATAAATTACAGGACGTGAGTAATTTATCTATTAATCATCTGCAAAAAGAATTAACTAAATATCACCTTGAAAATAAAAATGGCAGCGATTCTCGTGAGCGCTAAAGTTTCTGTTTTCTACAGCAAGATCAAAAAGACTTTCCCCAAGTCTTCCCAACGGTCTACTTGGCACAAACACTAATTAAACACAAAAACACAACCAAAACAGAGGCCATATAAATTATTTATTACTAAACAGGAGCAAAAAGCAAGGAAAAAATAAAATTGGGTTGCCTCCCAACAAGCGCTATCTTTTAACGCCCCTAGCTAGGCATAAAAGCGAAGATAGATCTAGGTGTTGCCATAATAATAGGATAAATCACGAAAACTCATTTCATATTCTCTACGTTCAGCAGAAAGTTTTCTTTGAGGGAAGCAAAAGTAATCAAAAGGGCTAAATTTAATGGGACAAAAGTCCCCAAGATCAAATTTGGAGGTATAGGTTCCTCCTTTGGCCCTTCATATTGCACAACCAATTCATCATTATAAGCATTCTTTTGACAAAACTTCGTGAGCCTATACTCGAGAGAATAGCAAAATCATCATTAAGTTTGGAAATTCTATCAACTAGAGCATTGGTAGGGACCTTTTTTCTAAGGTTCTCATTAAAAGCAACATAGTCTAAAGATTGGAAACGCATTATTTCCTCTTGATCAAAGAGGATTGCCTCTATGGGAGGACGGCCAGTGTCCACCCTATAGCGTGCAAAGATTTCTTTGGCCTCTTTTATTATAAATCTGAACTCATGAGCCAAAAAGATAGTAGCGGCACGCTTAACAGAAGAATGCTCAATATTAGAAAATTCTAGGAGAATCCTTTGTATGCAAGGATGCATGTGTATAAATTGCCTTTCAAGTTCAACTACAAGCATGGCGATAGCGTCCGCAAGACTACTATTTCTATGAAGGATAGAACTACCCATAGAAGTCAAAGCACCGGCACAAGTAAAGAAATCTCGGATAACTCCCTTCCCAACGATATTACCGCTACCAATCCAAAACTTTTTAGTATGTAAAATAGTAGAGTTTTAAGGAGGGTCATCAAAAGCATCAAAAATTTCCATATTATTATCCTTATCAACGATAACCTCTCCAGTTTCAGACATGATGGCAACAGGTCGCAAAAAGAACAAGCACACAGAAGGCAGCAAGGAAAAAGAGGCGGATGGAAAGAGAGGGAGAGAGGAAAAGAGGGCGAATAAAACGGCAAGGGAGAAGTGGAGGAGAGGAAAACGAGAGGCAAATGGCAAATAATGTAATGCGAGGGATAAGAGTTTGTGATGGGTACTTGGTATATTTTGACTTGGTAATGGCGCCAGAAATGACTCGTTGTGGGAGTCAAATCTTGACTTGACTTGGCACGAATCTCCCCGGCAACGGCGCCAGAAATCCTTCTTGCTACCTCTTGAGCACTGCGTTGGTTTCCCCTTGAAGAGGAAAGGGTGATGCAGTAAAGCAACGTAAGTATTTCCATCAGTTTTTGAGAACCAAGGTATCAATCCAGTAGGAGATCACGCTCAAGTCCCATGCACCTACACAAACAAATAAGAACCTCGCAACCAACGTGATAAAGGGGTTGTCAAGCCCTTCTCGGTCACTTACGAGAGTGAGATCTGATAGATATGATAAGATAATATTTTTGGTATTTTTATGATAAAGAGAAATAAAGATGCAAAGTAAAATAAACGGCAAAGGAAATAACTAAGTATTGGAAGATTAATATGATGGAAGATAGACCCAGGGGCCATAGGTTTCACTAGTGGCTTCTCTCAAGAGCATAAGTATTATGGTGGGTAAATGAATTACTGTCGAGCAATTGATAGAATTGAGCATAGTTATGAGAATATCTAGGTATGATAATGTATATAGGCATCACGTTCGAGACAAGTAGACCGACTCCTGCCTGCATCTACTACTATTACTCCACACATCGACCGCTATCCAGCATGCATCTAGAGTATTAAGTTTAAGAGAACAGAGTAATGCTTTAAGGAAGTTGACATGATGTAGAGGGATAAACTCATGCAATATGATATAAACCCCATCTTTTTATCCTCGATGGAAACAATACAATACATATCGGTTCCCTTTCTGTCACTGGGATCGAACACCGCAAGATTGAACCCAAAGCTAAGCACTTCTCCCATTGCAAGAAAGATCAATCTACTAGGCCAGTCCAAACTAATAATTCAAAGAGACTTGCAAAGATAAACCAATCATACATAAAAGAATTCAGAGGAGAATCAAATATTGTTCATAGATAATCTGGATCATAAACCCACAATTCATCGGATCTCGACAAACACACCGCAAAATAAGATTACATCGAATAGATCTCCAAGAAAATCGAGGAGAACTTTGCATTGAGATCCAAAGAGAGAGAAGAAGCCATCTAGCTAATAACTATGGACCCGTAGGTCTGAAGTAAACTACTCACACGTCACCGGAGAGGCCATGGAGTTGATGTAGAGGCCCTCCGTGATCAATGCCCCCTCCGGCGGAGCTCCGGAAAAGGCCCCGAGATGGGATCTCTCGAGTATATAAGGTTGCGGTGGTGGAATTAGGTTTTCGTGGTGCTCCTGGATGTTTGGGGGTACGTGGATATATATAGGAGGAAGAAGTACGTCAGTGGAGCAACGGAGGGCCCACGAGGGTGGAGGGCACGCCCAGGGGGGTAGGCACGCCCCCTGCCTCGTGCCTTCCTCTCTTGTTTCTTGACGGCCACTCCAAGTCTCCTGGATCACGTTTGTTGAGAAATTCATGTTCCGAAGGTTTCATTCCGTTTGGACTCTGTTTGATATTCCTTTTCTTCGAAACCCTAAAATAGGCAAAAAACAACAATTTGGGTTGGGCCTCCGGCTAGTAGGTTAGTCCCAAAAATGACATAAAAGTGTAAAATAAAGCCAATTAACATCCAAAATAGATAATATAATAGCATGGAGTAATCAAAAATTATAGATACATTGGAGACGTATCACCCCCGTAGACCGAAAGCGGGAGCGTTAGGTGAACGCGGTTGATGTAGTCGAACGTCTTCGCGATCCAACCGAGTAAGTACCAAACATACGGCACCTCCGAGTTCAGCACACGTTCAGCTCGATCACGTCCCTCAAACTCTTGATCCAGCAGAGGGTCGAGGGAGAGTTTCGTCAGCACGACAGCGTGGTGAAGGCGATGGTGATGTGATCCGCGCAGGGCTTCACCTAAGCACTACGACGCTATGACCGGAGGAGTAAATTGTGGATGGGGGCACCGCACACGGCTAAAAGAACAATTGATGTGCCTTTGGGGTGCCCCCTGCCCCCGTATATAAAGGAGGGGAGGAGGGGTGGCCGTCCAAGAGGGGCGCGCCATGGAGGGAGTCCTATTAGGACTCCTAGTCCTAGTAGGATTCGCCCCCCCCCCTTTTCCTTTCTTCACTGGAGGGAAAAGGAAGGAGAGGGAGTAGGAGAAGGAAAGGGGGGTGGCGCCCCCTTCCCTAAACCAATTTGGCCTCCTCCCTTGTGGGGGGTGCACCAGCCCCTTGTGGGCTGGTTAGCCTCCCTCCTATGGCCCATATGGCCCATATCTTCCACCGGAGGGTTCCTGTAACCCCTCCGGTACTCCGGTATGTACCCGATACACTCCGGAACCCTTCCAGTGTCTGGATACTACCTTCCAATATATCAATCTTTACCTCTCGGCCATTTAGTGACTTCTCGTCATGTCCATGATCTCATCCGGGACTCTGAACAAACTTCGGTCACCAAAAAACACATAACTCATAATACAAATCGTCATCTAACGTTAAGCATGCGGACCCTACGGGTTCGAAAACTATGTAGACATGACCGAGACACATCTCCGGTCAATAACCAATAGCGGAACTTGGATGCTCATATTGGTTCCTACATATTCTATGAAGATATTTATCGGTCAAACCGCAATAACAACATACGTTATTCCCTTTGTCATCGGTATGTTACTTGCCCGATATTCTTTCATCGGTCTCCTCATACCTAGTTCAATCTCGTTACCGGCAAGTCTCTTTACTCATTTCGTAATGCATCATCCCGGAACTAACTAGTTAGTCACATTGCTTGCAAGGCTTATCATGATGTGCATTACCGAGAGGGCCCGGAGATACCTCTCCGATACTCGGAGTGACAAATCCTAATCTCGATCTATGCCAACCCAACAAACACCTTCGGAGACACCTATAGATCATCTTTATAATCACCCAGTTACGTTGTGACATTTGATAGCACACAAGGTGTTCCTCCGGTATACGGGAGTTGCATAATCTCATAGTCAAAGGAATACGTATAAGTCATGAAGAAAGCAATAGCAATAAAACTTAACGATCATTATGCTAAGCTAACGGATGGGTCTTGTCCATCACATCATTCTCTAATGATGTGATCCCGTTCATCAAATGACAATACATGTCTATGATCAGGAAACTTGACCATATTTGATTAATGAGCTAGTCAAGTAGAGGCATACTAGGGACACTCTGTTTTGACTATGTATTCACACATGTACTAAGTTTCTGGTTAATACAATTCTAGCATGAATAATAAACATTTATCATGATATAAGGAAATATAAATAACAACTTTATTATTGCCTCTAGGGCATATTTCCTTCAGCTTTCCCATGTAAATAGTTTTTCTCATTCTTGTTTTTCTTTCTTTAGTTTGCTTCTTTCAAGAAAAACTAAAAACTTCAAAAATATTTCAATGCATTTCTCTGAAATTCTTTTCTTTTGTTGAGTCGTACTAAGGAGAATACCACGATGAAAATTTTGAGTAGCTCTCATATGCATTATTGTTGATCTAATAGAGAGCCCAAATTATTTTCTCTTCTCCTTTAATAAAAATGTTTACAGATTCCAACTTAGTCCATGTCACTCTTGCACTGTTATTATTTTCATATCATTCGGTCATGCAAGTGAAAGGCAATAATGACGATATATGATGAAGTGACTGAGGCAAGGAAAGGCGGGTATGAACTCAACTTGTTTTTTTATAAATATGTTTAACTTAGTATCCATGATTCAACATATTATGATTAAACATGTTTGTGCTGTAGTATGATGATATGGTATCCTCCTCTGAATGTTTCAAGTGGCTTGACTTGGCACATGTTCACACATGTAGTTAATTCAAAACCAACATAGCCTCCACGATACTGATGTTCTTGGTGTTTATATCCTACTCATGCTACTGTTCAATGTTAATTATTCACAATGCATGTTCTTGACCATTTTCGCTCTCTAGCTGGTCGCTTCTCAATCTAACTGCTAGCCTTCACCTGTACTAAGTAGGAATACTGCTTGTGCATCCAAATCCATAAACCAAAGTTATTCTAGATGAATCCACTATATCTACCTATATGTGGTATTACCCTGTTGTTCCAAATAAATTTGCATGTGCCACCTCTACATATTCAAATGAACATCTGTTTTGTGTGCCCGTACGCTCATGGAGCGACAGGGGGTGGTCAGCATCTTTCATGCTAAGCGGGTTATTCTCATGATGAGTGTTTATTCACCCGTCCTTGCACGAGAGGGGCCGGTAATCGGGATGCCCGGTCCCATGATAAAAAATTGCAAATAATTAAACAAAACTCCCACGGACTATTGTTGGTATGGAGGGCACCCGAGGATTCGGCTAGCCATGGCTTGTGTTTGTTGGTGGAGGGAGGGGGGTAAACTTTAATTTTACCGCTTGGGAACTGCCGCTAATTTGTTTAGCATGGAAGATATTGAAAATTCTTGGTCGTAACGTTGACAGGAAAGGTATACCTCCCAAAATTATATTTATCTTCAATTTAAGCTTTGAGCGCTGGCACCTCTATAAATCCCTGCCTCCCTCTGCAAAGGACCTATCTATTTACTTTTATGTTATTTTACTTTTATGTTGAGTCATCACCTTCTCAAAGAAGCACCAGTCCTGAGAGCACTATTGTCGTCCTCATGCATCATGTATAGTTAATGTTGTGTGCATCATGACTGGATCTCTTCTACCATGAATTACAATGTTTAGTCGCTGCTTGAACTTTGGAGGTGCTCTGCATTTATGTTTTGCGGTTTCAATAAGGGCTAGTGAGATACCATTATTACCATATTATATCATGATTGTTTTGACAAAGTGTTGGCAATTGAGATATTTTATTATTGCTCGCTAGTTGATTATGCTATTGATATGAATGAATATTGTTTCTAAGAGTTATCTTATGCATGGTTAGTTATGATCTTTGCTGAAAACCTGGGTGCTATTTAAGCATATATATAAACACAAGAACAAAAGAGTTCATAGAAGTTTTTCTTTGTCACTTTCAGTTTGTCAACTGAATTACTTGAGGACAACCAATGGGTTAAGCTTGGGGGAGTTCATACGTCTCCATCGTATCTACTTTTCCTAACGCTTTTGCTCTTGTTTTGGACTCTAATTGCATGATTTGAATGAAACTAACCCGGACTGACACTGTTTTCAGTAGAACTACCGCAGTGTTGTTTTTATGCAGAAATAAAAGTTCTTAGAATTGGAAGAATTTTTTTGGAGAATTATTGTGGAATAAAAGAAAAATAATGGTGCCAAGACCCACTGGAGGGGGGAGGGCCCAGCTGCCCACTAGGCACCAGGCCGCACCACCCCCTTTGGCGCGCCCTAGTGGTTAGTGGGGCCCATGAGGCTCCGCTAACCCAAATTCAAACATTATAAATTCCTATTTTTGGAGAAAAAATATAGGAGAGGAAGTTTCATCGTGTTTTACAATACGGAGCCGACGTCACCTCCTGTTCTTCATCAGGAGGCCAGATCTGGAGTTCGTTCATGGCTCCGGAGAGGGGGATCTTCCGTCTTTGTCATCATCAACCATCCTCCATCACCAATTTCGTGATGCTCACCGCTGGGAGTGAGTAATTCCTTCATAGGCTTGCTGGACAGTGATGGGTTGGATGATAGTCATCATGTAATCGAGTTAGTTTTGGTAGTGCTTGATCCCTAGTATCCACTATGTTCTGAGATTGATGTTGCTATGACTTTGCTATGATTAATGCTTGTCACTAGGGCCCGAGTGTCATGATTTCAGATCTAAACCGTTTATGTTTCCACCATTATATCTATGTTCTTGACTCGATCTTGCGAGTTATATGCACCTATTATGTGTTATGATCCGCATACCCCGAAGTGACAACAATTGGGATTCTTTTCGGTGACTCCCGTAATGCGAGGAGTTCATGTATTCAATATGCGTTAATACTTTGTTCCGGTTCTCTATTAAAAGGAGGCCTTTATATCCCTTAGTTTCCATATGGACCCCGTTGCCACGGGAGGGTAGGAAAAAAGATGCCATGCAAGTTCTTTTCCATAAGCACGTATGACTATTTACGGAATATATGCCTACATTATATTTATGAACTGGAGCTATGCCTGTGTCGCCCTAGGTTATGACTGTTATATGATGAATATTATCCAACGTATCACCGATCCAATGCCTATGAGTTTTTCACATATTGTTCTTGCTAAGTTACTACTGTTGTTACTACTGTTACTACTGCTACACACCACTGCTATTACTACTGTTACCGTTGTTGTTACTATCATTGCTACTGCTATCAAACTATCATACAACTTTGGTACTGATCACCTTACTGAAGATATTTAATATCCAGGTGTGGTTGAATTGACAGGTCAACTGCTAATACTTACAAATATTCATTGGCTCCCCTTGTGTCGAATCTATAAATTTGGGTTGAATACACTAACCTGGAAAATTGTTGTGATCCCCTATACTTGTGGGTTATCACCGGACGTAGACCTCGCCAGCCCTGCGTGCTTGTCTCCTGCATCGCCACCGCCCTGTGCTCGCTTTTCATGCTTGCTCGCCTTGGGAGAGGCTGCCACTACTGGGAAACCATCATGTTCCCACTCTACTCCGACACCGCTGCTGGCCCCTAGATTTCCTCCAACACCTTTGTCGGCCACTCTCCTCCAACACCATCACTGACGCGCTCCTCTACTCCAACACCACCGCCACCGCCGACCCGTCTCCCACCGAGGTACATATATATTGCGGCTGACCCGTCTCCTCCAAGTAACATGAACACCATTATTTGAGCAATGCAAGGTGTTTGATGAAATGTCTACACCGGTTAATATAATATTTTTACAACCACCAAAGACACAGTTTATTTGTAGGACTTAATATATATGAGTTCCAATGTTCTGATGAAGAGTTGATTAATTTTCGTTTCTTCACATTTCTGGCACTCAATATGCCCCATAGCAAAGGTCATGCAGAAATTTCTAATCATTATTTCCTTTTTTATGTTTCAATAATAACTCTTTGTCAATTTTGCAGTTCGACGAATGGATCCCCAGGACGGAGCATCATCTCAAGAGGAACTCAACTACAACAACCCTGATGTTGAGATGGGCATCCCTGACGTCGAGACGGGTGACGACCAACACGAAGAACCGCCCATCGGGCGAGAAGAAATGACCCACACCAACATGAATTCCAGCACCACTGCCAGCAAGGATGCATAAGGCTAGGGAACCGTACAACCTTCATGAAGGTATCATTACAATAACCAGAGTTGGACCAGAAGGAGAGCCCGTCGCCCCAGATGCCGCGGCAAATACATATAGCAAAATGCTAGGTTGCATCTTGCGAAATAATCTCCCGATCGGTTGCAAGAATTTTGGCGGAGAAAAGCAGAAGCTACTCGAAGCATTACACCAGAGTTATGCATTTTCTCCTGACTCTAAAAAAGTCCAAATAGTATGCCCTCTCGAAATGGCCAAAGATGTTTAGGGACCGGAAGAGTAGTGCCCATTGTAATCTCTTGGTAAGGACTTCGAGACCGCGGATCAATCCTAATATGGCTCACGATGAATGGTCGAAGTTTTGTGAATCATCAGAAAGCGAGTCAAGCAAGGAGGTCAGCGATCATTTTCGTAATTTATGGAAACAGTTGCCAGGTGACCACCGTCTGGGCCCTGGTAGTTACAAAGTTGCAATACACAAGTGGGAGCAGGAGGCCGCGGACTTTGAAGCCGCGGGTAAACCACCCCATTCTCGGAACATCCAGATCGTCTGCGTGACTTCCCTTTCCTCGGGACCCGTGCAGTCCCAGACCCAGATACTGACATGTCTCCAACGTATCTATAATTTTTGTGTTCCATGCTATTACAGTATCAATCTTGGATATTTCATATATACTTACAAGCAATTACATATCATTTTTTGGGACTAACATATTAACTTAGTGCCCGGTGCCAGTTGCTGTTTTTTGCATGTTTTTGGTTTTTCAGAATATGAGTACCAAACGAAGTCCAAATGCCACAAAACTTTTTAGTGATTTTTAGTGGACATAAGAGACCCTAGAAGCTTCGAGAGGGGACGAGAAGATGGAGTAGTGGCCCATGAGGCACCATGGCATGCCTAGGGGGTAGGGCACGCCCTGGTGGCTCGTGGGGCTCGTGGCTCCGTTTGACCTAACTCTACCTCTATGAATTCTCTAAAATCATAAAACCAACAAAGGAGTCCATGAAAGAATTTTTCCACCGCCGCAAGTTCCTGTTCTTGAGATATGCCATCTGGAGGCCTTTTCCGGCACTCCGCCGGATGGGGAATTAATCATGGAGGGGCTCTACATCAACCTTGTTGGCCTTCCGATGATGCGTGAGTAGTTTACCATAGACCTACAGGTCCATAGTTAGTAGCTAGATGGCTTCTTCTCTCTATTTGATCTTCAATACAATGTTCTCCTTGATGTTCTTGGAGTTCTATCCGATGTAATCAGTTTTTGCGGTGTGTTTGTTGGGATCCGATGAGTTGTGAGTTTATGATCAGATTATCGATGAATGTTATTTGAGTTTCCTCTGAAATCTTTTACGCATGATTGTTATAGCTTCGTATTTCTCTTCGATCTATTGATTTGGTTTGGCCGACTAGATTGATTTATCTTGCAATGAGAGAGGTGTTTTGTAATGTGTTCGATTTTGCGGAGCTCAATCCCAACGACAGAAGGGGACATGACACTTATGTATTGTTGCTATTAAGGGTAAAAAGATGGGGTTTATTCATTCGTGAGTTTATTTTGTCTACACCATGTCATCTTGCTTAAGGCGTTACTCCGTTCTTTATGAACTTAATACTCTAGATACATGCTGGATAGCGATCGATGTGTGGAGTAATTAGTAATAGATGCAGAATTGTTTTAGTATACTTGTCTTGGACGTGATGCCTATATACATGATCGTTGCCTTGGATATCGTCATGATTATTTGCTTTTCTAGCAATTGCCCAACAGTAATTTGTTTACCCACCGTATGCTATTTTCAAGAGAGAAGCCTCTAGTGAAAACTATGGCCCCGGCTCTACTTTATCTATATTAAAAATCCAAAAATACCTTGCTGCAATTTTGCTTTATTATTTTATTTTGTATTTTTCAATTTATTTATCTATCACCATACAATTTAATCTTGCAATCAACCGCCAAGGGATTGACAACCCCTTGTTCGTGTTGGGTGCAAGGATTTGTTATTTTGTGTGCAGGTGTTGTTAACGAGTTGTTGCGTGATTCTCGTACTCGATTGATAACCTTGGTTTCATAACCGAGGGAAATACTTATCTCTACTGTACTGCATCACCCTCCCCTCTTCGGGGAAAACCAACACAGCTCACAAGTAGCAACAAGAATTTCTAAAGCCGTTGTCGGGGAGACATCATCAACATCTATCAAGTACATAAGCATAAACTTTCGTCTCCTTGCATTTATTCTATTTGCCTTTGCCTCTCGTTTTCATCTCCCGCACTTCTAAGAAGTTTTTACAAAAATTACAAAAAATATTTTCCGTTTGCCTTTTACTAGTTTGCCTTCTTGTTTGCTCGTTTGAAACTGTTATCATGAGTGATTTTGGCATGACAGAAATTGATGATGGTAGAACTCTTAAAATTGGAAGTTCTACCAATCTTGATGCTAAATTTTTTGTGTTGGGACAAGGGAATGTTATAGGAAAAAGTGTCATCCAAGAGTTCTTTAGTTGCATTGACCTTGGCTTGTGATGATGCTCCTATACTTAAAAGAACAAAAAACTATGTCGAAGCTATTTCCGCACTTGTTCTTAAACTTGAAAGAAGATTTATTTGAACCCATCCTACTTTGCAAAGATTGTTTTATGAGTTTGCAGTTATAAAAAATCATAGAGCTAAAAAGATAGCTACCCTTGTCCTCAGGAATAAATTTGATCACATAGTGCGAGAAGCTAGAGAGATCTTTGATTTTTATGGTATGAAGCATGAAAAACCGGTAATAGATGAGATCCTTTACAATAGTTATTACTTGTTGAGGTATTTGTTTCGTAATGACCACATCTTTGATGAGAATACTAAAAAGGAAGTTCCTCCTTTGAATATAATCCAACAAGTTTTCAATAGTGTTAATAGTCAATACTCTTGGATTGTAGCCGATAATCAAGGGGGATTTGCAGATGGACAACTTGCTAGTGATAAAATTTCTATGGATTACGTGTTTCATATTACTTTTGAAAAGCCTCCTGATGAGAACGCATCCTTAGAAAAGAAGAAGAAAGATGCCAATACTTGAAACTTTTTTATTATGCCTAGCTAGGGGCATAAAACAATAGCGCTAGTTGGGAGGCAATCCAATAGTTATCTTAATTTTCTTGTTTATTTTTCTGTTTTCTTGTGTGTGCACAATTATGCTACTGTTACGATTGTGTTTTTATGTTTTAAGTAGTGTTTGTGCCAAGTAAAGCCTTTAGGATGGTTTGGATGATAGTTGACTTGATTCTGTGAAAAACAGAAACTTTTGGGCCTAGTTCTGCAATTTTGTAAATTCATAGAAACGTGCTTTTGCTTGAAGTTTTTACACATAATTGTTATACAAATTTCCCTGTTGTCCTAATTGTTCAGAAGTTTTGGAGTTACATAAGTATGGTCAATGTTTAGATTACTATAGATTGTTCTATTTTCGTTGCATTGTTTGCTTATTTGGATGAATCTATGGATTGTATCAAGGGTATAAGACATGGTAAAGTTAAAATACAGTATTTATAATGCAATAATAAAATATGAATGTGTTTGTAACAATACTTAAAGTAGTGATTTTCTTTATTATACTAACGGATCTCACGAAGGTTTTGTTAAGTTTTGTGTGATTGAAGCTTTCAAGTTATGGGTGAGATCACAATGGATGAAGGAATAAGGAGTGGAAATAGCCTAAGCTTGGGGATGCCTGAGTCACCCCAAGTTAATATTCAAGGACTCCCAAGCAACTAAGCTTGGGGATGCCCGAGAAAGGCATCCCCTCTTTCTTCTAACGACCATCGGTAATTTTACTTGGAGCTATATTTTTACTCGTCACATGATACGAATTTTGCTTGAGCGTCATATATTATACGAGTCTTTGATTTGTTTGGTTTTTAGTTTGTCAGTATCATCTTTGCTGGACACACCTATTTTAGAGAGCCACACGTTTATCATGATTTGTTAGAATGCTCTAAGTGATCCACTTAATTTTTTTTGAGCTAGGCAGTTGCTCTAGTGCTTCACTTAAATATTTTTGAGCACGATGGTGGTTATATTTTAAAGAAATACATGCACTCTCATGCTTCACTTATATTATTTTGAGTGTTGATAAATTTTGTGAAATACTTGCACTCTCATGCTTCACTTATATTATTTTTAGAGTTGGTATATTTTGAAGAAATACTTGCACTCTCATGTGTCATTTATATCTTTTTGATAGTCGATAATAGTAATGGTAATTTACACAAGATATGAATTTGGTCCCAAAGTGATGAATATTCAAGAGGGATGTAATAAAAACTTTCATGAAAGATCATCGGATATGATAAGTTTGATTCCTTGTAATAGTTTTGCAATATGGAGATGATAATATGTGAGTCATGTTAGTGAGTAATTATGGTTTAGTAAGAATATTGGTGTTAAGGTTTGTGATTCCCTATGCAAGCACATAAAGTCAATAGTTATGCAACGAAGTTATATTCAACTTATGGTGCATTATTTAGTGTTATTTATGTTCAATGCATGTTTATGGCCGTTTTCGTTTTTTGGTTGGTCGCTTCTCAATCTATTTGCTAGACTTAATTTGTACTAAGAATGCTGCCTGTGCATCCAATTCCTTAAACTCAAAGTTGTGCCAAATGCGTCCACCATACCTACCTATATGCGGTATTTCCATGCCGTTCTAAGTAAATTTGCATTTGCCAACTCTAATTTTTCAAAATAATTTTCCATTTTGTTTGCCCATATCGCTCATGAAGTGGCAGGGGGTGGCCAATATTTTCCATGCTAAGTGGGTTATTCTCATGATGAGTGTTTATTCACTTGTCATTGCACGAGAGTGTGACAGGTAATGGGGATGCCCAGTCCCAAAATGATTTTTTTAATATGATGATAATAATAAATTCCATGGAAAGTGTTGGTATGGAAGGCACCCGTGGATACGGCTAGCCATGTATTGTGAAAGAATGGTGGAAAGGAAATAAACTTTATTTTCTGTTTTGGAACCACCTATAATGTGTCGACCTTCGAAGATACTGGGAATGCTCGATCGTTTCCGTTGATAGGAAAATCATGCATCTCAAAATAATTTTATCTCTCAATTTAAGCCTTGAGCTCTGGCACCTCTGCAAATCTCTACTTCCCTCTGCGAAGGGCCTATCTATTTACTTTTATGCCATTTTTATTTTTATTTTTGACTCTCCATCTTCTCTTACAAAGCACCAACTAGGTAACACTATTGTCATACTTGTGCATTTGATGTAGCTAATATTGAGTGTGTTTCATGAATGGATCAATGATTGAGCATAATGGGCTAGGGATAACTTTCTTTAGCATTGCTATTTTGAAAGACATGGTTGCTTGTTAGTATGCTTGAGTATTGATGTCTTCACATCAAACTATAGAATATTTCTTTGAATCATTCAAGTATAAATGTCCATGCTACTAAAGAAATGATTATATGATGAATATGATAGGGAGCATTCCACATCTAAATTCTGTTTTTATCATTTACCTACTAGAGGACGAGCAGGAATTAAGCTTGGGAATGCTTGATACGTCTCCAACGTATCTATAATTTTTATTGTTCCATGCTATTATAGTATCAATCTTGGATGTTTTATATACACTTACAAGCAATTATATATCATTGGGACTAACCTATTAACTTAGTGCCTAGTGCTAGTTGCTATTTTTTTGCCTGTTTTTGGTTTTTTAGAATATCAGTACCAAACGAAGTCCAAATGCCATGAAACTTTTTAGTGATTTTTTTAGACATAAGAGCCCTGGAAGCTTCGGGAGGGGACGAGAAGATAAAGCAGTGGCCCATGAGGCACCAGGGCACGCCCAGGGGGTAGGGTGCGCCCTGGTTGCTTATGGGGCCCACGCGGCTCCGTTTGACCTGACTCCGCCTCTATAAATTCTCTAAAATTGGAAAACCAACAGAGGAGTCCATGAAATACTTTTTCCGCTGCCGCAAGTTCCTGTTCTTGAGCGGTCCTGTCTGGAGGCCTTTTCGGCACTCCGTCGGAGGGGGAATCAATCACGGAGGGTCTCTAACCTTGCTCCCCTTTCGATGATGCGTTAGTAGTTTACCATAGACCTGTGGGTCCATAGTTAGTAGCTAGATGGCTTCTTCTCTCTATTTGATCTTCAATAGAATGTTCTCCCTGATGTTCTTGGAGTTCTATCCGATGTAATCACTTTTTGCGGTGTGTTTGTTGGGATCCGATGAATTGTGAGTTTGTGATCAGATTATCCATGAATATTATTTGAGCTTCCTCTGAACTCTTTTATGCACGATTGTTATAGCTTCGTATTTCTCTCCGATCTATTGATTTTGTTTGACCAACTAGATTGATTTATCTTGCAATGGGAGAGGTGATGGTTAATGGGTTCGATCTTGCGGTGCTCAATCCCAGTGACAGAAGGGGGACATGCCATGTATGTCTCGTTTATATCAAGGTTAAAAATATTGGGTTTATTCATTCATGAGTTCACTTTGTCTACATCATGTCATCTTGCTTAAGGCGTTATTTCATTCTTTATGAACTTAATACTCTAGATGCATGCTATATAGCAGTCCATGTGTGGAGTAATAGTAGTAGATGCAGAATCATTTCGGTCTACTTGTCTCGGACGTGATGCCTATATACATGATCATTGCCTTGGATATCATCATGATTATTTGCTTTTCTGTCAGTCCAACAGTAATTTGTTTACTCACCGTATGCTATTTTCAAGAGAGAAGCCTCTAGTGAAAACTATGGCCCCGAGTCTACTTTATCATATATTAAAAATCTAAAAATACCTTGCTGCAATTTTCCTTTACTTATTTTATTTTGTATTTTTGTTCGATCTATCTATGTATCTATCATCATACAATTTAATCTAGCAATTAACCGCCAAGGGATTGATAAACCCTTCACGTTGGGTGCAAGGATTTGTTATTTTTTGTGTGCAGGTGTTGTTAACGAGTTGTTGCATGATTCTCCTACTGGATTGATAATCTTGGTTTCATAACTGAGGGAAATACTTATCTCTATTGTACTATATCATCCCCTCCTTTTCGGGGAAAATCCAACGCAGCTCACAAGTAGCAGATACTAACGAGTTAGTCCTCCTGACGCCGTAACTTCGCTCGACAGAGGAGAACCTGGTAACGCAACCGAAGACTAATAATTTAGTACCTACTACAATTATTACCATACTAATAATTTACCACAACTTATGTATTTTTGTAGAGAAAAATGAAGGAGGAATTTGGACCGGGTCCTGAAGAATCTTCGTACAGCTATAGGTATGACGACCATCTTACACGGGATGGGAACGAGGCTTTGGGGTTGATAGGAAGCCCAAGACTGGGCGTGTGTAGGGCGCGGGTAGGATACTATGGGACCAGGCCTATCCTTAGACCAAAGAATTAAAAAAATATAGAAAGAAAAACAGGGTTGATGACAAGATTGATGCCAAAGTAGATGCGAAAGTAGCTGCAGGAATTCAAAAAAACTTAGCTAAAATATTTCCGCAAGGCATGCCGAGTCCTACCCAGCACCATCTGCAAAGTAGCACCCAACAACCATGAGCATCGCAAGATGTTTCATGCTGGCTGTTAGCCAAAGTGAACGGTGTGCCGATGAAGGTTGCCAAGGGGAAAATAATTCTGTTTACAGATGGTACTAGAATGATGCATGGGGTCATCGTGTCACTAGACATGACGACCGTGCTGGTGCAGAATGTAATGTCAGGCTTTGAATTATGTTTGTTACCTCACCCCTATGAAGAAGGCATCACTATGTTAGGACAAGTGACACGGGGCCACCTGTATAAGAGGCCACTCAGTGATATAGAGGATATTAATCCACACGGATTCTCCGGTACTGACGGCGATCCCGCCTTCGCAAACCTTGGCACCGTTTTCAACTTTGTCAGCACCGGATACATAGCTCAGGATATTCCGCAATTAGCGAAGAAGGATCTACATGCTGATTATGGACCATCTACAGATAAGCCACCTGTGCCAATTGTCTTCCTCGAAGGACATAAATGGAATCAATATAAGCCCGATGAACAGTCGCTATCGAACTCTATGTTTAGGACCCTCTCAACCAATCCTAATGTTCTACACGACGACGTGGTATATAGATCAAAATAAGGCCAACAAGGTTACATGGCCAAGGTTGTACATGGTTATAATTTCGTCCTTCAGTTTCCGACCGATCAAATTGATTTGCCATCTAATGAGGTGATCCATGGAAATATCTTCTATGCGAATGCACTCTCCTCGAAGTTAATGAGGCTTTGTGCACTTCATCGAGCTTCAGATCCCCTACTCTGGCATAATAAAGTGTGTTTAGCTGATCCTTTTTACATGCACTGTCATAACCAGGAATCCAAAATTAGCCATGAGTTCATCTCAGACTACTTGTTCCCCTACATGATTACGACTCATCCACAAAAGGGCACCTTTCTGTTGCCATACCGCGACAAGTAAGTTGTTAATGTTCACTTGTTTATTATGAAGCATATATCGTTGACCTTCTGGTTTGATCTCATCCATGCTACTTTCTTCGTTTTATTGCGCAACGACCGATATTGGATCGTACTCGTACTATTGCCGATGCAGGGCTTGGCTTATTTCTTCGATTTGAAGATAGACCCTCTGAAGCAAAGGACAAAATTGAAGGAGGTTTTAAATGATGCTCTACGCAAGTGTAAGAACTTCAACAACAAGGTAACTGAAGGAAATATGCCCTAGAGACAATAATAAAGTTGTTATTTATATTTCTTTATATCATGATAAATATTTATTATTCATGCTAGAATTATATTAACCGGAAACTTGATACATGTGTGGATACATAGACAAAACACAGTGTCCCTAGTAAGCCTCTACTAGACTAGCTCGTTAATCAAAGATGGTTAAGTTTCCTAACCATAGACATGTGTTGTCATTTGATGAACGGGATCACATCATTAGGAGAATGATGTGATGGACAAGACCCATCTGTTAGCTTAGCATAATTATCATTAAGTTTTTTTTTCCATTGCTTTCTTCATGACTTATACATATTCCTCTGAATATGAGATTGTGCAAATCCCGAATACCGGAGGAACACCTTCTGTGCTATCAAACGTCACAACGTAACTGTGTGATTATAAAGATGCTCTACAGGTGTCTCCGAAGGTGTTTGTTGGCTTGGCATAGATCGAGATTAGGATTTGTCACTCCGAGTATTGGAGAGGTATCTCTGGGCCCTCTCGATAATGCACATCATAATAAGCCTTGCAAGCAATGTGACTAATGAGTTATTTGAGGGATGAGGCATTACAGAACGAGTAAAGAGACTTGCCGGTAATGAGATTGAACTAGGTATGATGATACCGACGATCGAATCTCGGGCAAGTAACATACCGATGACTAAGGGAATGACGTATGTTGTCATTGCGGTTTGACCGATAAAGATCTTCATAGAATATGTAGGAACGAGTATCCAGGTTCCGCTATTGGTTATTGACCGGAGATGTGTCTCAGTCATGTCTACATAGTTCTCGAACACGTAGGGTCCGCACGCTTAACGTTCAATGATGATTTGTATTATGAGTTACGTGTTTTGGTGACCGAAGTTTGTTCGGAGTCCCGGATGAGATCACGGACATGACGAGGAGTCTCGAAATGGTCGAGAGGTAAATATTGATATATTGGAATGTAGTATTCGGACACCGAAAGGGTTCCGGAGTGTATCGGGTATATACCAAAGTACCGGAGGGGTTACCGGAACCCCTCGAGGAAAGATATGGGCCATATGGGACATAGGAGGGAGGCTAACCAGCCCACAAGGTGATGGTGCGCCCCCCACAAGGGAGGAGGCATAATTGTACTAGGGAAGGGGGCGCCACCCACCTTTCCTTCTCCTACTCCCTCTCCTTCCGTTTTCCCCCTCTGGTAGAAGGAAAAAAAGGGGGGCCGAATCCTACTAGTACTGGAGTCCTAGTAGGACTCCCCTCTCCTTGGCGCGCCCCTTGTGGCCGGCCTCCTCCCCTCCTCCTTTATATACGGGGGCAAGGGGCACCCCAAAGATCAACAATTCTTCTCTTAGCCGTGTGCGGTGCCCCCCCCACACACACACATTTTACTCCTCCGGTCATAGCGTCGTAGTGCTTAGGCGAAGCCCTAAGAGGATCACATCACCATCACCGTCACCACGTCGTCGTGCTGGCGAAACTCTCCCTCGACCCTCTACTGGATCAAGAGTTCGAGGAAAGTCATCGAGCTGAACGTGTGTTGAACTCGGAGGTGCCATACGTTCGGTACTAGATCGGTTGGATTGCGAAGACGTTCGACTACATCAACCGCGTTAACCTAATGCTTCCGCTTTCGGTCTACGAGGGTACCTGGACACACTCTCCCCCTCTCATTGCTATGCATCTCCTAGAAAGATCTTGCGTAATCGAAGAATTTTTTTTGAAATTGCATGCTACATTCCCCAACAGTAACACCATATTTAGAATTCAAGTTCATCACTAGCGCTTGTTGCTATCAAGAACCAAATGTTAAAACCTCCCACATGTCTTACTACTTTGCCATGGCCGTCACGAACGACTTTTTGAAGAAAAGTCAATATTTTTGCGAAATCATAGCCAAATTATCAAATGGTCCGTGGAGATGGAGAAGAGCATTGACATAGGGGAATTATTAAGTGAGCCTGAGCGCATCCAAAAGGTGTTGGCCAAAATCATGAACGCAGAGGTTGTAAATGAGGATGTGAAATTCCACTATCAGCCAGAGTCAGATGAAGAATGACTTCACCGAGTCAAAGACACATTTCGGACATCGATTGCCAGCGACTAGCCAAGTCGATACAGACAATTTTGTCAAAACAGCTTCAGAAACTATTGATTATGTGTTGAGACATGCATGTTTGTTTCCCCGCACTTTTTATACTCATTGCTTGGCTTCACAATTATTCTTATTTATTGTGGCGACATTGTAATAAAGTACTGTATGCATGCATGTGCATGATTGTTTGAATGTTGAGACAACATTCTACTCCCCCTTTCCGGTTTATAGGGCTTCTTAAATTTTTAGTTTTCCCATTTTATAAGTCTCAATTTGGTTGTTCCCCATCACATCTTCAGATTTCAAGGTGCAATAAATCATTGCATGCAAGTATTAAGAGAAAATTGACAATGCATGTATTTTATGCATGCATGCATTGTAATTAATGCATTGGTCAACACAATTTTTTAAAATTGAGTGGTTTTGCAAACTACAAAAATTGTTTCACCACTCACCATCTACCTTGGTTGGCGAGATTTTTGAATTGAGCCCTATAAATCGGAAAGGAGGTAGTATATTTGTATTGCAATGTGATAATTAAATGTAAAATACAATAACCGCGTCATTAAAATGCTGCCATAGCAGGAAAAAACGTTGTTGTGGCAACACTTCTTTTATAGGCCTAGACCACTACCAGTGACGGGCAGAGAGAATAGTTGTGGCGAGCAATATTTCCCGCTCGCCACTGATGCCATAATAGCAGTGGCGGCGGCCCCGAGAGCCTTGCCCGCCATGAATGGGCTTTTCCTACCCGCCACAGCTAGGCAATCATGCAGTAGTGTGATCAGCTATGTATGCATTGCCTTCACAAATTTTCCAACGCATGAGTACTTCCGCGCAATCCCCATGACAGGGTGTAAACCCATGAGCGGTGAAAATATGAAAACTTTCGTTGTGGGGTAGTAGATTAGTAATGGTCCCATGCATTCCAAGTTGGAGCTCAAACCAGGGAATTAATCATGCTATCAAACACATATATGATGTGGCTCATAAGATCTGTTGACAATAGGGTCTCAACGAGTCAAAATTATTGTTAACGAGCCCAAGACAACGAGGTAGACCCTGGAATGTCGGCAATAATGTTTTTTTTAGATTTTTCAATGTTGCGTTTTTCTTTGACATGCTACAAGCTTGTGTTTATTTATATACATACACACATGCGACATGTGACTGTGACTTTGAGCTTCAATTACACAGGATGGGTTCATGATACAAAGTTGTTTCTAACGTTGTGGCATGCATTGGTTTTTTTGTTGCATACATTGCGATCAATTCTCTCAAAGATTAATTGGAACTAGCAATGATTTGTTACATACTCCATTATGTTTGAAATATTGGTAGGTGTCAGTAATTTTGCACATCTATTAACTGTGCTACAATTTTTTTACAATAATTACAAAAGACCATTTTTAGTGGAACTACGTAAATAAGCCTACCAGGCAGTTGATGTGAATATCCTATTTAGTGCTAAAGGCACTGATAGTTCGATATTCGTACAAAACACGCACCCTGGAAGGTAATGGGCCGGCCCATGAATATACTCAAGTATTGCATTTCCCCCCTGTTTTCTAACCTTCTGGAAAGTCCTGCCTGCCTTGTTTTTACTTTTCCTTTTTCTGTTTAAAATTCATGATTTTTTGAATGTTGTTTTTGAATCCCTCATTTTTTTAACTCAAAATATTTTTCAAATCCAATAACAATTTTCAAACTCCGTAGCATTTTCAAATTTGGAAACATTTTGACCAAATTTTTGCCTATTTCAATTTTGCAAGCGTATTTGTGTATATTTTAGAACTCACAAATATTTTAAAATTTTAAATTTCTTAAAATTTATGAAGATTTTAAAAATCATGAAAATTTTCAAATAATCGAATATTTAAAAAAAATCGAATATCTTTATGAAATCTGTACTTTTTTATTTGACCAACTTTTCAAAACTAACATAAAAATTGGTAGTCATTTTTTCCTTGAGAGAACAACAAAGGAG
>NC_041380.1:582318041-582323893 GCF_002162155.2 Triticum dicoccoides
AGAGAGAGAGAGAGAGAGAGAGAGAAGCAAGCAATCAAGCAAGCGGCCTAATGCGTGTTTTAGGGGAAACTTCGGCGCCTAAAGCCCCAATGGGCTAGACTACCATCGTCACTTGCTGTAAGGACGCGTGAGCTGGGCTTCATCTAGTGCCGCTTGCCACGAGAGGGTTGATTACTACTATTCTATGAACCTAGTTCGGATTACACTTTTCACATCATTATCATCGCACATACACGTGAACACGAATGCGAGACAGACACATAAGTCAACATCATCTATAGGTGATATTTTGTAGGTTTCACCAGAGTTTGAACAACACATATTACTTACATTGATAATGCATGTTGTAGCAATTATTCTGCTACCAATATTATTATTATGAAATGATGCCTCGATAAATTTCCAATCTTGTTCATTCCATATATCATCGACAATGATGAAGTACCGGCATTGAATATTATTCATTTTAAGCAATGTCGTAATTGTGGTGACCGACGCTAGCAATTCGTTTGATATGTGCAAACAAATACATAAATGAATCCTACTTAAATTTTGTAGTAATTGTTTTTTTTTGCATCAATCAAACTATTAGGAGCTAGTCATTGCATCCATATGGCAAGTAAAAACAAAATTAACATAGCATATATTACTTGGACTAGAATTTCCATTGATACTAGAAATAAACAAGTCTACATATGGCAATTATTCTGCTACCAATGTTACCCCGATAAATGATTACCCTGAAGAAACTGCCGATCACATGATCTTCGGGTGTTCGTTTGCGGTTCAGTTCTGGCGGTGCGTTGGGCTCTCGCCCGCTGGTGCTTCCGTGGGGAGCCTGCACCTTTTTGATGCTTCGCCCGCTGTCGGTGTTGCCTCTCCGGCATCCTTCGTCCTCCTTTGCTGTTGGAGGCTATGGAAACGACGGAACGCTGTTGTCTTCAGGGAAGACTCATGGTCCCTGGCTGCTACACTGAAGGCATGTCGGGACGACGCAGTGTTGTGGCGTGCCAGATTGCGGGAGGGAGACCGCTCTCATATCGACGTCTGGCTAGCTATTCTTAGGACCGGTAGTCTGGCATGATGGCTAGCTGCCTGGCTAGATCTCCTTTCCTTTCCCTTCTGTAAGCTCTCCCTCTCTGTAATCTGACTCTCAGGGGTTTGTCCCCTTTACGCAATATATATTCAGGTGGTGGGGGGGCTCTCCCCCCCCTCCCCCGGTGAAAATTCGAAAAAAAAAAAGTTCGCCCTTTTGAGAAAATGCCTTAAAGTTCACATAACATTTTATTTTTTCTCAAATTTCATAAAATCGCTTGCCTTTAATTTTTATACATGTCCATATTTTATTAAAACCGACTAAAAAAAGGCTTGAAACAGTACCTGGGTCGCGAAGTGAGCGGCTCGCCGCCGCCTCCTGAATGGGCCGCCCAGTTGGGGACGGGAGCTCCTATACAGCGCTGCGAGCGCTGATTCGTGCCGCTGGCGCCTGCAGCGTCCAGAAACGTGGTAAGGCCAGGATTTGAACCCTGACTGCCTGTGCGGTCAAATTCGAACAAAGCCACTAGGCTGATCTACCCACACTGTTTATTCTAAGGACAACCAGTCCTTATTATATACCAACATGTATTATTTTATGATAAAATGAAAAGAAAAATGAATGCACAATATAAAAAGCGTGAATTTGAAGAAAGTTCATAAAATTGAAAAGGTTTGTACAAACTAAAAAAACATGAATTTGATAAATCTTCACGAATTTGATATAAGTTCGCAAAATTTAGGATAAGTTCATGAAATTTCGAAAAAGTTTGCAAATTTGAAAAAAGTTCATCGATTTTGAAAATAGTTCACGATTTTGAACAAAAAGTTCACCAATTTAAAAAAAGTTCATCGATGTTGAATAAAAAAGTTCATCAAATTTAAAAAACAACTCACTAATTTGAAAAAAGTTCGCTGATTTTGAAAAAAGTTCATCCAATTAGAAAAGTTTCATCGGAAATTAAAAAAAGTTCATCAAAATTGAAAAAAGTTCATCAAAAATTGATAAAAGTTCATCGAAAATTGAAAAAAACTTCATCAAAATTGAAAATAGGTTCATCGAAATTGAAAATAGGTTCACCGAATTTGAAAAAGTTCAAAGAATTTCAAAATAATTCATAGAATTTGAAAAAAAGTTCATCAAATTCAAAAGGATGCAGGGGAACCTGTTCGTACAAAAAGGAAAAGAAAAAAGGAAAATGGAAAATGAAAAAAAAAGAGAATAAAAGAAGGAAAAAGTTGAAACGTTTTTTTTGACATAGGAAAAGGTTGAAACTTATCAGTACTTGGTGTGTGGCGGGGTGGTAATACAAGCATGGAAGGACAGGTGAGGTCTCAGGTTCGAACCAGCTCACTCGTTGTAAAGATGGCTCTAACTTCTCAGGTTGCGACAAGTGACGCACATATAGTGTGCCATTTGTCGTAGATTTGTTTTTCATTTTTTCGTAGATCTGTTTATTCAAAACACTTTATCTCTCAAACCGTGCGTCCAAATCTCAATCCGCTTTCACCGTTGGATTCCTCGCGTCAAGATCTTTAAAACTAGATCTCATGTTGATAAGTTTTACCAAACTTTTTTTAAGAAAAAATCGGTCAAAAAACCGGATAAAAACCGAACCGGGAGCACGAGTTTTTTCCCTTTCCAAAAGAGGCACGCCCGTGCCTCTCACGAAATCACAACCGTGCCTCTCGCGAAAGCAAAATCATGACTCTTCCAAAAGAAAAAAAACACGTTTTTTCATTTCCGAGGAGGCACAGCCGTGACTCTCGCAAAAGCACACCTGTGCTTCTCGCGGAAGCAAAATCATGACTCTCGCAAAAGGATAAAAACAAAAAAAAAAGCTTTTTCCGTTTCTGAGAGGCACGGCTGTGACTCTCGCGAAAGCACAACCATGCCTCTCGCAGAAGCAAAACCGTGTCTCTCGCGAAAGGAAAAAATAGAAAACACGTTTTTTTCCGTTTCTGAGAGGCACGGTCGTGACTCTCACAAAAGCATAACCGTGCCTCTCGTGGAAGCAAAACCGTGACTCTCGCGAAAAAAACAGAAAACGCGTTTTTTTCGTTTCCGAGAGGCACGGCCGAGACTCTCGTGAAAGCCAAACCGTGCCTCTCGCGGAAGCAAAATCGTGACTCTCGCAAAGGGGAAAAAAGAAAATGCATTTTTCGTGAAAAAAAATTTCAATTTTTTTTGGCGAAAAGCTAAGGAAGACCGGTGAAAAACCAAAACGTTGAAAAAACCCGAAAAAAACTGTTTAAATAGCCGAAAACGCGGGCGAAAAAATCCGAAGGGAGCACCCAGAACGCCACATGTTGCGAATGGCTGAGAGCGCGTCAAGTGACGTTGATCGTTGCGAGGCTTCCGAAGGAGCGCTCGTTAACTAGTGGCTCCTTTAATCAACAGACCATCCGAACATGGTGTTTTCCGAATCGGTTTCAAGCTTTCATGACCTGTTTGGACATGTTTTAGAAGCTTAGACGTTTTTTTTTTCATTTTCCGCTTTCCTCTGTCTTACATCAGTTTTTTTTCTTTGTCTTCTTTTTCTCTACACATATCTATTTTTTCAGTACAGTGTAGATTTTCATATACGTAAAACATATTTTTCATACATGTTGGATAGTCATTGTTTTCACATTTTTTCCAGTACATGTTAATTTGTTTTCAAATATACGTTGGAATTTTCTTTCAGTGGCATGAAACATTTTTTTAAACTACTCACACGTTTTTTTACATTGTATGAACAATTTGTAAAAAAGTCATGAACATATTTTTGAAACATGTGAAAATTTTTTACAATGACACGTATATTTTTTTAATTATGTGGTCATTTTTCTACATTGTATAAATATTTGTAAAACTATCACGAACTTGGAAACACGTGATCATTTTTAAATGTCATGAACATTGTTTTGAATGATATCAACACTTTTAAAAGTTCTGTGAACATTCTTGAACATTTTTTAAATGTGCGGTGAACGTTTATAAAAATTAAGTAAATTAATTTTGTGAATATATGTATTTAGTATATTTTAAAATGTAAATAAAGTACAAAAGAAATTATAAGGAACAAAAAACACTTGCATAACAAACCTAGACCATCCTATTGGGCTGGCCAGCTCCAGCCTCGCAACTGAGGCTAGCATCTAACTCGCCTGAGGTGATGTATAGAATAGACACGCCCGAGCGAGAGAGCTAACTAATGGTTACCCCTTGGGGGCTCCCTCAAGGGCCACTTTTATTGCTTGAAAGTGCGTCAAGTGGTGCGCCCAACCGTCGCCACGTGTAGCACATTGGATGCTCTATCTGGGTTTTGGTCTTTTTATTTTTTTTGTACGCGGTTCAGGTCTTCAGATGCTTTCTTCCTTTTTTTGGCTTTTTGATTTTTGCCTGGTTTTTCCTAAGTTCCGAAGGAAGTTTTGGTTTTTTGGTTTTGCCTGGCTGATGATAGACTATCTGTCCCCAGTGGCACAAGTTGGTTCCCTAACCAAATTCCCTAGTCCAAAGACTTGGTTCCGAAGATGAAGATCGAAAGGTTTTGAAGACTCATTATTTCAAATCTAGACCGCCTCAATAGTATCAACAAGATCACACATTGTAACCACATTATTCATACAAGAGAGAACGTGGGGCCTGAACCTGGGTAAAACCTCCACCATGTGAAATTCGGCACCTTGATCGACCACGTGTGCATTACCTTCATAAAATTTCCAACCCATGAGTATTGCTGTGCAATCCCCATGATAGGGTGTAAACCTATGAGCGGTGAAAATCTAAAAACTTTGGCGGTGGGGTAGTAGATCAGTAATGGTCTAATGGATTCCAAGTTGTAGCTCAAACCAGGTAGTTAATCATGCCATTCTGATCCAATGAGCAAAATCATCATTGACTAGCCCAAGACGACGAGGTAGGCACTGGAATGTCGGTAACAAAGTTTTTTTTTAAGATTTTTCAATGTTGCAGTTTTTTGACATTCTACAAGCATGTGTTTATTTCCATACATACACACATGCGGCTTTGAGCTTCAATTACAGAGGACAGGTTCATGCTACAAAGTTGTTTCTAACGTTGTGGCATGAGTTGGTTTTTTTGTTGCATACATTGTGATCAATTCTCTCAAAGATTAATTAGAACTAGTAGTGATTTGTTACATACTCCATTGTGTTTGAAATATTGCTAGGTGTCAGTAATTTTGCACGTCTATTCACTTTGCTATGATTTTTTTGTTACAATAATTACAAAAATGGACTTCTTTTAGAGGAACTACGTAAAGAAGAACCAGGCAGTTGATGTCAATATTCTATTTAGTGCTAAAGGCACTGATAGTTCAATATTCGTACAAAATGTGCACCGTGGAAGGTAACGGGCCGGCCCAAGAATATACTAAAGTATTGTGTATTTTTCCTGTTCTCCGAACCTGGAAAGTTCCGCCTGTCTTTTTTAATTTTCCTTTTCTATTTAAAATTCATTATTTTTTAATATTGCTTTTAGAATCCCTCATTTTTTAACTCAAAATATTTTTCAAATCTAATAACAATTTTCAAATTTAGGAGTGTTTTTGAATTTGGTAACATTTTGACCAAATTTTCGCCTATTTCAATTTCTCAAGCATATTTGTATATACTTTAAATCTTATGAATATTTTTAAGAAAATCATGTAAATTTTCAAATAAGATAATTTTTTTACATCCTCAAATATCTTTATGAATTTCGTAAATTTCTTATTTGATGAACTTTTTGAAACTGACATAAAAAATGGTAGTCATTTGTTTATTGAGAGAACAGCAAAGGAGCTTTTTTATTTTACCGACTTTTCAAAACT
>NC_041380.1:582324309-582325572 GCF_002162155.2 Triticum dicoccoides
GAGAGAGAGAGAGAGAGAGAGAGAGAGAGAGAGAAGCAAGCAGTCGAGCAAGCGGGCTAATGCGCATTTTAGGGGAAACTTTGGCGCCTAAAGCCCCAATGGGCTAGACTACCATCGTCACTCGCTGTAAGGACGCGTGAGCTGGGCTTCATCTAGTGCCGCTTGCCACGAGAGGGTTGATTACTACTATTCTGCGAACCTAGTTCGGATTACACTTTTCCCATCATTATCATCGCACGGACACGTGAACACGAATGCGAGACAAACACTTACATCAACATAATCTATAGGTGGTATTTATAGGTTTGACCAGAGTTTGAACAACACACATATGAGTTCCACTGATAATGCATGTTGTAGCAATTATTCTGCTACCATATTATTATAAGGAAATGATGCCCCGATCAATTTCCAATCTTGTCATTCCATATATCATCGATAACGATGAAGTACCAGCATTCAATATTATTCAATTTATGCATTGCTGTAACTGTGATGACCGACATTAGCAATTCATTTCCTACTTAAATTTTGTAGCAATTGTTTTTTTTTTTGCATCAATCAAGCTATTAGGAGCTACTACCTCTGTCTTGGTTTATTGGTCCTTTTCGTATTTCGTGCCAAACGTTGACCATAGATTTAACTAACAAAATGTCAATGCATGTCGCAAAAAATTATATCATTGGAAACTGTATTCAAATATGAATCCAATGATATATTTTTTGGCAACATGCATTAATATTTTGTTAGTTAAATTTATGGTTAAAATTTGACAAAGAATACGAAGAGGACCAATAAATCAGGACGGAGGTAGTAGTCATTGCATCCTCATGGCAAGTAAAAAGAGAACATGAACGAATCATATATTCCTCGGACTAGAATTTCCATTGATACTAGAAACAAACAAGTCTACTTTACCCCGCTAAACTATTGCCCGAGTTGAAAAAATGTTCGCCTTTTTGAGAAAATGTTTAAAAGTTCACATAACGTTTTATTTTTCTCTTCAAATTTCATATAATTGCTCGCCTCTAATTTTTTATATATATTCCCATTAAGGACAGTATAACCGCACCTAAAGCGAGATCTCTCACGTCCCCTGTGATTTTGGCCGTCGGATTTCGTGTTGAACAGTATCTGGCCGTCAGATCTAGGTTTGAGCACCGATTTTACCGCACTGGGCTGGCTGTCCTAATAGGCTGCTGTTCTGGGGACTTTTTTGGAGGCCTGTCGTTGAGTGGGCTTATTGGCCCATTTATCTCTACT
>NC_041380.1:582326222-582419406 GCF_002162155.2 Triticum dicoccoides
GAAAAGCAAAAAAAAAACACGCCACAACACAAATACATGGGGTACAGGGAGGGAGACACAACAAAAACACCATAGGATGGAGGCGAACGGCATCGGCCAGCCAAAACCAAACCACGACACTGCACCGTCGACGCAATCGAAAGGCTCCGCGCATCCGAGACTGCACAACGCCGTGACACCACCTGTGTCACGAGGCACATTCGAAGGGGCACGCGGATCCGAGACGACGCCACGGCACCTGTGTGCCACCAGCGTAGTCGAAGGGCATCGCCAAGCAGACCAAACCACGACACTGCACCGTCGACGCAATCAAAAGGCTCTACACAACCGAGACTGCACAACGCCACGACACCACCTGTGTCGGGGGTACATTCGAAAGGTTGCACGAGGCCGAGACGACGCCACGGCACCTATATGCCACTGGCGTAGCTGCAGGGCACCGTCTAGCAGAGACACACCAAGAGAGCACTCAACCACGACACACACCACCGTCGACCCCAGACTGGCCGCACCACCACCACCGACCACCAACCTCAAACCAGCCAAGAAGCACCCCAACCCTCAGGCAAGCAGCATTGAGCAGCGTCTCCGAAGACAGGCGCCGCGAAGGTGGTAACGACGTCGAGGACACCGCCGTTGTCCGATCCAGGAGTTGGATCTAAGGCTTTCACCCGGAGAACAAACAGAGTGAGCGAGGAACCAAGGCATCGTACGACGGCACCTCCAAGGAGGGATCCGACACAACAGTGAGTCGCTGCCGCCGGTGCCGATAGAGGCCGACACAGAGCTTTCGCCCATAGCCATCATCCTCGCCACCCTTCTGCTGAGCCGCGGCACTGCTGAGACCGGAACCACCACCGCACAGGGGCAACAACCTTGAGTGGCGACAGAGACCGAGCGCCCGCTCGTCGAACCACCAGACCGCCGAATCAGCAGAAGGTGGAACAGAGCAAGGCAGCGACAGGGGTTGCAAAAGATCCGTCGGAGGTCGAGGGCAGAGGAGGAAACCTTGCCGCCCCCGACCTGGATCTGGCCGGGAAGAGAGGAAGTGGCAAGCCAGCGGCCTGGCCCCGCGCCCCACACCGCTCGTGCGGCCGCAGACGGCGCGACCACCACATCGACGCAAGGGACCGAAGCCCCCGACGCCACAGCCGCCCGCTGGCCCAGATCCAGCGCGCCGGCCAGATCCGCAGCAGAGGGAAACGCGCGCGCGCCACCCCCAAGCGCCGGCGAGCAGGCCTCGCGACACCTCGACGCCACCCTGCTCCCCACGCGCGCCCCGCGCCCCACGACTTCGAGCCCGGCAGAGCTCACCACCAAGACGACCGCGGCCACCCAGCCACCCGACCACCACGCGTCCGCCGCGGGATCTCCCCGAGCCACCTTCGGAGGCAGGGGGCCGCCGCCACCGCGGCCAGGCCAGCGGCAGCGGCGGAGGAGAGGAGGCGTGGGAGAGGGGGCCGCCGGCGACTGGCGAAGTTCCCTCCAGTCGCCCGAGCGGAGCGACGCGGGGGTCAGAGACGCAAAAAAAAAAATTAAAAAAAAAATCACACAGCGATCTGTGGATCCATCCGACGCGCGGGTGGGGAGGCAGGCGACGCTAGATCCGCAGCGGGAGGGGATGAAGCCGACGCGACGCTCGCGTGGGAACCGGCGGTCGACGGGATCCAGCGGACGCGCGCGAGGGAACCGACAGAGGATCCAGTCGACGCAAGCCGAGCGAGGGATCCAGCGCTCGAGGGACCCAACAACGCTTGCCTGTCTGAGTGCCTGACCACTTGCAGGCGCACCAGGACAATCCCCTCGAGGAGACAGGAGTACCCGGTCTTGCCTTGATCTGATTTCGTTGGCCTGTAGTCAACTTTCTTGCCCAACCGTAGATTTTTGCTATTACATGGTTGGTGTTCATATTGTTAGCTTCTGCCTCGTTTCGTCGTTGAGTTCAGAAATATGGCTTTCGTTCGAATGTTCTTCTGATTGTATGTCTTTCACGCAGGAATAGCAGAGGCCAGCCACTATTTCCTTCGATTGCAGCATCTCTGTACGTACGAGGTTCACCCATGGCTCCTAGATAGATTAGCATCTTTCATGGCGATTCATTGTGCCCCTTCCTTTCATGTATGCATCGAGTACATCTATGCCCTTCTCCCATATTTTGTTGTTTCTGGCCCAATATATTACAGCTTTAATACTAAACGAGAAACTGTGTTGGTTCGGTACACAGAGACTATTCCAGCAACAAAACCAGGGAAAAAACTTGCCGGGCTGCAAAGCTTGCACACGTATTTTGGTTGGATTCCATGGCTGGCCTTTTTACAGCGGATTCAGGGCATGTAAGTGCATTTGGAATGAAAAAAAATGGTACCATAATGTATGCGTTCAAATCATATGCATCTCTTTTCAATGTGTTAATAATCTGCTTCATGAATATTTTTCCAAGAGACACGGTACATATGGGAATGAAACAAATAGCAAGAATTCTTTCTTGACAAAAGTCTGTATTAATGGCAACCATACTTTTGAATAACATTGTTTGCATGTATTAAGCTAAAAAGAAAAGATATATATGTCTTGTTTGTTGGATTACCCGTTAACATGATGTATCAGATGTTACTTTTCACAATCAGGGTTGTTGATTTCTTCAATTGTACAGTTTGGGTATATGTTCACTTTTCTTTGCTATATTTTACAGCTTTGAGAAATCAACCCCAATATCGATGCCTCGATTAAAATTAATACCTTTTCATTTAGTTTATTAAGTTTCATGCTAAAACAATCCCAAATATTATTAATCAAAGTTAATTGTTCGACCTGCTATGAAGAAACGGTCTGATGGTCCCAATCCCGAAGAAATAAACTCAATTGCAAGGTTTTCCCAATCCTGAAGAAATAAACTGAATTGCAAGGTTTTCCCAAATCCTGAAGAAATAAACTCAATTGCAAGGTTTTGGAAAGATGTTACATAGCCGTCCCCAGATTCAAAACAGGCTAATTGAGAATTTTCCAGACCACCCAAGATTATATAAAGCAGCGATACTTCAATTTGTATGTCCTTTGTACCCTACTTTCATTCTCTTGAACTATGACATCCCCGCACAGACTTGCTGCCGCCTCATGCAAAAAGGAACATTTTGTCTGACGCCTCTACATTTCTACCTTGAAAATGTGTGATCAGATTTTGTGATTTTCTTTTCATGATGTAAATTCCTATCATTCTATTGATAAATTTGACGGGCACGGCAACGCGCGCCATCAATAGTCTAGTATTTTATTAAAACCGACTGAAAAATGGGCGTGAAACAGTACCCGGGTCGCGAAGTGGGCGGCTCGCTGCACCGCCTCTGAAGGACGTGTGGGCTGGGCCTCATCTAGGGCCGCTCGCCACGAGAAATTTTACTACTCTACGACGGATTTACTACTGCTGCTGGAATCCTAATTCATCATCGCGAGACGGGCACTTGAATGAGAATCCTAATTCGACTCCAAATGCATATCCACGTACGTACCTCGGCACAATATATATATTCTCACGCCACGAGGAATCAAAGCCCTGAATCTACATTCGACGGCGATCGACTGCACCTGCGACGATGATGGCGCGACATTGTTCGGCATCGATGCCCGCTTCGTGCGCAGCTGCCGGCGTCGACGACGGCGAGCCCCGTCTGCCGGCGGTGTCCCTGGCCCACCTGCTGCAGGGGCCTGACGCGGCGCCGCCGGAGTACCTGACGCTGTCGCTCACGCCCGCCGGGGAAGCATGGCCGCGGCCGGAACAACCCGGGGAGGTGACGCTGAACCATATAAACGCGCCGCGTGACTACCTAAAGCTCTCGGTCGCGCCACCGGATGAAGATGAACCAAGCACCGTCGCCGGCGGCTCCCTCGTCGCCTCGGTCGCCTCGGGCGGCGCGGCGGAAACAAGGCTGCCACCCAGGAAGCGGAAGCTTGGAGCTTATGCTTACCAAGAAACGGTGGGGACAGCAGCTCCGGCCAGCAGCTCACGGTCGCTCGCGCTGGCGATCGTGGTCTACGGCGACGGCAACGTCCCGGAATCCTCTAGAACACACGACAGCGACGCCGAGAAGCGTTCCCCAGAAGCAATGGCCACTGAACCCATGGACGCCATCCCGCTGCAGACGATGTACCGTGGCCATGCTCATGCCAAAGAGATCACAACGAGCGATGCCGCGTCCTCAAGCAGCGCCGCAGCGGCACCGTTCTCTATTGAGCCTATCGACGCCGTTCCGCTGCGGGCGGCGCCGTGCCGGTACGTCCCTCTCGCCGCCGGCGCAGCCCCGATGGAGCCGGCCTGGATACGCACGGCGCTGGGCCTCCAGCCAGGCCAGACGCTCTACTTCATCGCCCAGAAGCGCGTCGAGTGCTCGGACCTCGAGATGCAGCAGAGCCGCTTGAGGATACCGAACGCCGGCGTCGACCGTCTCCGCCCGCTCCTCTCCGACGACGGGCGTCACGCCGCCAACCTGGACACTCTTAAGACCCGGGAGAAGTTGAAAGCGCAGGCGTCCGGCAACGGGAGGACGCAAGGGAGGAAGCACGGCGGGCTCGTCGTTCCGCTCTACATCAACCGTGCCGGCGACCGGATGGATGCTCGGCTGACACGATGGGATTCTAACGACTACACGGTGCTCAAATACGGAAACAGCCAGAGCTTCGTCCGCGGGAGTGGCCTGAAAATGATGGACAGAATCCAGATATGGGCGTTCCTGAACCCTGGCCTGCATTTGGTGATCCACAAGATCGACGGCGGCGAGCCGGCAGCGGTGGCGCCATCGGCACCAGCAGGAGGGCAGCAGAGCAAGCCACCTAGTATAGTGTAGGATGCATGGAACTGTGGATGTTTTCAGTGTATGTTTAGGCAAGGACAGATAGCAAATTAACTTTGTTTTAGCCAATACAGTCACCAAGATGATAAAAATTACAGGTTTTTATGAAATATAGGAGTACTATTCGTCTGAAACCAAACTGTTTTTTAGGACGTAGTCTGTTACAGGGGTAGTAACAGAAAATACGAAAAGAGAAGCATGGCAAGAAAGCTAACGGAGTCTCGCTCTAAATCTAGACCAGTATCATAAACCTGCAAAACCCAGCACCTAAAACCCTCAGCGTGTCCCTTCCTCTCTTGAGACTCGCACTCGCAGTTTGTGCCCCTTCCAAACCTACAAAACTCAAATCAAAACATCTTATCTCGGTAAAACCAGGTACAAAATGTCAGGGAAACCACCAAACTACACACTGACTGACCTGTTTGTCGAGGTACCAAATGGCGTCTTGCGATGCCTCCGGCGACCCCATCATGACAAAACCGAATCCCCGGGAGCGCCGCTGAGATCCTCTTCCGTGGTAGAGGACTTTAGCAGCCACCACTTGACCGTACCCGCTGAACAGCTGCTTCAGCATAGGGCCGTCCACTTCCCAGGGCAGATTGCTCACGTAGAGCTTGAATGAAGAAGACACCGATCGACAGGGCAACGGTGCAGCAGCCGCCCTGTTCACTGTCATAGGCCTGCCATGCAGCTCCTGTCAATTCTAAATGTCAATACAAAATTTTATACATTCTTAAACATACTGAATTACACATGACATCAAGTTATTATTTATCAGATATACTCACACTATGATGGAATATCTTCACAGCCTTCTCAGCCTCCTGAACACTACTCATGGTGACAAATCCATATCCACAGCTCTGGTCTGTTTCCCCGTCGTAAATGATCTGCAGAGACACAAAGTAGAAACTGTGTTTTAGAACAAAGGGAAACCCATATATGTCCTGGTAACTGTATTGTTTAACTGCCTCCCAACAGCACCGACAAAACAGATATCGCATACCGCAAGAATAGCCTAGAGAAGGTGAGGAAATAATGCATTCAGTACTGATAAGAAAACGTATTTATATTATTTCAGGGTTTATGAAGAAGCTACAACTGGACGCCCAGCAAATTAAGGAATATAATGACCAATCCAAGTGACTACGATGTGCAACCTTAACATATCACACAAGCTATTATATTCCAGCAGCTTCACCCAATGGATTCAACAATGTATATCATCATCACATACAACAGGGGAAGTACAGAACTGCAGGATCTTGCTATACAACCAGTAGTTGCAGGACCATTTTTAGTAGTGCACACATTACTCATGAATCAGGAATTTGATGCCCTATTTTCACATACTGGTTTTGAAGAGCTAAGAAGGCTTACCTCGGAGAACACGACGGTTCCGGCATACCCGAAGAGCTGGGCAAGGTCCTTGCTGTCAATGTCAAAGGGTAGGTTTCTGACACACACCCTGGCCTCCTCGTCCGTCTCCTCGAAGCACCCCTCAGGCTCCGGTGTATGCTCCTCGTAATATCCATGCTGTCTTGGTGATGGCGTTGTGGGGGACACAACATTTGGGTGTTCATCTGGATAAGCTGCGGGTACACTTTGGCACTTGAATGCTTGCCTCAGTGTTTTCCATTTTGTTTCCTTGTCAGTGGCATGGCAATGATCATCATTCAAGAGCCCTTTGCCCCAATCCTTGCATGGAGCTGGAGCATCGCATACAAAACAGTAGCACTGCATTCGAAAGACAGCAATGCGCTAGAATCACTGTATTATATTGCCAGAAGACAACATCAGGGACAGGGAGTTGAAAATGCTTTGTGACTTACCATGCTACAATGCTTGACGTGAGAAGTGGTGCCGAAAGGCAGTTCGGAACATAAATGGCGCGAGTGTGGGAAGTCCTTGCATGCTATCTGCAGAATCATACCATCCAGTTGTGATCACTGATCACCTAGCTGATAAAGGAATGCTAACATGCACAACTCCAGAAGTAAACTGCAGCAGTATAGTTTCTGCGAAAAAAGCTCCTCCCCTTATCTCTGTTGAATTCGATAACATAAACTGCAGATACTCATAAACAGCTAGGACAGGTAAGCAATGAACCAGATATATGCAGTTGAGCAGAGTACTTGCATGTTACAAGTTGAATAGTGCATATGCTTCTTCTTTTCTTGTCTGTTTGAAAAGTGCATATGCTTCTTCTTGAAAAACCGATTAAGATATTATTGGAATCAGAAAGTATATTCTGCAGCAGTGAGAAGGGGATTTTCCCCTTGATGTATGATGCTCTACAAACCAAATTTTCACGGTTCGATTCTGAAGTCACGATTATGAACGTCCGATGAAATTAGCAGTCTGATTCTACAAATGCCTCCACCATAGCAATTCGCTACCCACAAATCGCAATGCAATGCAATTGCAATGCTATGCTAAAAGGATAAAAAAATTTGGAAGGAACAAACTCAAATATATATACCTCGCCTTTCACAGCAACATGCACTCCTCACCTTGGCGCCGGCAACGGCAGCCGACCTATCAGGGTCGCGGTCCAGGACCACGCAGTCCTCGTCGTCGTCGCCATTCTTCTTCTTTTGCGGTACTGGCACCGGCGAGTCCCCGAGCTTCGCGACCCACCCGAGGGGTCCGCGCGAGACGGCCCACTCCCCGGAGCCCTCCTCGCCCTTGCCGGCGCGAACGCCGCCGGGCTTCCTCCGCGGTACCAGCACCAGCGAGCAGCCGATCCACGCGATCCACCCGAGGGTGCCGTGCGAGATAACCCACGCCCCGGAGCTGATCACCTCCTCCTCCTCCTCCTCGTCGTCTGAGCTGATCACCTCCTCCTCCTCATCCTCCTCGTCGTCGGAGCTGATCACCACCACGTCGAGCGGCGCCGGCGCCATCTTCCGCGAGGGTGAACAGTTGAACACCCCGACGACAACCCCCAGCCGCCGAGGAGCGTAGTAATGCTGCCTGCGGCGGCAGGCCGGCAGTAGATCGGGCCGTCCGCTGTCCGCCGCCGTGCCGCCTGTGGGTTTTGGGAGGGAAGGGGTGGGGGGCTCAAGGAAGGTAGCGCGGTATCCGTTGGGTGATCGCGCAAATGGTGGGGCTGGCAGTTTGTTCGGAAGGCGATTGCTTCGGCTTTCTGAAATTTCGAATTTTGTACAGTACCTCGGCGTCCATCCGTCACTACCATTTTTTAGATGGACTACCAAATGGTTTTGTTCCTTGTGGAGCTCCTTCATGTTAGCCTCCCCTGTTGCTGTTTGCTCTGTTTTCCTTTTCTTTCCTTGACCTTTTTTTAGGGCCCAAAATTTTCATTACCATGGAAATATGTAAATAACTCTGTAAAGAAAACCTTTTTCTTTAATACGCTGTTTTCATTGCTCAAAAAACAATATTTGTTGGCTGTGAGGTGTCGGTTACGTCACAGTGTATTACCTTAACTAAGGCCTTATACAATGGTTAGTGCTTAAGCGCTGGTGCTTGAGGAAAAAAAAAGCAGCAGCGGACGTAGTCTTGCAATGCAGAAGTGCTAAGGGGAGGTGCTTCAGTTGGTTAGATGGAGGCGTTGGACTTTTTTTTTCTCCTCTTTGATCTGTTGATGGAGGCTTTGAAGGGAGCAGTTATTTCTAAGCGTCGGCTGGCATCGGAAGCAAACATTTGCTTCTGCCTCCCTTACTAAGCACCGGTGCAATCCAATATAAGGAGAAAAAAACGGATTTTTTCTCTCTAGCACCTGGCTAAGCACCCCCCGCTGTACAGGGCCTAACAAGCTTCGTCCATGTCGAAGAGGCTTGACCAGGAAGCTCCCGAAAACCAACAAGACCAAGAGGGTCAGAATATCCGCCTTCTGTTCGCCAGTTTGATGAACTCCACTGCCATCTTCCCCATCTCAACGCAATCACGAATGCAATGATAGTGGAGATCAACAAGAGCATGTTTGGCAGCCTTCTACTCCTCTAAATTCTCAACTCCACTCCTTGCTTCTCAACTCCCAACTCTACCTGCACATTTTATAATTTGGCAAAACGTTCGGCCCCCAACTCCAGCTCCTCGACGCGTGCAGCCGTGCACATGGAGAAAAGGAATCAGGATCGAACGAATGAGGACAAGAGATTAGTGGGGTTCTGTTCCTGTTTTATCTCCCGAACCGGTAAGTAATGGCATTGGTTGGTAAAATACACTCAACTCCTGGGCCAATTTGCTACGAGGCACGAGACGGAGCACCGGGAGCACCACTTTCGCGACTCCGACAATTTGTACTACGAGCCGCTCCGCTCTGGATTATTTAATCTGCAGAGTTGACGCGTTCGTTGCCGCTCCGCCAGCTCCAAAAGCGGAGTTGAGGAGCGGAGGACTCTCGAACATGCTCTAAGTAACTATAAATGTAATTTCAAATGTGTGAAAGAAATGAATCCTGTAAAACGAGCATAGGTCACCGGCTACAGCAGAAACAAGGTTGCAAATTATGACTGGGTATTTCAGTTTGAAATAGTGATCTTAATGACTTGCTGACAAAGTTATATGACTTGCATGCAAAGAAACAAAAATTTATACTACATACTTCTAGACAAAAAACTATTCTAAACAAAGTTGAATGACTTTCATAAAAGCAAGTGGTTCATACAAAGATATATTAGCTGCAGCCTGTAGTGCTACCAGTTTACATAGGACGTGAATCAGGAGAGAAACAACCAGTACCAACTGAACTTAACACATACTGTACGTACTAGTAATATTCAAACGTCTTGTACATCTGTGAGTTTGGATTTGAATCTTGACCTTTGGGACCGCTTCATGAATCCTGATTTGCTTCAAACATGGGTAAGAAAAGCATTGCATTGCTGAATGAAGTAAATCAGTTTGCAGTTCATCACAATGGTGAGATAACATTACTACATTAGACAGACAAACAAGGGCACCAGAAAGGCTATATATCTAGAACATAATTGATCTAGAACATCTATAGCAACCGTCCACAGGGCCTATCAAAAGGGTCCGCCACCGAAAAATCATGGGTATGCCTATGGTGTTTGAAATCTTGTCGTACATCCCTCTTTAGTTCAATTTGTGCATCTTGAGAAGCTCTATTCTCCACCTGTAGCTCTTCATGTAGATACTGCATCCGTTTGTCATTGCCGTGGCCGAGGACTCCGATTTTCATTTCCTCCAGCACTTTGGCATTCAAAATAAAGAACTTGGCAAAATTAATTATTGCCCTCTTGATACCATCATAATTCTTCAACACCACCTTTTTTAGATTGAGTTCAAGGCATTCAATTGGATCAAGTGGGTCATGCTCCCGCACATTGTTAATATCCTTTTCTAGATGCAACTGCGGATAGAAAGAAGAATCCCTTTCTGGATGTGACTGCAGATAGACAAAAGAAACCCCGATATAAAGGCAGTTGTTAAAAAATTAGGAACAAAAATAGTACTAGCACTATAACATAAGCTACTGCTGAGTTTGACATTAGATATGAATACTCACAACAATGACATACAACTTCTCCAAGCAAGGGAAGCACTTGAGGAAGTTAACAACCGAGTCCAGATTAGGACCAATAGTGTCAAGAAGTAAAATATTAACTGTGTGCATTTTGGTTATCAAGCTGACGGCAACCATTTTCTGAAGAAAAGGACAACAAGTGTGATATGAGAATAATAATACCATGCATACAGAAAGCGGCGAATGGCCCGACCGTTTGTGCTTGCAGCTAACCTGAAAAACGGTGGTTCCAATGCGGAGTGTGGATATGCCTCCAGATAACAAACCAAGTATCTTCACTTTAGGTGCCTGGATTATGCGGATGGTCGCTGGACCACCGTCTGGATCAAGTGGTACCAACCTCTCAAGGGAAGGGGCGTCCTCAATGACCAGCTCCTGAAAAGTGATGACACTTCTCCAACGGCCGTAGAAGCTCATGCTCCTGATAGTCGGCGAGTTGATGCAAAGGCGACCACATTCCATGTTGTGGAGTGAAACGCTTTGCAAAACAGAGCACCTGGAGATGAAGGTTTTGAAAGAGTCCTCCGAGATACCGACATCGTACATGATAAGCTCCTTGAGGTGCGGAAAACTCGGTGGCACACCCAGGTCCGGAAATCGACACTGGCTGAGGCTGAGCTGGCAAAGCGTGGGCGCGAAGCGGATCAGCGCGTGCGACGGCAGCAGCACGTAGCGGCTCGATTTGTTGACGACCTCGAGGTCCTGAAGGCCGGAGAGTGGCCTGGAGCGGAACCAGCCGTCGACAACGCCCGGGATGTTGGGCCAGTATACGAGGTGGAGCGCAAAGCATCGGGTCGAGCCTGGGTGGTCGGCGAGGATCTTGGAGACGAAGGCGATGCGCTTGTGCATGCACTCATGGGTGGCACAACAGAGGGTGCACTCCTCCCCACGGAGGGCGAAGTCAGCGCCGAGGTTGAGCGGCGCATTGGACGAGAGCCAGAGGGGACACCACCGGCGCGAGAGGACCTGCGTGCGCGCGCCGTCCCTGGTGGGGAGGAGGGAGATGACGGTGCCGAGCACCTCGTCGGGGAGGCGGCTGATGAGGTCTAGGTCATCGAGGCCTACATGCTCCTCGCCGCCGCCATCTCCAGGTGGTACTTGCTGGTCGCCGGCTCCAACGGATGTAGGGCTCTTGGGGGCTACCTCCTCCATGGCCGTGGTGGAGTTGCCCTTGTGTCAAGGGTGATCCAGGGCGGGAGGCGGCCTTGAGAAGCGTCCTACTCTGTTACGGTGGGTGCCTCTGAGATCGGGTCGGATTTTATGGTCGTACGCAGCGAGAGGAGAGATCGGGTGGGATTTGATAGCTGCCTCTTCGTGTTTAGGTAGGGTTCTGTTGGTTGCTATCATGGATCTACCAAGCGGGATTAGTTCGAGTTGTGCGGCGAGTTGGACCTCCTGCCCGATCGGCAGCCTCGGACACCATAAATCGAGCCGATTTGTGAATGCATATTCATTCATTCTTGTAGCTGTAGGACGTCGATAACGGCCGGACGTTCGGCCGAACAGGTTCGTTCGGGATGGGGAAAAGTCTAAAATAAACCTTAAACTTGTAGATGAAAGCTAAACCAAATCCTGAACTTTAAATCCCGGAAATCAGCACATCAAATTATTTGATCCCGGTCTATTTTAAACCTTGAGCATGTTCTAAGGAGATTGTCCACGTGACAGGCAAGGCTGCGACCGACGCGAAGCACATTTTTCTTTAGTGTAACGATATCCAGAAAATAGACTCACGTGGAATCGAACTAGAGATCTGATGGTTTTCATCTCGGGCCGCTAGCCAGTCTAACCAGTAACTCTTGGTGATTACAGGTAAGCGCAAAACTATCTAACAACTTACCGCAATGTCGAGATTTGAAGTTTATTTTGATTTTTTTTGAAGCATTACTCTGAAAGTTGTCAACAATTTTAACATACACATATTCTTAAAAGAAAAAAGTAAAATAAAAGTCCAAACATTTTTTTGCAAAAATTGAACATTTTTTGTAATTACGTCCTTTTTTGACAGCATGAAACATTTTTTAAATACCCAAACATTTTTTAAATTGCGAACACTCTTTGAAAATATGAACAAATTTTTGAAAACTTTAATTTTTTAAACCTGAATTTTTTTTAATAGTGCGAACACTTTCTAACTTTTTAAAAAATGGGAACATATTTGCAAAAAAAAAAATGCACTTTACAGTTTTGTTCAGGTTTCAAAATTGTTTGGCTTTTTCAATAAGTTTTTGCACATAAAAAATTCTTTGGAGATATAAAAGATGGTTCACGTTTTCAAATTTTGGGTGTGTTTTCCAAAAAGGTTCATAGTTCCAAAATATCCAAAAAGGTTCATAGTTTCAATGGTTATAAATAATTCCGCCCTTCTAGCTTAACATCAGGAGCCATCTGGTAGAGCGGTTAGCAAGACTAGTTTAGCAACGCCAGGTCACAAGTACGATTCCCAGTTGTCTCTCTTTTTTTGTATTTTTATTTTTGTTAAGTTGTGTGTCACATGCCTGGTTTTTTTTTTTTGACAAGTACATGCCTGGTGGGCCGGCCCAGTAGCGTCTAGCGCAACCAACTATCCCGGGTTCAATCAACAATCCTTGTTTGGCTGCACGCTTAAGGTTTAAAATAGACCGGGATCAAAGAATTCGGTGTGCTAATTTCAGGGATTCAAAGTTCAGGGTTTGATTTATCTTTCGTCTACAAGTTTAAGATTTATTTTAGACTTTTTCCTTCGGGATGAGAGGAGCCTCAGCCCGAACGCTCTCCCCACCCAGCGTGAACAACCCAGAATATCTCCTGTACAGCCCGGCCGGGTGACTAAAAAGACAAAAACAAGCCAAGTATGGCCCAGTTTGACAAGTACATGTCTCTCTTTTTTTGTATTTTTATTTTTATTAAGTTGTGTGTCACATGCCTGGTTTTTTTTTTGACAAGTACATGCCTGGTGGGCCGGCCCAGTAGCGTCTAGCGCAACCAACTATCCCGGGTTCAATCAACAATCCTTGTTTGGCTGCACGCTTAAGGTTTAAAATAGACCGGGATCAAAGAATTCGGTGTGCTAATTTTAGGGATTCAAAGTTCAGGGTTTGATTTATCTTTCGTCTACAAGTTTAAGATTTATTTTAGACTTTTTCCTTCGGGATGAGAGGAGCCTCAGCCCGAACGCTCTCCCCACCCAGCGTGAACAACCCAGAATATCTCCTGTACAGCCCGGCCGGGTGACTAAAAAGACAAAAACAAGCCAAGTATGGCCCAGTTTGTACTGCGAATAAAAAGAATGATATGTGAAAAATAAAGCCCAGATTTTGCCATGTTATGAAAAAATTGCCATTAAAAGAAGGAAATTAAGAACTAAAAATTATCGGAGTGATGTAAACCAGAAATTGCCATCCGTCTTTAACAAAGCAAAATTTGCCATAGACAAAAAGGATATTTGTTTACAAAAAAAAAATTGAAAATGCCTAAAACCTACTATGTGTACAAAAAATGAAAATTAACTAAAAGACCACATGCACTAAGTATTTTTCCATGTAGTGTGCAGAAATAATTACCCGTCTAATATAATACCAAGAAATTAGGGTGTGTTTGGTTCAGGTCATCAACTGAAATATAATGGGTCCGTCCCGTTCTCAGGGGTGATTCTCGCGTTTGGTTGGGTCGAAGAACCGGAACCAAGTCATTCCCTGGAATGGCATATTCGCCCCAGATGCGGAACCCGCTGGTACCTCCAAATCGGAGGAACCACACGGAATGCCTCGCGTCTTCCCTTCTCCCCTGACTCTGCCCTCTCTCCCTCGACCAAACCATGCCCCAACCTCGACCCTTCGCTCATGTCTCACCGCCGGCACACTCCTGTCCCTCGTGTCTCCCCATCGAAAGGACGACCTGGTCACTGCGGCGGGATCCTGGGGTCTGACCGGGAAGATGTGGAGCAGCGGCGGGCGTCCGATCTGACATGCAGAGTCACGCGGCGGCAGCCGATCCGACAAGCGGAGCAGCGGCGGCGGCGGCCGATCTCGGAGGCAGAGCAGCGCCCACGACTCCTACTACCTCCTGCTCCACGCGGCCTCCCAGCACCGCCTCCACATGGGCACCATCGTCCATCAGCTCTGCTCGGCTCTCCCTGCCGCCGCCGTCACTGGGCTACGTGCTACAGATGGGCAATCAGCGGCAAGCAGTCACAACAATCAGCGGCAGTAACGACCATTTTACTTGCTAGCTTCTCGCAATCACAGCAAGCTCTAATGGGAAAAGAATTATCTTCTGCCCCTTGCTAGCTTCCTTTTCCTAATCACGGCAAGCTCAATTTTGAGTAAATGACTTGTATTTTGACAAATCTTTTGACCTTATATGGGTTGATGCCTTGTATTTGACATGAATATAGATGGATGCCTTATATTTTGGTAGACTTTTAACATGTAGATGAGTGAATAAATACTCCCTCCGTTCACTTTTATAAGTCATTTCAGACAACTGAAAATAGGCTATTTTGCATATTGTCTGAAATGTCTTTAAGGCCTTATAAAAGTGAACAGAGGGAGTAGTATTTTCCTTGGCAATTATTTATTATGTGTCAAAAATATGAAGACTAGTGACAATTGTGCATATATATGTGAGAAAAAACATCATTATTTTTATGCAAAAGGTGAGATGAACAAAAATGCATTCCATTCCATATCTCTAACCAAACACTAAAATGGAACCGTTCCATTTCACCTATTTGTCCAAACCAAACATAGGAACGGAACCAACTCTTTCTAGTGGAATGGAACCATGACAATACATTCTACTTCGTTCCCCAACCAAACACATCCTTATAGATGAATAAGAATGCAACAATGAGATACCTTAGTTAAAATTGTATTCTTTCTGGCAGCGTCTTGAAAAAAAGAATCTTGCCATGGGCACTAAACTGAATTTGCCGTGGGACATCTAGTGAATTTGGCATGGTAAAAAAAAGTTGACATCGTCTTGAAAAAAGAAACTTGCCATGGGCATTAAACCGAATTTGCTGTGGGACATCTAGTGAATTTGCCATGGCAAAGTTGACATCATCTTCAAAAAAGAAACTTATCATGGGCATTAAACTGAATTTGCCGTGGCAAAATCAGTTTAAAAATTGCCATGGTAAAAAAATTGGCATCGTCTTGAAAAAAGAAACTTGCCATGGGCATTAAACTGAATTTGCCGTGGGACATCTAGTGAATTTGCCGTGGCAAAATCAGTTTAAAAATTGCCATGGTAAAACATTTGGCATCGTCTTGAAAAAAGTAACTTGCCATGGGCATTAAACTGAATTTGCCGTGGGACATCTTGTGAATTTGCCATGGCAAATCACTTTAAAAATTGCCATAAAAAGTAGACATCGCCTTGGAAAAAGAAACTTGCCATGGGCATTAAACTGAATTTGCCGTGGGTCATCTAGTGAATTTTCCATGGTAAAACTTGCCATGATCTATGAACTAAATTTGCCATGGCTAATTATTAAATTTACCGTGATCCATAAACTAAATTTACCATGGCAAATTTAGGACACAAAATTATTTATCGTGTCCTAAAAAACTTGCCATGCCATCTAGACAAACTGTGATTTCCCTAGAAGAATGGTCGTAAATATGCATGTACAGTGGCCATGAAAAAAAGACTCATATTAAGTTTCCCATGTCAATACATCTTAAGTTTGCAAATAATGGCAGAAAAACAACACATCTTAAAGTTTTGCATGGCAAACTCGATCTTGTGCTACCCATAGCAAGACATATTAAAGAGTTGCATTGGCAATATCACATTATAGACAAATTAAAAGTAATGGACAACCATCCAGGGAACAACACAACTACTTCCCATATACATGTTTAGATCAAAGGAAAAAAAACCCATCAAAAACACCATGAACAAAACAACTACTTCCCATGTACACTATGAATCTGTGATGCATCTACTCCACCAACAAATTGTGACCAAGCTAAAAAATCCATCTCATCTCTGCCTCGATTTTCAGCCATTAACTTAAATTGCCATGCTTAATTGGAAACTACATTTGCCATGGAAAAAAGTGGAGACATGCCAGTTTTTTCAATTGTCTCGCGATCATGGCAAATTAAAGTTTGCCATGAGACTATAGGGGGAACTCCAAGCACTTGCCATGTGACAGCTACAAAAAGAAACAAGAGTCTGCAAAATTGCCATGATGAAAATAACACATTTGTTGAGAAAATTGCCATGGGCTTGAACAAAACTTTACTAAAATTTGCCATTGCCCCCATTTACTATCACATATCATCTTCAGCAAAAAGAAAGAGAACTGGCCTACTGCCCACATCTAAATTGGACAGTACATACATTGGAGGTACAACTTCTCCCAGAAAATGCATGCTAACTGATTTTTTTGCCATGGCAAGTATATATAAACATCATGGCAAAATTGCAGTAATTTTGAAAATGGGGTCGCACAGTGTTAACAATATGGCAAAAACCAAACAAAAGGGCATGTCACAAGCTGTGAATGTTCTTAACATTCAGAAAAAAGGGAATCTATAATCAATGCCAACGATTGCATTAAATCTGTAAAATACAGAAACTGTAAGTGTTGTGAATGATTGACATGATTTTTGAAGACAACAAATAGTACGTTGATAATTTCAGGTGTTCATGCTTCGGTTGTTGGTAAATTCAGGCATTCAGGCACGGGATGAATTGTGGAGAATTGATAGCGAATGACATAAGGATTGAAGCATTGCTCACCTTGAAAACGCTTTCCTCATCGATCTGGCAGAATTCACGGGTCACGGCGGACGCAACAAGAACAAGCTATGGGCGCGAAGGCGACGCTGGTACTGATGTACAGTAGGAACATGACCGAGGGCATGGTCTGCGGCGGCGGCGGCTGGCACCACAACGTCTGTTGGAACTTCGCCCGCAGGATCGATCACATCAAATCAGAATAAACACGCGCACACGAAAACTTTGACCAAGGGCACGTGTCGTGCCCTTTCTTTTCCTTCTTTTTATTTTCTCCTTTTCTTAACTCGGTCTCAATGTTACAATAGCTAGCCCTGCCTGTATATATATACACGCAAGACCAAGGACAAACCCAAACCTAGACGTATACAAGACTGCTAAACGTGTGGACACGTACAAGTCCTAAACCGGACTCCTACTAGTACACGAACTAGCAAGCCTAATCCATCTAATACTAGAACTCTGACGTACTGTATCTTACCTAATTACACGGCCACGCTGATCACCATGTAGACCTAACATAACACGTCTAATACTTCCTAATATAACACAAATACTACTTGGACTTGACACTATTCAAGATTATGCTAACAATCTCCCCTTAATCTTGACATGTCATCTCCTTGTGCCTCCTTTGGTCTTGACTCGCTGAAGATCCGCATCTTGTTGATCCAAACTTCGACACATGATCCAGACTACCAGCCCACACGGTCGCATCTACGCGTGCAACATGCAAGACTGGACGCATCATCAGTCTTCACGTCGTTCAACTTAACTGGTCACTGTTCCACTACATGCCGAGCTTGATCTTCAACTGTCATATCCGTACACTAAGTATGATGACCCGTCTGGAAACATGCAATGCACCTCCTTGCCCTGTCATGTTGTGCCACCGCCATTGCTTGGCCTCTGCCTTGCACTCGGTCCGCACCATACTCCTTGCACTTGCTTGCAATAGATCCACTCTTCACTGCTTGCACACCTCCCCGCTTTACGATGGCTTCGCCTACCATCGTCCGCCTTCGGCATCACACCGAATCCACACTGGCCGCAACTAGGACGCTGCACGAGGACATGGACATGACTCACGGAACACCGTGCACACCGCTTTCACTTCAATAAATCATCACCAAGACGAGCACTTGGATACGACGACGACTGACAGACTCAACGACGACTGACCGTGCAAACTCGCACGACACCTTGACTCATCCGACTCCCCCGGACGACGATCTTGACGAACTTCCGGCACCACATCCCGGCACCACCTCTCCCGTCAACGATCTTCTTCCACCGCCTTTCCGACGACAGCCTATCGCCTCCCTCCTTGTCGCTCCGCCGAACGACGATTACGTGATCCTCCTCGTCGCTGCAGCACCTAGCAACAACATCGCCTGCTCTTCCTCGCTGCTATACCACCCAACGACCATATCATCCGCCCCGAGGCGCTAGCAGATCGCCACCCCGGGGCAAGCACGACTTCAAATCAATCTTGCTCTGATACCAATTGTTGGAACTTCGCCCACAGGATTGATCACATCAAATCAGGATGAACACGCACACGCGAAAACTTTGGCCAAGGGCACGCATCGTGCCCTTTCTTTTCCTTCTTTTTATTTTCTCCTTTTCTTAACTCGGTCTCAATGTTACAATAGCTAGCCCTGCCTGTATATATAATTATATATACACGCAAGACCAAGGACAAACCCAAACCTAGATGTATACAAGACTGCTAAACGTGTGGACACGTACAAGTCCTAAACCGGACTCCTACTAGTACACGAACTAGCAAGCCTAATCCATCTATTACTAGGACTCTGACGTACTGTATCTTACCTAATTACACGGCCACGCTGATCACCATGTAGACCTAACATAACACGTCTAATACTTCCTAATATAACACAAATACTACTTGGACTTGACACTATTCAAGATTATGCTAACAACGCCGACGGTCAACGCACCCTAGTGCGGATGCTGCCCGCCGCGCGCGGAGCAGAGCCGTCCTGGCCGCCGGAAGTGGAGAGTACGGCGCCGAGCACCCTGTGAGCCATCCCTGGCCGCAGGGCATGTAGATGAGGAAAAGAGGAGGAGGAGGAGGAGTAAAGAGAAGGGCGCAACGGGATTCACCGGCGAGCGGCCGCAGTGCTCTGGCGTACGGCAGCGCAGGGACGACCAGATCTCGGTGAGAGGAAGGCGTCGGCTGCTCCACTGCTGCATGGGTTGGAGGACGGGAACTTGGGCGTGGTTGCAAGCATCGGGGACGCCCGGTGCGGCGGCGGTGCACGACGAGCAGCTCGCCACCCCGTCTGGGGCGTGGTTGCATGCATCGGGGAGAAGAAAGGAGTGTGGGAGGAGAAAGGATAGAGACAGAGGAGTGGGCGGCGTTCGCGACGGCTGTCTTTCCGAATAAGGCCTTTTCTAACTGGTTGCGCGCGCAACCAGTATCGGAGCCGTCGCTGCGCATTGTGGATCGACGCCAGCGTGGCCCACATGCCCCCACTTTGACTTGGCTATTTCAGTTTTCCGAGAGAAATATGAAGTGAATACACGTCTTATCGTACCCGGCGTCCTAGCTACGCTCGCGCCTAGCACCGCCTAGCGCGTACTCGCCTACCTCCCCCGTCCACTACCCCGTGTCCCCGTGATTAGGCTGCCCCATTCAACACGACCGATGCTTAAGCACTCGATCACGAAGGACGTTGAATCAACATGGCTGGTGCTTAATCACTCGATCACGAAGGACTTTAGATGCTATCTGCGTTTCAATTGGACCTTTTCAGCACTTTGAACCAATGTGTCTGGTACATAAGCACATGTAGAAGAACTTTAGTTATACACACCCGGTTTCAAATCTTTACAAATTGACATTCACATACCATGACTGGTCTTTTATGGTATAGGTAGAAGGACTTTAGCAATACATATAACAGATTGGGACTCTCCTCGGTTTCGTTCTTGACCAGACACAAGGTATTATTTGAGTTGATGACCAAACTCCCTATATGGACTTTCACATACTATGACCGGTCTTTTATGGCGTATGTAGTAGAACTTTAGTGACACACGCCCAATTTCGGATCTTTACGTATTGACATTCACATACCATGACTGGTCTTTTATGGACTTGGTAGAAGGACTTTAGCAATAAACATCTGAGACCAGGACTCTCCTTGTCCCATGTCGATTCCCTAGACTAGACACAAGATATTATTTGAGTTGGCGACCACACTCCTAATATGGACTTTCAGATACTATGACGTGTCTTTTATTGCATATGTAGAAGAATTTTAGTGGTACACACCTAGTTTCGGATCTTTATAAATTGACATTCATATACCATGACCAGTCTTTAGGGCACACGTAGAAGGACTTTAGCAATACATATATGAGATCGGGACTCTCCTCGTCTCATGTTGATTCCGTTCTCGACTAGACACAATATATTATTTGAGTTGGCAACCGCACCCATGATATGGACTTTCACATACTATGACTGGTCTTTTATGGCGTATGTACAAGAACTTTAGTGGCACACACCCGATTATGGATATTTACAAATTAACATTCCTAATACGGATTTTCACATACCATGACCGGTCTGTTATGCTATATGTAGAAGAACATTCCTAATGACAGATAGAAGTTCCTTGAGGTTGTTAACCCTAGTACGCATGCAATCTTCACTCTTGGACCTTGCCGTACGGTAAGTAACCTCTGGCAGCCGAGAATGCCGATCATTAACCTCTGGCAACCGAGAACACCGATCATCACATGAGTAGCCTGGTCTCATCAGCTGCCCGCCATTAGGATCCTCCAATTGATTTTGTGCTTGGTTCATGCTAGTTCTTGTACGATCAAGCTCCTTTGTCTGAATCTTCTATGCAATTGATTCAATGGTTTACAAGTAGATGGATTGTTATTCCTAGATTATGGTCCTTAATTTGCTAGTCTATGAGAAGTTGTGATATCCACTTGCTGCATGCTCGTTTTTGTAGGTGAATATAAGAACATGTTAATCATTTCTAGTTTACGTGGATGGTGAAGTGCAACATAGATCCATGGGTGTGGAGTATACGTTCCTCCCAAATTAACATTTATAGCATCTGAGAAAACCACTTTTGAAGATAGACATGTAGAGGACTTGGACATGTTAATGTCAGTGCTCAAACCAACTTGAATATCCAAGCTTGTTTTGATATTAGAGCACCTGGACCACATTATCTTCAGTTAATTACAATATATGAGGAAAGAGGATGGAACACTATTATTGAGAAGACCAAGTTCTGGACAACATGGCAAGTGATATAGTTATATGTTAACATCACACCAAATCAAGACATGTTGAGCCAAGTCAGTGGTGCAAGCAACATACCAATAATTGAAAGGCAATCGCAAAGGCAGTGCAATATAGGAAACCTCGTCATCAGATGGAATAGCTTCAATCTTCAATGGTAACCTAGCCTCAGCGAGCATGCTTTGCAGCCTAGGCTCCAAGTTCAGATCTGACAAATTTCCGACACAAGACCTCAATACAGATTTCCCTGTCTTCTTGCATCCACTAGTAGTAGCACATTTGATCCCCCATGCGGCATTTTTATCCCACGTAACCCCTGCCAGTGATAAAACAAATATTGCATGACACATTTATTACTATGTAATGCAAATAATATAGTGAAAATGTTGCACACACTTACAATTTGAGCCAGTGGCGGACCACTAAGCATGTAGCTAGTCCATTCAATGTTATCTCAAGAATATGGAATAGGTTTACCTAGGCCGCCCAAGCACTGAGAATCGAAGAATAACGTGTACATACCATTTTGTTGGAACCAATGTCTATAATCAGGTAAACTAGCTACATCGAAGGGAAATTTCCTCTGGCAACTCACTTTCTTGAACGCGATAGTATTCTTGAACATAATTGACATGGATCCCGATAATATTTGGTACCTATACATATTTCATTTGCAAGTTAAGAAAATTATTTGTGGCAGCGCAAATGATGTGTAATAAATTTAGTCAGTAGAATACAATAACAGCATTATGAGGGACATCAAACGCATGTGCAGCACACTTCTTTGCTCCAAAAACAGGGTTATAATCCAAATGTACGTCTTGTTCGTCTTCCTCTTCTTCATGTTCCTCTCCTTCTTTGGGTTTCTCAAAAATGACTTTAGGATAACCAAGTGGCAAATGGGACCAAGACCATAATTGTAGAAGCAATAATGGCCCGAAATTTCTATTATCTCCTTCTCAGCGCACATGCTCAATTGCCTATACAAACAGAGCAAGAGCTGCTACTCCCCAATTATACTCTGTTGGTTGTCCTAAATTTTGCATACAATGGAGATACATAGCTGGCACTAAATCTCCAGATGTATCAGTAAAGACTATGGAGCCAAGGATTTCTAGGACAAGTGCTCTCGCATGCCAGTTAATCTGAAGTGCTTATGAAACCAATGACAAATCATTAAAGCTGCAGCATCAGCAATATCAATCATGTCCTCTCAACTGCTTACAAGTAAACACTTACACTCATGAAAATTCAGGAACGGACATTATTTTGTTTTGATGCAGTATCGATAACAATCTATTAATCAGAAGAAGAGACAAATACCATGCAATAAGCAGAAGATATTTGCTAGCATCTATTGTAGTGTACTATTCAACTCGAGATCAGGAAGAACATACAGTTTCAGAGAAAAAATACAGTGCCTACCATGGTGTGCTCCAGCGCGGGTGATGATTGACGCTCGGAGCAATGCTAAGACGAGGAACGGAATAGTGTGGTTACCACGGTGGAGCCGAGAGAAGGGTCGCCAACTCCGTCGCGCTCACCGCGGTGGCACAACCTAGTTAGCCGTGGTGGTGCAACCTGATTGCAATTAACCTTTCCTATTTTCGTAATTCTGAGATTTTTAATTACTATTAATAAAAAATTCGGGGCGGCAGCGCTTAGCTAGGGCACCGCCGCACGGGCGCACGACAGCTGGCAGTCACTAGGCAGTGGGCGCACAGGGCGGGTCCTGCGACCGGCGAGGCGGCAACCGGCAAGAAGGACACCTCGAGGCCGTGATCAGCAAAGACTGCGACTCGCCGAGTTCGCTAGGGTTTGCAGATGGCGCCGCCCAAGGAAAGGATTAAGTATGTAATGAAAGGTGTAATTTCATAGTCCTTCCACTTGATCACATCGGATGAATTGTCATATTAATTGTTCGAATCACATGAACATAAATTATTCAATTGTTCACTAACCATTTAATGTTTCTTGTGGTTTCTACAGATTTAATGTGTAGTTTTGCCGAAGCCAGTAGAAGTATGTCATTGCCACGTTCTACTTGATGAAAGTATACCTTCATTATGGGTATGTATTCTTTCTAACTATCTTCCCTTGCATAATGTGGTTTCTATCATTATATCCTACTAGTTATTAATTCATGATTTATCTATGGGTTCTATGTTTTATAGGTCATCTTTATGCCAGTCTAGTTAATATAGATGATACATTGGCAATCAATAATCCATGTAATCTTCATCAAATGAGGTATGTAGAGTGCCCACACTTAAATTTCAGATTTTGGTTGTATTTGTTGAACACCAAGTAATATTTATCTAATATTCTAGTGAGCTCTTCCATAGTTGAGTTGTACATGATTTTTTTTCAATCATAAACTTCGCCACACCTGGAAATCATTCCTGCCTCCGCCACTGGTTTAGCACTTCAATCCGATGTGCTCCGTGCTCGAATCCCATGTGCTTTAATTCGGTATGTATCGAAACCATAACAAAAGGTATATACCCAAAAAACCATATTTTAATTTCATATAATATTTACCAACGTATTCATAATATACAAACCAAAAAACATATAAAATGAACCATGAAAACCGAACAAATCAAATGCACAGAGTAATATATCAAAAAACCAAATAGTTAACCAAATAAACTGAAGTAACGAAAATTATTTATTTTCTCGAGGCAAAAAAACATACAACCAGCTACTTTTCTCATACAGGAGCCAGATTAACTTCTAAGCATGTCCAATTTTTTTGTAACGTAGTCATTATTCTTTGAAAAATGCTAAGCACATCCATTTTTTGTAACTTAGTCATTATTCTTTGAAAATGCTAAGCGCGTCCATAACCATCAAGGCATAAACTCATGCATGCATATGGACTTCTATGTACACTGTTTGTGTAAAAAAAGTATGTGTTTTGAGTCATACATTTCTAAATTATTACTATTCCATTTTCACATTCGCATCAACTTTGGTTATTATGGTCCTCTCAAAAATACTTTTGTTATTATGGTATATACCTAAACGATACTGAAATAATGTGGTATATACCTAAAACCGAACCGTATTTTAATTTCATACCATATTTACAAAAGTATCAATATCATACAAACTGGTAAAAATGTATAAACCGAACCATGAAAGCCGAATAAACCAGGGGAGGAGCCATTATCCATCTTCTGCATAGATTGTCATATGAGCTGGTAGACTGAGAAACATCGGTCCAGGAGGGGAATTTTTGGTCTATGGTGTATATACACCCTAAATTAATAATTAGATAAAAAGTCAACAAATTCTTTTTTTAGATAAACTTCACCTTTCATTGTACTGGTAAAAAAATCCATGGAAAGCAAAAAATCTCGTTGTCTTCTTTTCAAAAAAGACAAAAAATTCGGTCAAAAGAGTGACCTATAATAGCAAAAAAAAGCCTAAAGTCAACGCTGGTTTTCCATTGTGATCTTCTTTTCCTGAAGTTTATAGTAAAAAAGACTTCCAAACTGTTTTGACTTCTAGTGATTCTAGCCACATAACTTTATTGGTTCTTTTTCTAATGCGAAAGCCAGGTTTGACTGTCTCACCTTACTATCTACAAATACATTGACGGACTAGCAAACATCAGTATTAGTAGCTATTTCAGTCATTTACAAGGAGCAAAATAATCCAACTCCCATCTAGTGTTTTTTTTATGTGGATAGTAAGGTGGTCTACAGGCCTGGATGTAATTTTTACTTCTAGTGTTTTTTTGTACTACCTTGACAGTTGATGAATAGATCGGAAGTTTTCGCGCAAAATAAAAAATAAAAAATAATCCAAATAGTAATAATAATAATACATCTAATAAACACACACGTGAACTACAAACTCTAGGCAGGTACGAGTGCATAAGCAAAGCAAACTCCCATGGACAGCATGCGCAAAAAGGCTGGGAATTGACATGACACAGCCGTTGGAGAGCTGTGACCAGTGCATGCTGCCAAGGATGCGACCACACACTGTTGGCCGCTACGTCCTTTAGTCTAAGATATGTTAGATACACAAAATACTGTACAAAATGGGCGCAGCTCTAACAGATTGATCACACAAAGCAAGGGACTGATACGAAATTGAGCTAATGGCCTGAGATGGCAGGTGGGTGGAGAAGGAAGGGCACGGTCGAGGGAAGGGATGGATAAGACAGTGCTGGGTGGGGGAAAGTTCAAGCGGCGGAGAGGGAAAAGTTCCTAGTTAGGTAATTCAGAGATAGTAGTTCCTCTCGTACTTTAACTCCCTTTCTGGAAGAACTTTATATCGTACAAAACGGTTGTTAGTTCATTGTGCATTAAAAAACAAAATATTTTCATGCTATTACTCCGTATATCAGAACATAATTAGCATACACGTTGGTTAAGCATAGCATAAAAAATAGCAGTCCCGCATTCCATCCTGTAAACGGTGGGTTGCAGCGCTCGTGACAGGAATCTAAATGACATGGTACGGCCTAGTCACAGAAGAATCTATAGGACCCGGACCTGCAGTTGTTGGAATACGGCTCCATATACGTAGGGAATATCATGTGACTGTGGGATACATTGCATGGCTGACACACATGTGGGCCAAGTTGATTTGACACCACGCCTGATGAGAGGTCACGATTCGATTTGTGCACGCATACAGTTAGACAAAATCCATGTCCCTGTCTTTCATCACGAACGAGCTTCTTCGCTGACGTGGCGATTTTCTGTGCTCCAGGATTCGTGCCAAAAGTCCAACTGCAGACGAGGCGTTCGGGCTGAGAATCTAAAAAACAGCACGTTCGGCACTTATTGATTCCGGTCTTGTAATCTCGACTAAATTCAGAGCATCAAGCAAGGTGTGATCTCCACTGAATTTTGTGCTCCTGCAAACGGGAGGCACCTCAACTTTTTATTTCGTATGCTACTTGTTCAGCACATATGCATGGTTCTTGGCATGCAGATTCCTTCAGGACTTTGGTTACCTTCTCAGCACAGCACATATATCGTACCAATGTAATCACAGAGTTCGCTGGGACAGAACATGGCAGTATATATTCTTTGTACCCTGACCGATCTGTCATTTTTCCGTATGGATATTACTTGAATTAATCCGGATTGTCTGTGGTGGTGGTGCTTTTTGGGGTCGGGAGAGGTCCAGGTCTGCTCGTCGGTGACGCCTACGGGTGTCGCCCTTTCTTCCTGAAGGGCCTTAGTGTATCTCTTCCCCGGTGCCCTTCACGTATTGTAGGAAACCTTAGGACTCGTCTGGGTAGCAGCAGCATCGTCATCGCGTTCCTTGTTGAAGGTGTTGCTCGATACATGGTGCTTCGGAGTGCGTGGAGCGCGGTGGGACTTCTGCGGAGGGCGTAGCAGTTCCGGTCATCTTCTCTTCATGGATCTGCCGATGTTGCCATTTGTTTCTCTTTTCGTTCTCTCATTTTTCTTTGGGCTTGGTTGCGCTGCGGCCCCAGCAATCTTGTTGTATCGTGTGCTTGGTCGTTGCTTTATAATATAAAGCGAGGAGAAACCCTTTATCGTCATTTAGTGAATCTAAAAAATACTATGTATTTACTGGTAAATGTTGACGAGACTACAAACATGTACAGAAGCAGGTTTGGTTTTACTCAATATTGGAATTGATAATCAAGCCACACACAGCAGCACGACTCCGACGACCATCGTCTCCTCTGTCGATCCCTCCTATATAAAATCAAGCACTCTTTTCTTTATCCAATTACCATGGTCAGATAAAATGTCATCTATGACGCGTTCACAGCTTAACTAAAGGCAAAATGAGGTGGAGACTAACGCCCAGCTAGTACATGGTGCTCTTTCTGAATTCTGAATCAGAAACAGAGTCTCGCCTGGGGTTTTCCACCTGTGAAATTTGAACATGGATTTATAAAGCTCAGGTTTCTGGACACCTCTTATCTTCACCCTCTAATCTTGCTTTAAGATCTGTGCTAGACAACTAACTTACAACACGAAAATTTCTCTTTTTTGTTCCTTAAAAACAAAACAACATATGAACTTCAAACTTTGCAGGACAACAAAACATTCTTACTACAACGTGGGAAAAAAAGTTTCAGATTTTTTTGTCCGACATAAATATACAAAATGAGAATTTTTGTGTAAAAAATATTCATATTTTGTATATATGATTCACGAAAAAATCTGAAAGTTTTTTCCCACGTTCTAGTTAGAATGTTTCGTTGTCCTCCAAAGTTTCAACTTCATATGTTGTTCTATTTGGAAGAAACAAAAAAGACAAATGATACTGAGGAGGAGGAGGAGGAGACAGTATTTGAGCACTTCAACGAGCTTGTGGGTGCCGTTCATATTGTGGTGGAGACTGATGCCCAGCCAGTGCGCACTGCTCTCTCCGAATCAGGCACGAGCAGATTCCTCATGAATAGCTCATAACAAATCAATCAGGTAACTCACAAAGACCTCACTCTAATTGTAAAAAATTGCGCAAACGGTTTATATATTCAAATCAACCACACCACACAACCTTCCCTGAAAAGCTAAGGCATTCGTGGAATCGCAGAAACAGAGACTTGATATGTGGCACTGGGCAACCACTAGAAAATAACAATCATTCCTCAAAACACAATAGCCAATTGCTCGATGGTATCAATTAAACCATGTGGTCAAATACCATATATTTTTTCCTTCCAAATTCACATTTTGTGTCAATATGAGGACAGGAAATCATTTAAAACAGAGGTTAAAACTAGTATACCTTTTAATGCCACCTGATTATGGACAGAAAAAACAGCATTCAAACTTGATTTACCTTCTTTTGTATTAGAATGAAAGAAACACCGATACATGCATGTTGACAACAAATTTCAAATGTGTGAAAGTACTAAATTCTGTAAAACAAACATACACTCCTGGTTAAGCTAGCAGAAACAAGGTTGCAAATATTAAGATTGGTTGTTTCATCAGTTTGAAATAAGGGAACTTAATAACCCGCTGACAAAGTTGTAATGAATTGCATGGAAAGAAACAAATTTGATACTACATACTTTTAGACATAAAAACGTAAGACTGTTTTTCCACTAAAGCAAGTGGTGCATAGTGCATACACAGATATATTACCTGCAGCCTACCAGCTTACATATGACAACAAGCAGGAGAGAAGCAACTAGCACCAACTAATCATAAGTAAGTGCATAACACATACTCCCTCCGTCCGGAAATACTTGTCGTATAAATGCATAAAAATGGATGTATCTAGAGCTAAAATACATCTACATCCATTTCTCCGACAAGTATTTCCGGACGGAGGGAGTACATAGTAGCAACATTCAAGTCTCTTGTACTTCAGCAAGTTTGTATTTGAACCATGGGCTTGGGCATCATCTCCTGAATCCCGGTTTGCTTCATAGTGGGTAACAAAGCATTCCATTGCTGAATGAAGTACACCGTTTCTTCCTAGGGTCATCATAATGCTCTCTCTCCTTTTTAATTACTTTGCCACATCACTTTTTTGCCTATGTGGCGCCCTTAGCACCTGTACATCTTGGAGCACTGAGAAGGGCCTTACCTTTTTTTTGAAAAGGGGGACTCCCCGGCCTCTACATCAGAATGATGCATACGACCACCTTTATAGATAAATAAAGAGGTTCAACAAGGTCTTACAGTCTGAAATCAAAATAACGGCAAGCTCACGGAGAGCCACAACGCCAAACACAAATGCCAAGAGGCCACAACCGGCTAGCATAACAAAGATAGGTAAACTAATCGCCTATCCTATTACATGACCGCCAGCCAAACCGGTTGAAGATATCCCGAGCTACCATCTCCCAGCGGATAGATCCAGTAACCAAACGCTCCCTGGCCTCCGTCGGAGTGAGTAACGACCACATACGGATCAGTGCAGTGGTTCAGAAAATAACCTGCAAAAAATGAATATTTGTTGTTCTGTTAAAAGCCAAATCATTTCTGCAGTTCCAAATTTCCCACGACAAAGCACATACTCCTACGCGAATGTGTCTAGCTGTTTTGGACTCTATCCCAACAAGCCACGTTCCAAATAACGTACTGACAGAATTTGGAGGAGAAATGTTAAAGGCAATGTGCACCGTGTGCCACAACACTTTGGCCAACGGGTAATCAAAGAATAAGTGCTTGATAGTTTCATTCCGATCACAGAAACTACACCTAGTAGATCCTGTCCAGTTGCGCTTTACCAAGTTATCCTTTGTTAGAATGACTTGTTTATGTACAAAGCACATAAACACTTTAATTTTCAAAGGAGCTTTGACTTTCCAAACATATTTAGAACTAGGAATGGCACTAGAGTTAATGACATCGATATACATCGATTTAACTATGAACTCTCCAGCCCTAGTAAGTTTCCAGCACAACTGATCGGACTGATGAGATAGCTGAACCTCCATCAGTCTACTCACCAAATGGAGCCACACTTCCCACCGGTTGCCAACAAGCGTCCTCCTAAACTGAATATTAAGGGGAATGGACTGCAAAATCGTTGCAACAAAAGCATCACGTCGTTGAACAATACTATACAGGGACGGATATTGAAATGCCAGCGGTGTTTCACCAAGCCAAGTATCCTCCCAGAAGCGAGTGGTGGTGCCATTGCCGACTATAAACTTTGTCCTATTAAAGAAGGCTATTTTAACTCTCATAAGTCCCTTCCGAAAAGGCGAGTCAGTCGGTCTCACTGTCACCTGGGACAAAGTCTTGGACTGCAGATACTTACTACATAGAATCTACGCCCACGTGGCATCAGTCTCAACTGATAATTTATACAGCCACTTACTGAGAAGACATCTGTTTTTGACTTCAAGATTCTCAATACCAAGGCCCCCTGGTCCTTTGGTCGACAGATGATATCCCATTTGGCCAGTCTGTATTTTCTCTTTAGTTCATCACTTTGTCAGAAGAATCGGGATCGATAGAAGTCCAGCCTTTTCCTAACACCAACTGGGACTTTGAAAAAAGATAAGAGAAACATTGGCATACTCGTGAGCGAAGGAGCTAATCTGTGTTGTTCCAACTCTGGTGATCAACCTTATCCAATGGCACCTCTAAATGATGTTGATTCTCGAATATTGTTTTTTATCCGGATGATCCTTGTCCTACTGATCTGGAAGAAGTTGCTATTAGGATCTTAAAAATATGTGGTGGTCTGCCATTGGCTATAATTACATTTGCAAGTTTGCTTGTCGGTAAGGCACATGACAGGGATGAATGGGAGAGACTCCAAGATTCCATTGGTATTGGTTCTTTGCTTGAAAAAGATGGGAACTTAAAGGTGATGAAAGATATATTATTACTTAGTTACTGGAATCTCCCACACCACTTGAAGACTTGTTTACTGTACTTGTGTATATATCCAGAGGACTATAATATCAGCTGTGAAGAATTGAAGTGGAAATGGATGGCTGAAGGATTCCTTAAAAGACAATGTGGACATTTGGATCAAGCAGCACAAAACTGTTTTAACGAACTTGTAAATTCAAATTTGATCCAACCAATTGAGTGTGATGGTAGTGTGCAATATTGTCCGGTCCATGATATGGTGCTTGACCTTATCATATCTTTATCAAATGAAGAGAAATTTGCCACTATTTTGAATGGATTTATCTACAAATCTGCTCCAAACAACATTCGTCGTCTGTCCATGCAATCTTGTGGCGGAAAGTGCAATGGGACAGTTCGTGCAATTACAGAAACCAAGTCACATGTTCGCTCACTGACTATGTTTCAAAGAGGCGAGCAGAAAATAAATATTGTGGGCTTCCATGCTTTGCGGGTGCTGGATCTTGAGGGATATGAATGGTTGGAAAACAAGCATTTAAAAAATATAGGAAGTTCACCTCAGCTGAGGTTTTTGCGAATTCATAGTAATAAAATTACTGAGATTCCTAGGGAAATTGGAAAGCTACAACACATAGAGACTCTCGATTTGAATGGCTGTATGTTAGGTTTAACACTGCCATCTACTATGGTGCATTTGCATAAATTGGTGCGCATATTTGTCAACCCCAGTGACTGGTTGCCTGCAGATGCGTTCAGGGGTATGCAAGCCTTGGAGGTCTTGCAGGGGGTAAACATCTGGGGAACTGGCAACCCAATGAGATTTGCAGAAGAGCTTGGGCATCTAACAAAATTGAGAAGACTGTCTATAGTTCCCACGATGGTGTGCAAGGAATATGCAATAAGAGGAAGAATAATAGAACTTTTGGTGTTATCTATACATGAGTTGGGCAAATGCAACCTTAGAGATCTTAATACTAACACAGAGATTGGCTGGCATCTATTTTGAGACCCATATTGCACCTATCCATACCTCCAAGTTCTTAGAATTGAGACAATAGTTGAAGAAGTTCGAAGGGAGTGGGCTCCCTAAAAAATCTGACGAATCTATACTTGAAAGTAGCTGAATTTGATAAGGAGGGTCTCCGTATCCTCATGAGCATGCCTTCTCTGGCCTATCTTCAGCTAAAGGTTACAAGCGTAGTCAAAGGAAAGTTGATGATCGGTACTAACGGATTCAACCTCCTAATGGAGTTCCGCTTCGCGTACCTTTTTTTGAATGAAAGGGGTTTCCCCATGCCCCATTTTATTGAAGCAGCAAAGAAAACCAGATTCGGAATATAAGCTTAACAGCTGGATCCCCACACAGCCCACACCAGGCAACCACCAGGCAGATTGGAAACATAACTAACTGGAAGGTCTAAACAGCCTCACAAACCAGCAAACAATTTATCCTACATGAAGTTCTTTTATTACAAAACCCAAAGGCGAGGGCCAAAAGTGAAAGCTAATTGTCTACTGACGACGACCGGAGATCAGGTCCAGGTGATACGCAGGAGCTCCCCCCGGTGTTTGTCGAGCAACAGAATACATCTTCGCAGCAGCTCCGCTTGGGTGTCGTCGCAGAGTACCCCCAGCGCAAAAGCACATTTTTCAACTTCACAAGGACGCAATTCAAGCCTCTCCACGAGCGGCCCTGAAAACAGAAATCATTCCTTAGCCTCCAAATGCTCCACAAGGATGCAGCCGTGACCAGATTGAGCACAGGTTTGCATTTGTAAGAACGCCACACAACACATATGTCTTCAGAACAAGTAAAAGGTTGCACATTAAAAAACTCAGAGACCAGTAGCCAGATACATTTGGCCACAACACAATAAAAAATAGATGTTGAGTGGACTCATTTTCTCTACAAAACAGGCAGGAGAGGTCTTCCACCTGTCTACGTTTGTTCAAATTATCTCTGGTCAGAACTTTATTGTACACACAAAGCCACATGAAAACATGAATGTTTTGAGGACACAAAACTTTCCAAAGAGATTTTCCAATCGGAGAAACAATTCCCCCGAAGTTTATAGCTTCATAGAAAGATTTAACTGAGTACAGCCCCTTAGGTTCAAGAGACCAGATGGGCAAATCTGGGAGGTAGACAGGGGGAAATCCCTAATGTGGTCTTGTAATTGATTCCACCTAAGCATCCCCCTCAGATCGACACATCGCCTAAATGTAAGTTTCAGAGTAGTCCCATCCCACACTTGAGCCACTGAACAATCAGGCTGGTTACACATTTCAAACATGTCCCAAAACATAGTTCTTAGGGAACAATCTCCAGCCCACGTATCATGCCAAAAACTTATTTTACTAGAAGAACACCCGTGCGTTGCAATGGGGCCATATTAAATTTAAGAGTTCAATATTAATATTTTTATACATATCAAGTGACATTGGCGACCTTTTCTCACCATCAAATCCTCACACACACACTCTCTTCCTCCCTCTTCCTCACTCTCTCTCCCCCTCCCCCCATCTCTCTCTAACACACACACACATATCCATCTTATTGGGTACGGGACCATAATCCATCTATTTCACACACACACACACACACACTAGTGCATAACAATATGGATTATGTGTATTATATTTGCCACCACAACTAAGGGAATTAATTTCATGTAAATCGGACAGCCACAGCTCCAAGAATACAAGGAGGAGGTGGCCCGGGTCGGCGTTGGCGCCGTCCGGCGCGGGCCACGGGCCCGCTTCCAAGTGCGTCTGCGCGCTGGCCACCCACGCGGGGTCCTTCAAGTGCCGCTTCCACCGCACCAACTCCCAGGGCCACAGCACGGCCAGGGCCAGGGAAGCGCCCTTCTTCGCCCCCTTCACCAGCCGCGGCCAACGCGGTGCCGTGGCACCTGGCCTCGACGTCCTCGCGACCCAGTGACGCAGCCCAAGCATCGGCCTCGAGGATCAAGAACGCTCGACAATGGAGAGGGAAGGGAAAGATCATATACATGTCATAAGAAAGGGAGTTTATTTACTGCTCCCTCGATGTATTGTTTCCTTTGTTTGAAGATTGATTACCATCCGTGAGTTAAGATAAGGTTAATGTGATTGAGCGATTTTTCTGAAAATCAAATATTTGTTTTCTAATTAATGTGATTGAGTGATATAAGGTAAGGTTAATTAATTTAGATTTGATCTTTAGAGATTGTTCGTGATTGATTCTACATTACTAAATAAATTGCGTCAGTATGGAAAGTTCTGATCTGTTCAGATTTCTTTCGTTGTGTGAGAGGGTGACGCGAAAATAAACCGATGAAGTGGGTGGAGGGGACGAAAAAAATCTACAAAAAAACCCAGCGAAGGTGGGAGGAGTACCAAAAAAACCATGGCAGGTGGGACGAAAATAAACCGTACAAGGCTACCAAGTGCGTCTGCACGCCGGTGATACGTCTCCGTCGTATCTATAATTTTTGATTGTTCCATGCCAATATTCTACAACTTTCATATATACTTTTGGCAACTTTTTATACTATTTTTGGGACTAACATATTGATCCAGTGCCCAGTGCCAGTTCCTATTTGTTGCATGTTTTTTGTTTCGCAGAATATCCATATCAAACGGAGTCCAAACGGGATAAAAACTGACGGAGATTTTTTTGGGAATATATATGATTTTTGGGAAGAAAAATCCACGCGAGACAGTGCACGAGGGGGCCACGAGGCAGGGGGCGTGCCCCTGACCCTCGTGGCCACCCCGTAAGGCGGTTGGTGCCCTTCTTTCGCCGCAAGAAAGCTAATATCCAGATAGAGACCGTGTTAAAATTCCAGCCCAATCGGAGTTACGGATCTCCAAAAACGGTGAAAGGATAGAATCGGGGAACGCAGAAACAGAGAGAGACAGAGAGACAGATCTAATCTCAGAGGGGCTCTCGCCCCTCCCATGCCATGGAGGCCAAGGACCAGAGAGGGAACCCTTCTCCCATCTAGGGAGGAGGTCAAGGAAGAAGAAGATGAAGGGGCCCCCTCTCCCCTTCTCTCTCGGTGGCGCCGGAACGCTGCCGTGGCCATCATCATCATCACCGCGATCTACACCAACACCTCCACCATCTTCACCAACATATCCATCACCTTCCCCCTCTATCTACAGCAGTTCACTCTCTCGCAACCCGTTGTACCCTCTACTTGAACATGGTGCTTTATGCTTCATATTATTATCCAATGATGTGTTGCCATCCTATGATGTCCGAGTAGATTTTCGTTGTCCTATCGGTGGTTGATGAATTGCTATGATTGATTTAATTTGCTTGTGGTTATGTTGCTGTCCTTTGGTGCCCATCATATGAGAGCGCACGTGGATCACACCATAGGGTTAGTTGTATGTTGATAGGACTATGTATTGGAGGGCAAGAGTGACAGAAGCTTCAACCTAGCATAGAAATTGATGCATACGAGATTGAAGGGGGAGCAATATATCTTAATGTTATGGTTGGGTTTTACCTTAATGAACATTAGTAGTTGCGAATGCTTGCTAATAGTTCCAATCATAAGTGCATAGAATTCCAAGTCAGGGATGACATGCTATCAGTGGCCTCTCCCACATAATACTTGCTATCAGTCTAGTAATGTAGTCAATTGCTTAGGGACAATTTCGCAACTCCTACCACCACTTTTCCACACTCGCTATATTTACTTTATTGTGTCTTTACTTAAACAGCCCCTACTTTTTATTTACGTAATCTTTATTATCTTGCAAACCTATCCAACAACACCTACAAAGTACTTCTAGTTTCATACTTGTTCTAGGTAAAGCGAACATCAAGCGTGCATAGAGTTGTATCGGTGGTCGATAGAACTTGAGAGAATATATGTTCTGCCTTTAGCTCCTTGTTGGGTTCGACACTCTTACTTATCGAAAACTGTTGCGATCCCCTATACTTGTGGGTTATCAAGACCTTTTTCTGGCGCCGTTGCCGGGGAGCAATAGCATGGGGTGAATGTTCTCGTGTGTGCTTGTTTGCTTTATCACTAAGTAATTTTTATTTGCTATTCTTAGTTGTTTTCTATCTTTAGTTATGGATAGGAAACGCAAAATACCAAAAAAATAGTTGTACCTACTAAACTAATGGGTGAAGAACCACTCAAAATCTATCACACTGCTGAAGCTTATTACTTGGATCATCTTCGATCCCTATGTGCTCGTGTTGAAACCCCAACTAGCTTAGTTGAGGGCATATCTTTAGATGAGCATGCTTGTTATGTGCGACACCGAATATCTGAAAAAGGAAAAATTTTACTGGGTCAAATTCATCGTTTGCAATGCTATGCTTGGAATTTATGCGAAATATATGATATTATTTGTTGTTCTGAAAACCCTAAGAAACACCTTCCCTATCAATGTGAGTTTAGTGATAATGAAATCGTATCTTTGTATGCTAAAGGTGTTTATAGTTACTATGATGTTCAACAAATTGAAGAATTTGTTGCTTTTAAGGGTGCTTATTAAATTGCTTCTTTGATTGAAACGTATGATGCTACTCTTTACAAATCTGAAAATTTTGACATACTTAAATATTTCTATGATAATTATGCTTCTAATGCCTATGTTGAACCATACATTGAGGACTACCCCACTGTCCAAGAAGAGACTAATATTTTGCAGGAGTCTATGGAAGAAGAAATTGATGAAACTGTGAGCTCATTGGATGAAAAAGATGAGGAGGAGAGCGAAGAACAAAAGGAGGAAGAGCGGATTAGCTACCCGTGCCCACCTTCTAATAGGAGTAACTCTTCAACTCATACATTGTTTAATTTCCCTTCATGCTTACCGAAGGATGATTGCTATGATGATTGTTATGATCCCGTTGATTCTCTTGAAATATCCCTTTTTGATGATGCTTGCTATGCTTGTGGCCTAGATGCCAATATGAATTATGCTTATGGAGATGAACATGCTATAGTTCCTTATGTTAAACATGAAATTGTTTCTATTGCACCCACACATGATAGTCCTATTATCTTTTTGAATTCTCCCGACTACACTATATCGGAGAAGTTTGCCCTTATTAAGGATTATATTGATGGGTTGCCTTTTACCGTTGCACATGATGATTTTGATGAATATAATATGCATGTGCTTGCTGCTCCTACTTGCAATTATTATGAGAGAGGAACTATATCTCCACCTCTCTATGTTTCCAATATGATAAAATTGCAAGAAACTGCTTATGCATTGGCCTTTACTTTGTGTGCATGAATTGTTATTTTATGACATGCCGATGCATAGGAAGAGATTTATACTTCGTTGTTGCATGATATATTTTACTTTGTGCTCACTACTAAATTACAAATCATTGTTAATTAAAATTGGCTCTAATATACCTTGGGATCCGGGTGGATCCATTACTTGAGCACTATATGCCTAGCTTAATGGATTTAAAGAAAGTGCTGCCAGGGAGACAACTCGGAAGTTTTAGAGAGTCATTTATTTCTATTGAGTGCTTTCATATAGTTTAAAAACAACAAAAATAAAGAAGGTAACCCAAAACTTTTTCAAAAAGGAAAGTGAAAGTGAGAAAGACAAGCATTGTTGAAGTGGGAGAGCTCCTTGAACTTTGTTCATGCTCACGGCAACTTTGTGAATCTTGATTACAGAAACTTTTCAACAAAAATAATTATCCTCTTTTACAATTCCATTGTATTATAAAAATAATGTGCCAAGGTTTGCCTTTAGGATGTTTACATTTGCTTGATGGTTTGTACGGTGCAGGACAGAAACTTTAGCTGCAGTGCGCGATTTTACATTTTTAGCTGGAACATCAAATGGTTCTGATTCGTTTTGCACTGTATTTCTATACAAAGTTTTTATTTTTCCTAATTTTTGTAGAACTTTTCAAGTATCATAGGTATGGTTAATGTTCAGATTATTACAGACTGTTCTGTTTTAGACAGATTCTGTTTTTGATGCATAGTTTGCTTGTTTTGATGAAACTATCAATTTATATCAGTGGATTAAGCCATGGAAAAGTTATATTACAGTAGGCACAATGAAAAAACAAAATATGAATTGGTCTGCAACAGTACTTAGAGTAGTGATTTGCTTTATTATACTAATGGATCTTACCGAGTTTTCTGTTGAAGTTTTGTGTGGATGAAGTGTTCGATGATCGAGAAGGTCTCGATGTGAGAAGAAGGAAGAGAGGCAAGAGCTCAAGATTGGGGATGCCCGAGGCACCCCAAGTAAATATTCAAGGAGACTCAAGCGTCTAAGCTTGGGGATGCCCCGGAAGGCATCCCCTCTTTCTTCAACAAATATCGGTATGTTTTCGGATTCGTTTCGTTCATGTGATATGTGCAATCTTGGAGCGTCTTTTGCATTTAGTTTTCATTTTTATTTTATGCACCATGCTGGTATGAGGTAGTCCTTGGTTGATTTATAGAATGCTCTTTGCACTTCACTTATATCTTTTGAGTATGGCTTTATAGAATACTTCATGTGCTTCACTTATATCATTTGAAGTTTGGATTGCCTGTTTCTCTTTACATAGAAAACCGTCATTTGTAGAATGCTCTTTTGCTTCACTTATATTTGTTAGAGTGTGGGCATATATTTTGTAGAAAGAATTAAAACTATCTTGCTTCACTTATATCCATTTAGAGAGATGACAGGAACTGGTCATTCACATGGTTAGTCATAAAATCCTACATAAAACTTGTAGATCACTGAATATGATATGTTTGATTCCTTGCAATAGTTTTGCGATATAAAGATGGTGATATTAGAGTCATGCTAGTGGGTAGTTGTGGATTAGTAGAAATACTTGTGTTGAGGTTTGTGATTCCCGTAGCATGCACGTATGGTGAACCGTTATGTAACAAAGTCGGAGCATGAGGTATTTATTGATTGTCTTCCTTATGAGTGGCGGTCGGGGACGAGCGATGGTCTTTTCCTACCAATATATCCCCCTAGGGGCATGCGTAGTAGTACTTTGCTTCGAGGGCTAATAAACTTTTGCAATAAGTATATGAGTTCTTTATGACTAATGTTGAGTCCATGGATTATACGCACTGTCACCCTTCCACCATTGCTAGCCTCTCTAGTACCGCACAACTTTCGCCGGTACCATAAATCCACCATATACCTTCCTCAAAACAGCCACCATGCCTACCTATCATGGAATTTCCATAGCCATTCCGAGATATATCGCCATGCAACTTCCATCATCATCATATACATGACTTGAGCATTCATTGTCATATTGCTTTGCATGATCGTAAGATAGCTAGCATGATATTTTCATGGCTTGTCCGTTTTTTGATGTCATTGCTACGCTAGATCATTGGACATCCCGGTACACCGCCGGAGGCATTCATATAGAGTCATATCTTTGTTCTAGTATCGAGTTGTAATATCGAGTTGTAAGTAAATAAAAGTGTGATGATCATCATTATTAGAGCATTGCCCCATGAAAAAAAGAGAGGCCAAAGAAGCCTAAATGAAAAAAGGGGGCCAAAGAAGCCCACACAAAAAAGGGGGCAATGTTACTATCCTTTTACCACACTTGTGCTTCAAAGTAGCACCATGTTCTTCATATAGAGAGTCTCTTGAGTTATCACTTTCATATACTAGTGGGAATTTTCATTATAGAACTTGGCTTGTATATTCCGATGATGGGCTTCCTTAAATGCCCGAGGTCTTCATGAGCAAGCAAGTTGGATGCACACCCACTTAGTTTCAGTTTGAGCTTTCATACACTTATAGCTCTTAGTGCATCCGTTGCATGTCAATCCCTACTCACTCACATTGATATCTATTGATGGGCATCTCCATAGCCTGTTGATACGCCTAGTTGATGTGAGACTATCTTCTCCTTTTTGTCTTCTCCACAACCACCATTCTATTCCACCTATAGTGCTATATCCATGGCTCACGCTCATGTATTGTGTGAGGGTTGAAAATGCTGAAGCGCGTTAAAAAGTATGAACCAATTGCTCGGCTTGTCATCGGGGTTGTGCATGATGTGAATATTTTGTGTGGTGAAGATGGAGCATAGCCAGACTATATGATTTTGTATGGATAACTTTCTTTGGCCTTGTTATTTTGAAAAGACATGATTGCTTTATTAGTGGGCTTGAAGTATTATTGTTTCTATGTCAAATGATAGACTATTGCTTTGAATCACTCGTGTCTTAATATTCATGCCATGATTAGACATGGGATCAAGATTATGCTAGGTAGCATTCCACATCAAAAATTATCTTTTTTATCATTTACCTACTCGAGGACGAGCAGGAATTAAGCTTAGGGATGCTGATACGTCTCCGTCGTATCTATAATTTTTGATTGTTCCATGCCAATATTCTACAACTTTCATATACTTTTGGCAACTTTTTATACTATTTTTGGGACTAACATATTGATCCAGTGCCAAGTGCCAGTTCTTGTTTGTTGCATGTTTTTTTGTTTCGCAGAATATCCATATCAAACGGAGTCCAAATGGGATAAAAAACTGACAGAGATTTTTTTGGAATATATATGATTTTTTGGAAGAAAAATCCATGCGAGACGGTGCCCGAGGGGGCCACGAGGCAGGGGCGCGCCCCCCAGGGGGCCAGGCGCGCCCCTGACCCTTGTGGCCACCCTGTAAGGCGGTTGGTGCCCTTCTTTCGCCGAAAGAAAGCTAATATCTAGATAGAGACCGTGTTAAAATTTCAGCCCAATCGGAGTTACGGATCTCCGAAAATATAAGAAATGGTGAAAGGATAGAATCTGGGAACACAGAAATAGAGAGAGACAGAGAGATAGATCCAATCTCGGAGGGGCTCTCGACCCTCCCATGCCATGGAGGCCAAGGACCAGAGGGGAAACCCTTCTCCCATCTAGGGAGGAGGTCAAGGAAGAAGAAGACGAAGGTGCAACGCCCTCGATGCGGCTATATCTCCTATGTGTCGAAGCACGACTTAGAGGCATAACCGCATTGAAAGCAATGTCGCAAGTAAGGTAATCTTCACAACAACCCATGTAAATAGATAAAAGGGAAAGGAAACATAGTTGGCTTACACTCGCCACGTCACACAAATACGTGAATAACATTACAATCATCCAATACACTCATGGTCCGACTACGGTACCAAAATAAAGATCAACCCCCACATGCGACAAAGTCCCTGATCGTCCCAATTGGGCACCACTACTGATCATCTGGGAAAGACACGTAGTAACGACGAGAGTCTTCATCGAACTCCCACTTGAGCTCAAGCGCATCGTCTGGAGCGGTATCATCGGTCCTTGCATCTGGTTTGGAAGTAAACTGTGAGTCACGAGGACTCAGCAATCTCGCACCCTCGTGATCAAGACTATTTAAGCTTATAGGTAAGGCAATGTATGATGTGGAGCTGCAGCAAGCGACTAGCATATATGGTGGCTAACCTATTCGCAAAAGAGAGCGAGAAGAGAAGGCAAAAGCACGATCGAACAACTATGATCAAGAAGTGATCCGAGAACAACCTACGTCAAACATTACTCCAACACCGTGTTCACTTCCCGGACTCCGCCGAGAAGAGACCATCACGGTTACACACACGGTTGATTCATTTTAATTAATTTAAGTTTCATGTTATCTACAACCGGACATTAACAAATTCCCATCTGCCCATAACCGCGGGCACAACTTTCGAAAGTTCAAATCCCTGCAGGGGAGCCCCAACTTAGCCCATCACAAGCTCTCACGATCAACGAAGGATATTCCTTCTCCCGAGACATTCCGATCAGACTCGGCATCCCGGTTACAAGACATCCTCGACAATGGTAAAAACAAGTCCAGCAACACCGCCCGAATGTGCTGACAAATCCTGATAGGAGCTGCACATATCTTGTTCTCAGGGCACACTCAGATGAGCCAGACGTCGGGTAGGCCAGCCCAGAGTTGCCCCTGGTAGCCCCGGACATCGCTCAGTTGGACCAACACTTAGAGAAGCACTGGCCCGGGGGAGGGGGTAAAATAAGATGACCCTTGAGTCCGCGAAACCCAAGGGAAAAAGGCTAGGTGGCGAATGGTAAAACCAAGGTTGGGCATTGCTGGAGGAATTTTATTCAAGGCGAACTGTCAAGGGGTTCCCATTATAACCCAACCACGTAAGGAACGCAAAAACCCAACAACATAACACCGATATGATGGAAACTAGGGCGGCAAGAGTGGAACAAAACACTAGGCAAAAGGCCGAGCCTTCCACCCTTTACCAAGTATATAGGTGCATTAAGATAACAAGATAATATAGTGATATCCCAATAATAAACAAATGTTCCAACGAGGAATGATCTCCAATCTTCACCTGCAACTAGCAACGCTATAAGAGGGGCTGAGCAAAGCGGTAACATAGCCAAACAACGGTTTGCTAGGACATGGTGGGTTAGAGGTTTGACATGGCAATTTGGGAGGCATGATAAGCAACTGGTAGGTATCATAGCATAGGCATAGCAAAAGAGCGAGCATCTAGCAAGCAAAGATAGAAGTGATTTTGAGGGTATGATCATCTTGCCTGCAAAGTTGTCAAAGTTGACTTGATCCTCGTAAGCGAACTCAACGGGCTCCTCGTTCACGAACTCGTCTCCCGGCTCTACCCAAACAAGAACAACAAGTAAACGGAACACAATCAACCACGTGCAATGCTCAAACAACATGATGTAAACATGGTATGATATGCGGGATGCGGTATGTGATGCATATGTAAGATTTGACAAAGAATGATTGAACCTGGCCTCAACTTGGAAATCCAAGAGTGTCACTGGAAAGGTGACGTGATTTCGGTTGAAATCAATATAAAGATAACCGAAATCAGATGCACGGTTTGGAAATGGCAAGCAAAACAAATATGGCATCGGTCTGCGATAATCAGCAAGTGGCCAACTAAATGCATCAAGATAAATATGCTACAGCACTCAAACATGACAACAAAAACATGACAGGGATCCACTCATGAAGCTTGACAATAGATGAATACTGAGCTACGGCTAATTCATTCATTAACAGGTTCAAACAAGCATGGCAAAAGTGCAAATGATAACAGGTTTCAGACTTAGTGAAATTAACACAAGTCTGAAATTTAACATCAGGAAGCACACTTTAGAGCATGAAAACTACATGCTACAGGAACTTAACATGGCAAAGAAAGGCATGGCATGAAGCTACTCAAAGCACTTAACAGAAGTCCCTTAGTGAACTTGAGCCAAAAGGGATCATAAAATACAATTGCAAGCATGTGAACATGGCAAAAATATAAACAGATTTAGACTTAGTGAAAAACTGGAGCATGCAAAACAGTTAACGAGTAGGCATGTTTACGAGCTCGGTGCACTCACTACAGAGCATGGCATGACAACTAAGCATACACCCATCAAGAATACATAGCATAGAAACTAGAAATGGCAAGAACAACAACATAGCATGCACGGATCAATAGCAACATCCTCGGCAAAATCGCTACACATGTCAACAATCTGCCAGGATTCACGATATAGCAAAAGTAGAGCTCGATTGACTCAAGCTAGGATTCTCCATCAGGTAAAAAAAAAGCTAGGATTCTCCATAATTGCAAAAAAAGATATGGATGGATAGAGCACCACAATGTTAACACAACATCCTTACTGATCATCCTCAAAAGAGGCACGGATCACTAGGAAACAGCATGAACATATGGCATAACAACAAAAACAGAACAAGGACTTAGTGAAATTCTAAGTCCCTGAAATCAGCATTACCGATTACGCTACTTTGCAAGCTTGTGCTAGTCACCACAAATATCACAAAAATACATGGCAAGCACCTCTGTAAAGATAGCATGGCATTTAACAAAACACATGTAGAGCTCAGGATCATAGCATGCACACATTAATCATGGCAAAAATGACAAAAAGCTATTTGATGAAACAGATCTGACAAATTCCTCACATAGCCCTCTTCCAATAGCATTTCGGTCATCAAGATGAGCTCAAATGAAAATGATGCAATGAGATGAAATGATGTACTCATCGAGGCGAACATTTTGATAGGCTACACGCACAAATTGGAGCTATGGATGCAGAGTTACGACATGATGAAAATTGCCAAAAAATTAGGGTTAGAGGGGAAGAAGTCAACCGAGATCTAGATCTGGCAGGCGCGGTTACTGTAGCAGGGCGCGGAAAACGAGGACCGCCGGGGACCTGTTTGCCGAAAACAGAGGGAGTTCGCCGGAGGGGTCGTCGGAGGGCGGCGGAGCTCGTCGCCGTCCGGCGAGCTGCGGGCGGCGACAGCGTTGAGGCGGAGGGGCGGTGACCGGCGCCAGACGGGGCCGGAGGTGGCCGGTGGCGGTGGCGCGCCGGCGGCAGTGGCGGTCACCGCAGGCGTCGGGAGGCGGAGAAGGCGGCGGCTCGGCTCCCCAGGCGCGCGCGGGGTGAGAGGAGGCCGGCCCGGTGGCACGCAGAGGAGGGCCGTGGCTGGGCCTTGTGGGCCGGCGCGGTCGGCGGCGATGGGAGGAGGCGGTGACAGGTGGCGTACGGAGATTGGCGGTGGTGGTATGTCCGTTAGGCGGCGGACATGTCCGGCGGCGGCAAGAGCAAACTTTTTAGGGTTAGGGTAGAATGATCCGCGAATTTTTGGGGGAAGGCCTTTATATAGGGGTAGAGGAGGCTAGGAAGCTCCAAATGGAGTGCGGTTTTCGGCCACGCGATCGTGATCGAACGCTCTAGATGATGGAGAGGGTTTAGGTGGGTTTTGGGACAAATTGTAAGGGTGTTGGGCTGCAACACAAACGAGGCCTTCTCGGTCCCTCGGTTAACCGTTGGAGTATCAAACGAAGTCCAAATGGCGTGAAACTTGACAGACGGTCTACCGGTAGTAAACCAAAGCCGCTTGGCAAGTCTCAGTCCAATCCGGAAATGTTTAACCCCCACACACGAAAAAAGGTAGAAAGGACCACTGGAGGAGATAGGAGCGCCAGAATGCAAAACGGACAACGGGGAAAATGCTCGAATGCATGAGACGAACATGTATGCAAATGCAATGCACATGATGACATGATATGAGATGCATGACAAAGGCAACAACACACGGAGACAAAAACCTCACACCGATGACATAAAATAACTTAGCGCCGGAAACAGCAAGAGTTGGGATACATATAAGGTAAATTACATCCGGGGTGTTACAGAAGGGCCCCCCTCTCCCCTTCTCTTCTGGTGGCGCTGGAACGCTGCCGTGGCCATCATCATCATCACCGCGATCTACACCAACACCTCCGCCATATTCACTAACATCTCCATCACCTTCCCCCCTCTATCTACATCGGTTCACTCTCCCGCAACCCGCTGTACCCTCTACTTGAACATGGTGCTTTATGCTTCATCTTATTATCCAATGATGTGTTGCCATCCTATGATGTCTGAGTAGATTTTCATTGTCCTATCGGTGGTTGATGAATTGCTATGGTTGATTTAATTTGCTTTTGGTTATGTTGTTGTCCTTTGGTGCCCATCATATGAGAGCGCGCGTGGATCACACCATAGGGTTAGTTGTATGTTGATAGGACTATGTATTGGAGGGCAAGAGTGACAGAAGCTTCAACCTAGCATAGAAATTGATGCATACGGGATTGAAGGGGGACCAATATATCTTAATGCTATGGTTGGGTTTTACCTTAATAAAAGTTAGTAGTTGCGAATGCTTGCTAATAGTTCCAATCATACGTGCATAGAATTCCATGTCAGGGATGACATGCTAGGAGTGGCCTCTCCCACATAATACTTGCTATCGGTCTAGTAAAGTAGTCAATTGCTTAGGGACAATTTCACAACTCCTACCACCATTTTTCCACACTCGCTATATTTACTTTATTGTGTCTTTGCTTAAACATCCCCTACTTTTTATTTACGTAATCTTTATTATCTTGCAAACCTATCCAACAACACCTACAAAGTTCTTCTAGTTTCATAATTGTCCTAGGTAAAGCGAATGTCAAGCGTGCGTAGAGTTGTATCGATGGTTGATAGAACTTGAGGGAATATGTGTTCTGCCTTTAGCTCCTTGTTGGGTTCGACATTCTTACTTATCGAAAACTGTTGCGATCCCCTATACTTGTGGGTTATCAGCCGGCCACCCACGCCGGGTCCTTCAAGTCCAGGGAAGCCGCCCTTCTTCACCCCCTTCACCGGCCGCTGCCAACGCGGTGCCACGGCACCCGGCCTCGACGTCCTCGTGACCTAGTGACGCAGCCCAAGCATCGGCCTCGAGAATCAAGAACGCTCGACAACGGAGAGGGAAGGGAAAGATCATATACATGTCATAAGAAAGGGAGTTTATTTACTGCTCCCTCGATGTATTGTTTCCTTTATTTGGAGATTGATTACCATCCGTGAGTTAAGGTAAGGTTAATGTGATTGAACAATTTTTTTGAAAATCAAATATTTGTTTTCTAATTAATGTGATTGAGTGATTTAAGGTAAGGTTAATTAATTTAATTTGATATTTAGAGATTGTTCGTGATTGATTCTACATTACTAAATAACTTGCGTCTGTATGGAAAGTTCTGATCTGTTCAGATTTCTTTCGTTGTGTGAGAGGGTGACGCAAAAATAAACCGATGAAGTGGGGAGAGGGGACGAAAAAAATCTACGAAAAAAATGAGATGGAGAGGGGGAGGGAACGAGCGAACGAAACAATGTACGTACTGAGACATTATTAGGAGTAGAGAATAATGAGATAATATTCCCTTACAAATTAAGTAGGTACATAAATGCTTTAATAATGAGATTTCTTAAAATTGGTTATTTGTTTTCTAACTAATTAATGTGATTGAGAGATTTACGGCAATTAATTTAGATTTGAACTTTAGAAATTGATCGTGATTGATTCTTTCACTTGCATCAGTACTCAGTATGGAAAGTTCTGATCCGTTCAGATTTTTTTTGTTGTGCGTGAGGGTGATGCGAAACTAAACTGGTGAGATGGGGGAGGGGATGAAAAAAACCCAGCGAAATAAAATGGTTGAAAGTGGTGGGACGAAAATAAACCGTACGAGGCTACTAACTGCTCCATTAGGAGTAGAGATCACCTCTCCCCACCATCCAAACATAGAAAGTTTTTGAAGCATTTAAATCCCAAGTCATACTTTTCCAAAAGGGGGGCCCAATTTTTTGTTTGGCCCACAGAACATTCGGCGAGTGAGTGTTGTTGGATAAACAGCAACTGATCTTTACCGAGGGCCAAGGGCCATTACATATACATGTGTGACAAAGTACAAAAAACATCTTATACAATGGGGATATGCCAAATGGAGACTGTACACATCTAACACCCCCCCTCAATCTCATGGTGGATTAACAACACTGAGTTTGGAGAGGAAAAAACCATGCCGCGCTTGAGTCTGTGCCTTCGTGAAGAAGTCAGCCAACTGTAACTCAGAGGGCACATAGTGAAGAGCGAGAGTCTGATCCTGCATAGCAGCACGCATGAAGTGGGCATCCACACCGATGTGCTTGGTGAGCTCATGCTTCAATGGTTCACGCGCAATACTGATAGCACCGGTACTGTCTGACAGTAAGGGAGTCGAGGTGGTAGCAGACACACCAAAATCCTCAAGTAACCAGTGTAACCAGATCACCTCAGCTGTCAACATAGCCATGGCGCACAACTCAGCCTCTGTACTCGATCGAGAAACTGCAGCCTGTTTCTTTGTCTTCCAGGCAACGAGAGAGCCACCAAGAAAGACACAATAATCAGACAACGAGCGGCGATCAGAGGGATCACTAGCCCAAGTAGCATCAGAGTAGGCCTGGAGCTCAGGAGAGCTGGAGCGGGTAAAGAAAAGGCGCTGAGAGATCGTGCCACGAAGGTATCGTAAAACACGGAGGAGATGACTATAGTGGACAAAGGTGGGGGCGGAAACAAACTGCCTAAGAATGTGGACAGGATAGGAGATGTCAGGACACGTAACAACAAGATAGACAAGACTGCCAACAAGATGATGATAGCGAGTGGGATTAGGAAGAGGGTCACCATCAGTGGCACGAAGCTGAACGTTGAGCTCCATAGGAGTCACAAGTGTGCGCTCATCACCGAGAGCAGCACGAGCAAGAAGATCCTGAATATACTTCTCTTGGGAGATGTAGAAGCCATTAGAGGTCGAGGAGATCTCAATCCCAAGAAAATAGCAAAGGGGACCAATATCAGTCATAAGAAACTGATCGCGAAGACAAGCCTTAACAAAGGCAATGTAGTCAGAGTCGTCGCCAGTGATGATCATGTCATGAACATAGAGAAGGAGAAGAGTCTGACCACAAGGAGACGTGTGAACAAACAACGCGGGATCATGATCACTAGGCAAGAAACTAGCGGCAGTCACCACAGAGGCGAAGCGCTCAAACCAGTTGCGAGGGGCCTGTTTAAGTCCATAGAGGGAGCGACGAAGTCTACAGACCATACCGTCAGGAGCATAGTACCCTGGGGGTGGCTGCATATAAACCTCCTCACGCAACTCGCCATTGAGAAAAGCGTTCTGAACATCAAGTTGAGAGACAGACCAATGACGAACAGAAGCCACAACAAGAAGAGTGCAAACAGTGGTCATGTGGGCCACATGAGTGAATGTCTCATCATAATCGCGTCCCTGCTCCTGCTGAAAGCCACGGGCCACAAGACGCGCTTTGTAGCGCTTAAGAGAACCATCAGAGCGAGTCTTAATCTTGTAGAACCACTTGCAGGTGATGGGACGAACACCGGAAGGGAGGGAAACCAGATCCCATGTGCCAGAGCGCTCAAGGGCAGCAAGCTCTTCGGCCATCGCAAGCTTCCATTCATGTTGAGTCATGGCAGTCCGATAGGAAGTGGGCTCATTAATAACAGAGAGACCATACCGAGAAGGAGAGTAGCGATCAGGCGGGTGGCGAGGCCGAGCACGGAGGTTATGAACCGGGAGAGGCGTGAAGGGAGGTGCACCAGAGGTGGAAGGCGCATCAGGAGAAACATCCACAGAACAAGGGCAACGAGTATAGTGGAGAGGAAACAGGGAGAGAGGGCGACGGATTGGAGATGATGGAGGAGAGGTGTAGGAGGAGGCTGGGGAAGATGGTGTCGGTGGTGAAGGGGAAGGAATGTGAGGTGTAGGAAGAGGAGATGAAATATGAGGCACATAGCAGGGTGTATCGGGGAGAAGAATAAAAGAAATGTCGTCCACAGAAAAGCTCGAGGAAGAAGGACAGGGGTAGTAAGAGAGAGATTTGTCAAAGGTCACATTATGGGACAGAGGGAGTATGATCTTAAGTAGAACAATCACAATTATGATTCATGACTTAAAGTTTGCAAAATCAAGACCACGGTGAAAGCGTTGTAATGTGTAAAGCAGAAACCACGGTGATTATAATGTGTAAAGCATTATAATCATGATTTGGTAATGGGCCAGTCAAAATCACGATGAATTTGTGATGATAGGAGTAGCATGGTTCTTTCTTCGCCATTGCAAGGTGTGACCCATTTGGGTCAGAGCTAAGTTTTCACCCTAGAGCTTGTCAAAGTCAATCATGTATTGTCACCACCATGTTTTCACGACCCTAGTAACTACATGCGATAGGTTAGAGAATCGATCGCTGCCGCTACGCAACCATACATCTGCATCAATCCGTTGCGTGTAGTTTGCATCTTGCTGCCGAGGGCAACCACCAGGAGAGAGGAACCCTCGCGAAGGTCTTTCGATGGCCACCGCAATACGAAAAAAGGTCGCCGTTGATGTCCAGAGTGGTCACCCATTGCCGCCATAATCGCCGGAGATGAAGAAGTCGGTTCTGACAAATCAACTAGTCCCGGCAGCCATCGGCATAGACACAATTGTTGTAGCACCCTCATGGAGCCTACGAGCTTCACCACAACGTTGTACATTGCTGCCCTGGTCTGTGGCCACACAAGTCTGGCAGCACACAACCATGCCAAGGCTGGCGGCGGCTCGAGCAACACATGGGCAGCGAGATCCAATCGAGGCAAACCATCGCGAGGGAAAGATCTCGCTGCCATCGACCACGCGAGGGGCTTTGCACTGCGGCCCTGGCCGGCGACGGAGAAGAAAGGAGGCAGAGGATGGACTAGAGTGGCATTGTTAAATCTATCGTCTGAGTCGCCCGCGGGACGATGCGAGAGCGTTCCTATTCCTATTTCAAATTTGGTCCCACATGAAAGTCTCTATTCATCTTCTTCTTCCTTCCTTTTGTTCTTCGTTCCGGCGCTCCCATCCTGATTTTTCCATCTACGGCGACGACGAGTGAGAGGTAGGTAGGCGGTGTATACGTGCATGCCCATGGCGTCGTCGATGAGGATGAGGATGCATAAGAGGATGATAGCGTGGACAAGGACAGTGATAGTGCTGGTGGCCATGTTGCTGAGCTCCACCACCCTGGTCCTCGTTGGCAACTAGAACAATAAATAATATTGGTTGTGTGCATCATTCGATGTAGAGGCCGGTGGTTATACCCCTTTTCAAAAAATACAATAAACACCTATCCCAGTCTAAAATGATAAATATGTTAGCAAGGACATCACTATTTGACGCATTATGCGTCAAATTGTTGGGGCGTCGCACAAACGATCGAAGTGATCATCCAAGACGAGAGGCCCATTTAGCAGTGAGGTGTCGGTTCCACCCATCCTAGTTTTGGGAACCTTCTATAAGGTTCCTGGCCGGTTTTTGAAATCTTCTAAAGTGGTTGCTTGGATGTCAAGAATTAAACATGAGATTCTAGAAAACTAGTTTTTAGAGGATTTTTAGGAAAACCAATTTTAGTTAGTTATTCTGTTAAGATAAGTTTACAGAATTTCTTGTTTGGATAGGGAAAAGGGAAACGTTTCCACCCGGTGCGCCGGCCAAAACATTGGGCCGGATGCACGCGGGCGTTACGCATGGTGGGGCCAGGCATCGCTTTTCGATCTCTTATCTCTTCCCGTTTTCACGTCTTTGTTTGTTCTCCTCCACTCATCCCCCTCCTTCCTCTGCTTTCTTTTCCATCTTTAAAAGCTTCAACACTAGACACGGAAGCTGGGTGGCCATGGCGCAACCGAAAAAAGGCTGCAACCGACAGATGAAAATGCTGCATCCGGCACCTGAAAAAGCTTCATGAGACTATGGTGCTTTACAACCTAGATGTGACCGGCGACGGCGAGGACGGCATTTTTGCTGCAACCGCCTCGATTTTTTGCTACTATCGGCAACATGTTTTGCTACATCAGTTTGGTTCCAGCTCGAGGCGCCACACTCAACGGCAAATCAGGAGCCGCGGGAGCTACAACCAGCGGTTGGTGGAGCTGTACCTAGCAGTTGGTCGAGCTGCATCGAGCGACGCTATCGGCGGCGAGCTGCAACCGTGCATCAATCAGTTGTGCTCTTCAACGGCAAGGTTGCAACCGCGCACGTCGGAGCTGCAACCGGCGTTTGGGGGAGCTGCAAGGCTTTGGCTCTTTTGAGATGCTGATTTTTGCTGAAAACCGGCGACACCAACTGCTAGCGCGGCCAAAGCTTCAACCAGTGTGTAAAATAGCTTCAACCGATGAAGAAGAAAGCTTCAACCCCATGAAAAAAGCTTCAATGGCTGTGGAAAAAAAGCTTCAATAACAAATAAAGCTTCAACCAGTATGTGAAAAAGTTTCAACCGGCGAAGGAGGAAGCTTCAACCATGGAAAGAGCTTCAATCGATGTTGGAAAAAAGCTTCAAAACGTGGAAAAAGTTTCAACCAGCATGAAAAAAGCTTCAACCAGCATGCAAAAAAGCTTCAACCGGCGCGACATGTTGATGATGGTGCGAGCTGCAGCCGACGACACAGCAGTGCTACGACGGCAACGGGTGAGCCGGGGGACGAGGTGTTGCAACCATCAATCGACAGAGCTACCACCATTCATGCCGAAGTTGCAAGCGGGTGGGATGGGGCAAGGGTGGAGCTGCGTCTAGCCGGCGGCGGATCTACGTAGTCGGCAGCGGCGCTGCACATGGCGAGCATGGGGAGAGCACCACGGGTGGTCTTTTTTTCCCCAAGCGCACATGGGAAGGAAGGAAGACGATGCATTTAACCCCCGCGCTAATCAGGGCCCTTAATGTGTGCTAGATCGAACGCTAGGCAGCAGACCTGCTGAAATTTTCGACCGGCGTGCCGGCGCCTAGTGGTGCCCCTAGGGAACATAAGTAAACACGTTTAGTCACTGCGGCTGCTTCCCCATGGACGAGGGTGATGTCGGTGTCAAAATAGGCGGATCTCGGGTAGGGGGTCCCGAACTGTGCGTCTAGGCCGGATGGTAACAGGAGACAGGGGACACTTTGTTTTACCCAGGTTCGGGCCCTCTCGATGGAGGTAATACCCTACTCCTGCTTGATTAATATTGATGATATGGGTAGTACAAGAGTAGATCTACCACGAGATCAAGGAGGCTAAACCCTAGAAGCTAGCCTATGGTATGATTGTTGTGTATGGAGTTGATTGCCTACGGACTACAACCCTCCGGTTTATATAGACACCGGATAGGGTTAGGGTTACACAGAGTCGGTTACAATGGTGGGAGATCTTGAATATCCGCATCGCCAAGCTTGCCTTCCACGCCAAGGAAAGTCCCATCCGGACACGGGACGAAGTCTTCAATCTTGTATCTTCATAATCCAGGAGTCCGGCTGAAGGTATAGTCCGGCTACCCGAACACCCCCTAATCCAGGACTCCCTCAGTAGCCCCCGAACCAGGCTTCAATGACGATGAGTCCGGCGCGCAGATTGTTCGGCATTGCAAGGCGGGTTCCTCTGTACCTGTAGGAATAATGTCTGATTTTTGTAATGTAGTCCTCCTCGGCTTCCATGCCCAATAATGGCCATCTTCCACGTGTTCAAACAAATGCGAAAAGCCGGGGCATTTTTACATCCACACCCCTAGCCGTATAAATGAGCCTCCTATTTAACAGGATGGGGATTTAGGTCGAAACCACATCTTCTCCTTTCCGCGAGTTATCATCAGAGCGCTTCCAGCAAAGGTCCATTCCAACATGACCAGCCGTCGCAGCTCCTCCCCTCGCCCCTCCGGTCCCAAACCCGGGGACTGGGAGAGTTGCACCATCCCGCATAGCAAGTTAGCGTCACTTCAGGCCCAGGGATTCCTCCCTCAGGCATGCATGGTCCCGGTCCGAGCCGGTCTCGCCACCTATAATGGCAGAAAACAAGCGGAGAACACCCCCAATCCTTCTAAAGGGGAGCGGGTGTGCCTTGTCCCCTACCTAATAAGGGGACTGGGATTTCCAATTCACCCATTTCTCCGCGGGCTTCTGGAGTTCTACGGCCTCCAGCTGCACAATCTCAGACCGACTCTGTATTGCACATTGCGGGTTTCGTCGCCCTCTGCGAGCTATTTTTAGGTGTTGAGGCTCATTTCGCGCTGTGGAAGAGGTTATTCTGCCTGGTGCCCCGTTCTGAAAAGGGGTCTATATATCAAGTGGGCGGAGCCGAAGTATGGCGCATCGCCGGGACCGGATACCTATCTGGAACCCCAAAGAAGGCGTCCGAGGACTGGCCTTCGAAATGGTTTTACATAGATGACGTCCCGCTACTGGACCCTATCCGGGTCGGTCTCCCTGAGTTCAACAGTGCGCCATTTAAGAAATGCTTGAGCTGGCATCCGCAGAGCTCTCAGAGAGAAAGTGACAGAGACGTCCTTTACCTGATGGGCCGGATAAGACTGTTGGCTCATTCCGGACTAACCATGATTGGAGTCATGGCCGCATGCATTATGCAGGGGGTGCAGCCGCTTCAATATAGAGGCCACCCCATGTGGGATTTCAACGGGGAGGATGACGCCACACGTTACGGTCGTAAGGGGCCGGACTCAGCCGCCGCCTTAGTAAAGATCTTATCCTCTTTGTATAAGGGAGAAAAGGAGGAACTCCTCCGCGTCAATCCGCAGGCCGGATTCAGTATGTATGATCCTCCAAGTTGGGTAAGTGAACAATTGCACTTGCCCGTTTGTTTTATACTCCCATGGTTAGATAGGTAGTCTAACGACTTCAATGGAGGAACTGCGACAGGAGGTAAAGGACATAAGCAGCCGCCCTCCACAGCCCGAGGACCTAGAATGGTCCCTCAATCCGGACTCCGAAGAGGATCCGGACATATCGGTGGAGCTTATCGACGGGGTATTCCATCAGCTAAGCAAGGACAATACCTTGGTAGCCATCATGGCTGATTACCTAGGGTTAATTCTGGCCTCCCAGGTGACAGAAACCGGAGTCTCCTTCCCTTGAGAGAGATTGCACTCTCGCGTATTCCGGTGTTTCTGACGACAACCGTGTTTTGCAGGGGAGTTTTCCGAGGCAGGAGGCCGAACCTCCGGCGGCTAGCCAACGAGGGGCCGCAGGGCCCCGTGGGGCAAAAAGGAATGAAGTCCGGCTGAGATGACGGCGCAAAGGTATAGTGCACCTTCTGTTTCCCTGGAGTTATTCTATCAGGGCATATTAACGTTCGTGCTATCTATAGAACGAAGAGACCTCGCCGGACTACATCCGGAGAGGTTGCCAATCGCGCCTCCACCAGCCAGGCTCCAACGGCTGGCCAGGAAGCGGAGGCGAGCACAAGGCGCGTACCGGAAGCTCCTCCGACAGAGGATGAGGACAGGCTGTCTGCCACAAATTCTGAAGTGGAGAGTGCCATGAACCACAGGCGTCGCCGGACAGTTCTATGCGACGCTTGTTTCTCCCCAGAGGCTTTAGATGCCTTTAATTCGGGAGATGCGTACCTCTGTGCCGCTCAAAATGGTTTAGCCAGAGCCACGGAGCAGTATGTAAAAGACATACGGCTAAGAAAATTTTGGTCAAATATATATATACTAGTAGCCCCCTAGACTTGAAACAGTTAGAGCAACTGATTTAAGGATCATTTAATATGCAGGTTCTTACAGAGAAGAATACTGTACTGTCCCAGGAGCTGGAAAAGTGCAAGGCCCAACTAGAGGCCGCACTAACGGCAGCAGGGGAGCCCAAAGAGACCCCCTCAGGTAAGATACACTTCGAAAGATTAGTATTGTGCTGTGTGGGTGCAAATCTGACAAATCGTATTGCAGATGGCACCGGACTCGATCCGGACAAGCAACAACTCTTACGCCAGCTAAAGGCCGGTGAGAGTATGTTGACAAGGGTGAGGCGAGAGAAGAATGATCTTCAGGATGCCAACACCAAGCTGGACGTCGAACTTAAAGATGTTCATGGCCAGTTGTCGGACTCCACGAAGGAGAGTCAGCGGCTTCGACGCGGCATTTTTAGTAAGTGCTTGAACGAACTTTGAAAAAAGAGTTCGGCGAGGAAGTCAACTAACAGAGTAATGTCTGTAGGTATGCTCACAGGTCGTCCTGAAGAGGAGATGCCCGGTTCTATGGGTGACCTTCTTCCTGAACTCACGCAACTGCACGAGCGAATTCGGCAGGCGATGCGAGGTGTTGCCCAAGCCTTATGGCCTGCCCACTCCGTGCGCGAGGGCCTTGGAGAGCTTGCAGAGAAGCTGAAGGGAGCTCGGCGGCGCTTCCGGTTGTGGAAGATATCGGCCTGTCGACAAGGCGCTAGGGAAGTCTGGGCCATGGTGAAGACCCGTTTTACGAAGTCTGACCCAAACCACATGGCCGAGGTCGGACCAGTGGGGCCTGACGGGAAGAAGATCCCTGTGAGCTTAGTATACGGCCAAGTAGAGTTGGCCGCGAAGTATTCCCAGCAGGACTGTAAATTAGACAGCCTGTTAGATGGTATAGAAGAGGAATACAATCAGTCAGAATGACTATGTAATTTTGAATTGACATGTGTAATGCCTTCTAGCCGGATTGTAGATCGTTTGTTGTTGCCGACCTTTTCGCTTCAACCTCGGGACCTGACGGTCCGGAGTGTGTCCGAATACCATAGCGGTTATATAAGAACCGTGGTATGCGTGGAGACCAGGCGTAGGGGTCATTAGTGCTTTATCAGACAAGTGCCCAACTAGTTATGTTATATTACATGGTTAGTAAGAAACATCTTCCAGAGAGAATAGTTCCGTTAGGGGTTCCTTTCGCTGGGAGGCATGCCCTAAAGTGCATGTCCGGACTGCATAGAAAGACGCAAAAAAGCATCTTGGGGCGCTTAAAATGAGTAAAAAGATCATCTTTTATCTCACCGACCGAATATTCCCTTAAGAACGCTAGCTTTCGGCTTCACCCAGTCTGAGGTACACATCCGGCTGACCCGGCAATAACAATCGCAGAGGTGCTCCCTTTACCACCTAGCCGAACAATCGGGAACGTAGGGGTAAGAACAGGAGCCAGGCAACCCAGCTTGGCCAAAACTTAAGTCATATCGATGCATATAATGGTGAAGAAAAAGGTATATGCGGAAGTTTGACGCATGTGTTGGGCATGAAGCCCGTATAAATAAGCTTCTGTTAAGGAAGCCCCCAGGTTTAATGAGCGCGAGTGGCGCGTCACTAGATAAGCCTTTAAGGGCTATAAAAGGAAAGAGGGTAAGGAGAGAAATGTAAGACAGAAAAATGAAAAAAATGGACAGAGGAAGGAGACGAACCCAGAGTCCGGCGCTAGGCATAGAATCTTCAGAGACGGGTGGCGTTCCACGGGTTCGGCTCGAGTCGGTTATCCGACGCATCTCGCAGGTGGTACGCCCCGCCAGTCAGGACTTGGTCGATTATGAATGGACCTTCCCACGTGGGCTTGAATTTGTCCTTTTTCTTATCCGGCAGGTGTAGAACTAGTTCGCCAACATTGTAGTTTTTGGCCCGTACTTCTTTGCTTTGATATCTTCGGGCCTGCTGTTGATAAAATGCGGAACGGGCTTTTGCCACGTTACGCTCCTCCTCCAGGGTGTCCAAGTTGTCCTGCCGATCGAGCTCGGCTTCTCTTTCTTCGTACATGCGCACTCTAGGTGAGTCATGAATTATGTCGCAGGGCAGAATTGCCTCTGCGCCGTACACCATAAAAAATGGTGTGTATGCGGTGGTGCGATTTGGCATGGTCCGCAGCCCCCATAGCACGGAGTCGAGCTCCTCTACCCAGTGCGTGTTAGATTCCTTGAGGGACCGCACCAGTCTGGGTTTAATGCCGCTCATGATAAGACCATTTACACGTTCGACCTGGCCGTTGGTTTGTGGGTGATAGATGGAAGCATAATCGAGCTTGATGCCCATGTTTTTGCACCAGAGTTTTACCTCGTCGGCAGTAAAGTTTGTACCATTATCGGTTATGATGCTGTGGGGGATGCCATAACGGTGTACAACCCTGGATATGAAGTCTATCACAGGTCCGGATTCGGCCATTTTAACAGGCTTGGCTTCTATCCATTTGGTGAATTTATCCACCATGACCAGTAAGTATTTTTTTCCTATCGGTCCCACCTTTAAGGGGTCCGACCATGTCAAGCCCCCAGACCGCAAAAGGCTAGGTGATGGGTATAGTTTGGAGTGCGGTGGGTGGCATGTGGCTTTGGTTGGCAAAAAGTTGGCAACCAGCGCATCGTTGGACTAAGTCCTGAGCGTCTGCCCGGGCCGTTGGCCAATAAAAGCCTGTACGGAAAGCCTTGCTAACAAGGGACCGAGCAGCGGCGTGGTGACCACCAAGTCCGGCATGAATTTTAGACAGAAGGTTCCGCCCTTCCTCTTCGGAGATGCACCTTTGAAGGACTCCGGTAGTGCTTTTCTTATAAAGCTCTCCCTCATGGACTCTATAGGCTTTAGATCGCCGCACTATGCAGCGGGCCTCGTTTTGGTCCTCCGGGAGTTCCTGCCTAGTAATGTAGGCTAGGAATGGTTCTGTCCACGGGGCAATGTCCGCCATTATTACGCGGGCTGAAGGTGTAATTTCATTGGCAGAGCCTCCAATTGTGTCAGATTGTTCAGCGTCGAGTGGTGCGGCTGGGTCCGAGCTGTTATTTACGGGCTCCCCCTCCCATGTTACGGATGGCTTGAACAATCTTTCCAAAAAGATGTTGGGGGGGACTGCATCATGTTTTGCTCCGATGTGTGCCAGGACGTCCGCTGCTTGATTGTTTTCTCGAGATATATGGTGAAACTCCAGCCCTTCGAACCGAGCTGACATTTTTAGGATGGCGTTGCGGTAAGCTGCCATTTTTGGGTCCTTGGCGTCGAAGTCTCCATTTATTTGGGATATCGCGAGGTTTGAACCCCTGCGTACCTCCAGGCACTGGATGCCCATGGATACTGCTATCCGGAGACCATTTAGGAGGGCCTCATATTCGGCTGCGTTGTTGGAATCCATGTACATGATCTGGAGCACATATTGGACTGTGTCTCTTGTGGGGGACGTCAGGACGACGCCAGTCCCCAGTCCGGCCAACATTTTGGAGCCGTCGAAATGCATAATCTAGTTTGAATATGTGTTGTACTCTTTAGGGAGCTCGGCCTCCGTCCATTCTGCGACGAAGTCGGCCAAAACTTGCGATTTAATAGCTCGTCGTGGCTTATAGGTTATATCTAACGGGAGAAGCTGGATGGCCCATTTTGGAATCCGGCCCGTTGCATCGCGGTTGTTGATAATATCGTTGAGTGGTACTTCCGAGGCTACTGTTATGGAACACTCTTGAAAGTAGTGTCGTAGCTTCCGGGATGCCATGAATACCGCGTATGCAATCTTTTCATAATGCGGGTACCGTCATTTGCATGGAGTGAGGACAGTGGATACGTAGTAGACCGGCCTTTGAAGGGGGAATTTGTGTCCGTCCGTTTCCCGCTCGACAACAAGCACTGCGCTGACAACTTGATGTGTTGCTGCAATGTACAATACCATTGGTTCGCCGGTGTTTGGCGCGGCCAGGATTGGGTTTGTTGCCTATATGGCTTTTATTTCATCAAGTCCGGCCGTGGCGGCCTCCGTCCACTCGAAGTGTTTGGTGCGCCGGAGGAGGCGATAGAGGGGTAGTGCCTTTTCTCCCAAGCGGGAGATGAAGCGGCTTAAAGCCGCCACGCATCCAGTTAATTTTTGTATTTGTTTGAGGTCCTTTGGGATATCCAATTGTGACAAAGCCCGGATCTTGGCTGGATTAGCTTCAATTCCTCTACCGGATACAATGAAGCCCAAGAGCTTTCTGGCTGGAACACCGAAGACGCATTTTTCTGGGTTGAGCTTGATGTCGTATTTTCGGAGGTTATCAAATGTGAGCCTCAAGTCGTCTATTAGAGATTCGACATGTCTTGATTTGACGACCACATCATCCACGTACGCCTCCACTGTTTTGCCGATCTGATTTGCCAGACATGTCTGGATCATGCGCTGATATGTTGCGCCGGCGTTTTTCAGCCCAAAGGGCATTGTGTTGAAGCAGAATGGGCCGTATGGTGTGATGAATGTTGTTGCAGCTTGGTCTGATTCTGCCATCTTGATTTGACGGTAACCGGAGTATGCATCGAGGAAACACAACGAGTCGTGTCCTGCGGTGGCATCGATAATTTGATCGATACGGGGGAGGGGGAAGGGATCCTTTGGGCAAGCCTTGTTAAGGTCTTTAAAATCGACACACGGGCGCCAGGATTTGTCCTTCTTTGGTACCATCACCAAATTTGCTAGCCAGTCCGGATGTTTTATGTCTCTAATGAATCCGGCCTCGAATAGCTTGGCTAGCTCCTCTCCCATAGCCTGTCTCTTGGGTTCGGAAAAACGCCGAAGGGCTTGTTTGACAGGTTTGAATCCCTTTAGGATATTTAAGCTATGTTCGGCCAGCTTGCGTGGGATCCCTGGCATGTCTGAAGGGTGCCAGGCGAAAATTTCCCAGTTCTCTCGTAGGAACTCTCGCAGTGCAGCGTCTACATCAGGGTTCAGTCGTTCCCCAATGGAAGCTATTTTATTGGGGTCCGTTGGGTGGACCTGGAATTTGACTATTTCGTCCGCTGGCTTGAAGGATGTGGATTTGGATCTCTTATCGAGTATCACATCATCCCTGTTAACCGTGGAGCGCAGCGCCGTCAGTTCCTCGGCCGCTAAGGCTTCGGATAGTGCCTCAAGGGCTAATGCGGCCGTCTTATTTTCGGTGCGGAGTGCTATGTCCAGATCACTAGCTAGAGTGATAATTCCATTTGGCCCGGGCATCTTAAGCTTCATGTACCCGTAATGGGGTATTGCTTGGAAGATTGTGAATGCTTCCCGCCCTAGTAAAGCATGATGTCCGCTTTTAAACGGGGCCACCTGAAACATGACTTCTTCGGACCTGTAATTATCCGGCGTGCCGAATACCACATCTAGTGTGATTTTTCCTGTGCAGCGCGCTTCCCGACTGGGGATTATTCCTCTAAAGGTTGTGCTGCTTTGCTCGACGCGGTTCCAGTCTATTTCCATTTTTTGAAGGGTTTCCTCATAAATGAGGTTCAATCCACTGCCTCCATCCATGAGCACCTTGGTGAGGCGAAAGCCGTCCACTATGGGACTGAGGACCAATGCGGCTGGTGCTCGGGCTGTTCGGAATCTAGGTTCATCACTTGCGTTGAAGGTAATGGCAGTGTCGCTCCATGGATTTATTGTTGCAACTTGATAGACTTCGGCGAGGCTGCGGAGTGTTCCTTTTCGCCTATTGTTTGATGCGAAAGTCTCGAAGACCGTGAGAACGGTACTGGTGTTCTCGGGCTGGTTTTCTGCGGCCTCCAGGATTAAGAGATCCTCGCCAATTTTGGCCACCTGCCGGAGTATCCAAGATGCTCTAAGGCTGTGAGTTGGTGTGGCGTCCTCTGTACTGTGAATTCTACAGGGTCCATCAAGCCACCTTTCCAGTACAGTTCCATGCCCTGTAGAGGGTTTTGGCTTTTTGGTGTTTATCCCGGGTGTCCTATGATGATGCACCCTCTTAGTTCGGATGGGATTACTATTCAAGGACGGATTATCCCAAAATATTATTTCGGTTTTCCACGCGCTTTCCATCGCACAATATTTTTGTATTATGGATGCCAAGTCAGTGAAGCGTGTAATATCACGACGACTTACGGCGTTAAGGATTCCCTCGTTCGTGCAATTACTGCAAAAAATTGAGATTGCGTCTTCCTTGCGGCAATCCTTTATCCTGTTCATAACCAGGAGGAATCTGGCCCAGTAATGATGTACTGTTTCCTTGGGCCTCTGCCTGATTTGGGAGAGATCGCTTATGTTTGGGTGGGCGGGTGTCGTTGAATCTGAAACCTCACCCAATCCAAGATTCGGAGGCCGAAGAGTTTCCGAACTCTGAAGTTCGGATTCTTGGATGTTGTCCAATGAATCTAGCCCGTTGCCTGATCTTAAGCTCAGGTCTTGAGTTACATCCTCCCCTCCGCGGGTATCCGGCTTGGAGGAGTTGGGAATTCGGACGTAGCTAGTCCTTAAAATAGATGAAGGGTCGCCGCACAACGTCTCTACCACGGCAACATGGTGGGTGACTTGGGGAGAGTTAATTTCTCTTAGATCGGGTTTAAGCCCAACCTAGTCGTAATCCGTAGCGACCCCCAGGGCGGCGATGCAATCCAAGAGCTCGTTTACGGAAGAGAGCTCCATTGGATCTAGCTGCTCGACAAGCTCCGAGCTGACGTGTAGGTTGCTTTTGATGACCCGAGAGGTCACCGTCGGCGCAACAGCCGAACAGGCGGTCATGAGAAAACCACCTAGCCGGAGGGTTTGGCCGACAGCCAAGGCTCCCTTAGCAACGGCGCCGTCTTTAAAGACGGGAGGAGGCATCCTTCCTGATTGTGACGGCACACAGGAACTCTCAATGAAAGCACCAATGTCGGTGTCAAAACCGGCGGATCTCGGGTAGGGGGTCCCGAACTGTGCGTCTAGGCCGGATGGTAACAGGAGACAGGGGACACTTTGTTTTACCCAGGTTCGGGCCCTCTTGATAGAGGTAATACCCTACTCCTGCTTGATTAATATTGATGATATGGGTAGTACAAGAGTAGATCTACCACGAGATCAAGGAGGCTAAACCCTAGAAGCTAGCCTATGGTATGATTGTTGTGTATGGAGTTGATTGCCTACGGACTACAACCCTCCGGTTTATATAGACACCGGATAGGGTTAGGGTTACACAGAGTCGGTTACAATGGTGGGAGATCTTGAATATCCGCATCGCCAAGCTTGCCTTCCACGCCAAGGAAAGTCCCATCCGGACACGGGACGAAGTCTTCAATCTTGTATCTTCATAATCCAGGAGTCCGGCTGAAGGTATAGTCCGGCTACCCGAACACCCCCTAATTCAGGACTCCCTCAGGTGACATGAAGCTGCTGATAAGAAATTAGGCAGTTTTCCGATTAAATTAATCCATGAATAAATCATGAGCATGACATGGACAACATTGATAACACACTGATTACGATCTAACAGAGCATGTACTACGCATATAGTAGAAACATCTACGCATATCGCTAGTACTGCTACAACAGAAAGAAACACGAGAGGGATATATGATGTGTACCCTCCAATCGGCCACGCAGCGGTGGTGGCAGCGGCAGCAGCCACGGCATCCTCGGCGGCCTTCTTGTCGGCCTCGGCCTTCTCAGCGGCGGCACGGTCGGCGTCGGTCGACATGGTGATGACAAAGGTGATGTGGACGTAGATGAACAGAAGCGAGCAGTCGCGTAATCGCTACACAAAAACCTAATCGCCCCTCTCCCGTACAGGATCCGGAGAAGCGGGGTTTCGGAGGCCTGCTCTCCCGTCAACCGTGTACGCGGTGAACGGGACGGAGTCGCCGGCGGCAGCAGCAGCAGAGGAACGATGTGGGCGTGGAGGCAGAGATGCGTTCTGTTTCGTGGCGTCTAGGGTTGGCAGCGTCCCACATATATATGTGTGGCCGCGCATGGAGAGACGTGGGCTGAACCCACGTCCAAGTCGGTAGCCCATGATCCGACGTCTCAGATCGTGGCCCTACCTGTCAAAGACTCTCCGTTCCTGACCGGCAAAAAGAAGCGCATAGGAGTGAGCTCGTCTCGGCTCAATCCCGTAACCCGCGGCGCGCCGCGTCGTGACGAGGCGTGGCGTGGCAAGGCGAGCGGAGGAGGAGGAGTGCGCGAGGGCCTCATCTCTTCTCAAGCTCCAATAGCATGATGGAGAGGATCCCTTATAAACCACTCCAACTCTCCTTCCACTTCCGGGGTGGGACTAAACTTCCCACCACCTTGTCATGCCACCTACATGGGCCCTTAGAGATCAAATCTGAAATTGTCATATGGGCTCTAGGCCCATCTCATATTTCAACAATCCCCCACCAGATCTCAGGGGCCCACTTTGTCCTTTGTTCCAAACGCTGCTTTGATATACCAGCATCTCAGTGAAGACCGATTAAGGTTGAGCTCCACCTAGACCAAGTAGTTGCACTCCTTCACAACTGAACAATGGACTATGCCTTGAATTGTCAGTTTGGCGTCAAGAAGTTTCACCACAAGTCTCACTGATACGAGGCCGCCGAAGGCCGACCCCTCGGGTGGAGCATATTAGTCACACTCCTAGCCTGTTCATGAGCTTGCTAGAGATCACCCCAATCTCATAGACTGTGACTAGCAATCGGGCTCATATAGGTGTGTTCCTCCAAAGATCGCTCTGTAGGATAGCATCTTGCTTATGCATATAAGCCTTGGAACACATTAAGACAGTAGTCATCCTTCCATACAGTTTCCAAGAGTATTGCATCTCCAACGGAGTGGGTAATTAAAGTTACTGTCCTCAGTTCACCACTGGCTTGTTTTCCCAGGTCCTACTTCATGGGATCTCCGATCACATAGGTTGGGTTACTACCAAGGCAACTCATGTGGGTCTCATACCCATCTCCCTTGATGCGCTATCTATCACAACACGTGATAGCCCTTTAGTAAAGGGATCTGCCAGATTCTTAGCCGTTTGAATATAATCCAATGCTATCACTTCGGAGTTCCTCAATTTTTTGACAGCTTTCAATCTCATTCTTATGTGTTTGTTGGACTTCATGTTGTCCTTTGAACTCTTCACCTTGACAATAACTGTTTGATTGTCACAGTTCATAAGGACGGCCGGAACCGGCTTCTCAACCACTGGCAAGTCCATCAACAGATCTCGAAGCCATTCTGCTTCGCCACCCGATGTGTCTAATGTTGTTAATTCTGCTTCCATTATCGATCTTGTTAAGATCGTTTGCTTGCAAGACTTCCAGGAAACAGCACCACCTCCAAGAGTAAACATATACCAGTTGTGGCCTTCATCTCATCATCATCAGAGATCCAATTCGCATCACTATACCCTTCAAGTGCCGACGGGTATCCGGTATAGTGAAGTCCATAGTTCATAGTACCTTTCAGATAGCGCATAACTCTCTCAAGAGCACGCCAATGTACATCATCCGGTTTGGAAACAAACCGACTCAGTTTGCTAATAGCAAATGCAATGTCAGTCCTCGTTGTGCTTGCTAGATACTGGAGTGAACCAACAATCTGAGAGTATCTCAATTGATCTATAGATGTGCCTTTAGACTTTCGAATCAGCACACTAGGATCATATGGTGTTTGAGATGGTTTGCAGTCCAAATATCCAAAACGACTCAACACCTTCTCAACATAATGGGATTGCAGAAGTGTAATCTCACCTTCATCATCTCTCAATAGCTTGATGTTCAAGATAACATCAGCCACTCCAAGGTCCTTCATCTCAAAGTTCTGAGATAGGAAAGACTTAACTTCCTCGATCAACTTGAGATTAGTCCCAAATATCAGTATGTCATTAACTTACAAACACAGTATAACTCCTTCGCCCCCACCATAGCGATAGTATACACATTTGTCGGCCTCATTAACAACAAAGCCAACAGATGGCAACGTTTTATTAAACTTGTCATGCCATTGCTTAGGCGCTTGTCTCAGGCCATACAAAGATTTCACCAACTTACACACCTTTCCTTCCTGACCATCCATCACAAAGCCATCAGGCTGTTGCATATAGATTTCCTCCTTTAGCTCTCCGTTCAGGAAAGCCTTCTTAACATCCATCTGATGAATGAGAAGACCACGTGAGGCCGCCAACGAGAGTAATAGTCGAATGGTGGTCAGTCTGGCCACAGGTGAATAGGTGTCGAAGAAATCTTCTTCTTCTTTCTGGGCGTAGCCCTTGGCCACAAGCCTAGCCTTGTACTTTTCTATCGTACCGTCGGGCCTAAGCTTCTTCTTAAACACCCACTTGCATCCCAATGGTTTGCAACCATAAGGATGTTCCGTAAGCTCCCATGTCCCGTTAGCCATGATGGAATCCATCTCGCTACGGATCGCATCCTTCTAGTAGTCAGCTTCTGGAGATGCATACGCTTCTAAAATAGAAGTGGGATTATCCTCCACGAGGTATATGAAGAAATCATCATCAAAGGTCTTTACAGTCCTTTGTCTCTTGCCCCTACCAAGGGATTCCTCATTATCCTCCTCAGGATTTTCATCATGTGTTTGATTATAATATTCCATCGGAATGGCAGGTTCAGGAGTCTCCTTAGATTCCTGTCTAGAAGTGCTTTGTACATCTCTCATGGAGAAAATGTCCTCAAAGAATGTAGCATCTTTAGACTCCATAATTGTACCGACCTTCATGTCAGGTACCTCAGATTTCACTACTAGAAATCTATAGCCAACACTATTCATAGCATAGCCCAAATTAACACAGTGCACAATCTTTGGTCCAAGATTACGCTTTTTGGGGATCGGCACATTAACTTTCGCCAAGCATCCCCAGGTACGTAAGTACGAGAGTGTTGTCCTTCTCTTGGTCCACTTCTTGTAAGGAGTGATCTCGTTATCCTTTGTCGAAACTTTATTCAGGACATGACATGATGTCATTATAGCCTCCCCCCACCATGCCTTGGATAAACCCGATGTATCTAACATGGCGTTAACCAAATTAGTTAGAGTATGGTTTTTCCGCTCAACAACCCCGTTTGACTGGGATGAGTAGGGAGGCGTCCTCTCGTGAATAATGCTGTGTTCCGCACAAAAGGCATCAAACTCTTTCGAGAAGTACTCTCCCCCACGATCTGACCGAACTCGTTTAATTTTCTTTTCAAGTTGATTCTGAACTTTTGCCTTATAGATTTGGAAGGAGTGTAGAGCCTCATCTTTAGTATTTAACAGATACACATAGCAATATCTAGTGGAATCATCTATCAAAGTCATGAAATATTTCTTTCCACCTTTAGTCAACACACCATTTATCTCACAAAGATCAGAATGTATGAGTTCCAGTGGCGCCAAGTGTCTCTCCTCTGCTGCCTTGTGAGGCTTGCGAGGTTGCTTAGATTGCACACACGAATGGCACTTAGAACCTTTGGCTAAAGTGAAACTCGGGATTAAATTCGATTTTGCTAGCCGCATCATAACACCGAAACTAATGTGACAAAGACGTGAATGCCATACTTCAGATTCATTAACACTCAAATGAATATTGTTCACGACTTTATTACATAGATCTGCAAGAGAAAGGCGGAACCTGCCTCCGCATTCATAACCCTTTCCAACAAATAGTCCATATTTCATAACAACTAATTTATTAGACTCGAATACCAACTTAAACCCTTCTCTACATAGAAGGGATCCACTAACGAGGTTCTTCTTGATGGCGGGGACATGCCGCACGTTCTTCAGCTGCACGATCCTTCCTGAAGTAAACTTCAGATCGACTGTCGGGGATATACCCCGCGGCGTAAACCGGCCGGAAGTATAACTCGGCCGGACTAGGCGTTTCATTGGTAAACCTCCAGAGGATTGGCGGTTTACGTGATTGGCGGTTTACATGTCTGACGGTTCACGTGTCTGGCGGTTCACTGGTATGACGATTCACGAACCTGAAGACTCATTGGTGACCCGGCGCGTGTTCCAGATGGATGACAAGGCCCAAGGCCCAGCAGGCCGGTTTATGTTAATGGTGGGCTGGTTTAAGAGGAAAGGCATGAGGAACATTTATCTTACAAGGATTTAAGACCTGGACTTGTATCCGGTTTGTATTAGAGATAGACTAGTCCTAATCCTAATAGGACTCTACATGTAACCCGCCCCTCCAACATATATAAGGAGGGGCAGGGCTCCCCAAAAGGGACAAGATTCACAAGTTCCACAAGTTGGACAAGTTAGGTTTAGACAATAGCTCTCGAGATAGAGCACTCTTGTAACCGTGATCATCATCATCAATATCAATGAAGCAGGATGTAGGCTTTTACATCCACCGTGAGGGGCCGAACCTGGGTAAAACATCGCGTCTCTCGTCCCGCTCAACCCCTCTCAAGCTACCACATAGGTGTGTTGGCCTCGCGACTAAGTCCTGACACCTAGGACATCTGCCGTGACAATTCCACGACAGTTGGCGCCCACCGTGGGGCCTACGCACGGTGGTGATGAGTTCTTGGTGGGATCTCTCCCAGGGATCGAGAAGGCCGCAAATTTTTCCGGATGAAGAAGAGCTGGATTGGATCGGTCTAGATTCACAATCCGTGGTAAAAAAAAGAGGAAATCAGGGTTGCGGTCTGTTCGCTGCTGTAAATCGCCAAGGTTGACAGGATCGTATCCGCCGCAACCAAAAACACATTGCAATAATCCATCAAAAATTGCGGTGCCGCTACTCTCCATGTCGCGACACCAGGGATCAACCAAATTGTTGCTGCCTGTACTGCATCAAGCCATCAAATTGCCAAAGTCCCGAAGGACCCAGTAAACAGCGTAATGACTGACTACTCAGCTCGCTTTCGATTACGACGACCCGGAGGAAGACTCGGATTCGCTTGGCAAGTCGCCGCGCCATCCCACCTCTGCCTCTGCGGGTCTCCGCCTCGCTTGAGTCTCTACCAAGTCACCGGTTCCCGCAGTGGATCCACGGCCTGGTGCCTTCTCAAGCCATTGTCTGCTTCTAAACCGCCCCCACAGGCCTCGCCTCATAGGCCCTCTTCTGCTACGGCCGTGGCCTTGCATGACCGGCGCTCATCCGAGTCGACGCCCCAAGTTGCCATGACCTGCCGGCCACGCCTATTGAGTCGCTACGGTCTGCTTCGAGCCGGATTCGCCGCCACTGCTACAGGATACGATTCTTTCCTGAGGCAGTACGGATATGACCCAAAGAAGAACTCGGGCCGCGTTTCCGAGACCGACTGTTGTACGCCTCGGCTACGGAGCCACGGCTTCACTCCAACCCGTCGTCCCCACGGCCATCGATCCGCCGTCTCGCGCTTGAGCCACCGGACTCCGCCTCCATGGCTTTATGCCTTACCGCCGGAGCGAGCGCTGGGTCGTTCCACCGTGAACTGCCGCACCTCCATAGCCAGACCACGCCGAGCCGCCCGTCGCCGCGTCTCTGCTCCCCCGGCGCGCTCCCTCCGAGTCGCCAGCTGCCAACCACCGCTAAGATACGCAGCCGGGTCTTCGAGCGCCGTTCTCCACCTCTATAAATCACTGACCAAGATTTCTGTTGGGAGTCACCACGCCTTCTCCACCGCAGAGCCGACCTCCAGCCACCCCGCCAGTGCATCCTATCCAGGGAGTCGCCAAGCTCCTCCGTCCAATCGTCACATCGCCGCCTCACTGCTGCTATTGATCGCTTCGCCGATCGCGTCGGGTTCACAACCGCCACCTGCTAGTCGCCACCTTGCCGAGTCACCGTTGGGCCTCGCCTTGATGTGGAGATCAATTAAATCCAAGAAACAAAGTGCTACGCACAGTGGAGCAGACGAAGATCCCAGTTGAGAGTGTACTGCCAGCAAGACCTCCAAGAAAGCTCTCACAAGGGACAAACTGTCACATGAAAAATCAGTACGCAGCAAAAACATGCACTGAGACAACCTCAAACCAGGTGCTATCTCTTCCATATATTTTATCAGCATGGGTTAAATTTTTGAAAACGATTACTATGGTTTGTGATATTTTTTCGCAGGATCAATATTCATTACAAAGGTGTGTATAAGGGACGCGCGCTTACATCACTTTTTACTAGCAATTATCCACACCGCGGCCGGCTCACCTGTCTGCGCCGGTTTACATACACTTGCTGGGATTGCGCCCGCGATAAACTCGCCGTCCGTACGGCTTACCGTGCCCGCAATTAACTTGCCCGACCATATGGAGCATTACTATATCATCTATCGTTCACAAACGTCAGGTGATATCCATCCAAATTTTATTTATTAGCACATGTTGTTTTTGTCAAAGAACAAGTCTATATTTGCCTTGGTGTGCAATATTGTTTATGCAGGGCAATTATTTATGACAAAAAAATGATATTATACCTCGGAGATTGAGGCACGCCAACATCTTTTGGCACGGGTGGTCGTCGTTACTCGGCGAACTCCCGTGCCGGTTTACAACGCCGTGGCCGTCTCTCGCGGCCGCACCGGTTCACAGCGACACAGACAACTCGCCCGTCCACCCTCGCGGCCGGTTCACGCGTCCGCGCCGGTCTACAACGTGGAGGACAATTTGCTCGTCCGCGCCGGTTTACAACACCGGGCCGGCTCATCTGCTTAGCTCCCGCGGCCGACTCACCTGTGAGTAATTTCAGCTTCACCCGGTGATCATCAACTCCGTGGTGATAATCTCTGACCTGACGCATCAAGTGAAATCCATCCAGTATATTTTTATATTATATATTGCTTTCTTTTAAAAAAGAGGAGCCATTACTTTGTCTTGCAAGTTCTTCAATGTAGGACAAATTAAATCACAAAGCTCTGAAGCTCTCAAATCCGGTTTAAGAATTTCCGGTTCAAAAAGGAATTAACTTCTCGCAAGTTCGAGTTTAAGAGGCCGTCAGAAAATTTCCGGGTCATCAGAAAGTATTCTGGTTTACAATCCGGTCCAAGGGAAAGATGTCTTCCATGAAGCTTTGAAGCTCTCAATATCCGGTTTAACATCCGGTTCAAGAAGGATTTATCTCTTGCAAAAAGTTAAAGGGTGCCAAAGAGGACCTGCTGCCATGATGCGCGGTTCAAATATGGGTATCATGCCTTATTGGCTTATCATATTCTTGATCACTTGGGGGCTTTGGTCGTATCCGAACCATAGTCACACCTCTTGATCGGCGCAATGCCACAATATCACTTGGGGGCTTGGTCGCGTCCGAACCATAGCAACGCCATTTGGTAGGCGGAAATCCACGACATCACTTGGGGACTTGTGGTCACGTCTGAACCATAGTCATGCCTCTTGATCGGCCTAGTGCCATAGCATCACTTGGGGGCTTTGGTCGAACCCGAACCATCCCTACACCTCTTGATCGGTGTAATGCCAATGCATCACTTGGGGACTTGTGGTCACGTCTGAACCATAGTCACGCCTCTTGATCGGCCTAAGGCCACAGAATCACTTGGGGGCTTGGTCGAACCCGAACCATTGCCACACCTTTTGATCGGCATATAATGCCATTGTTTCATTTAGGGACCTGGCTGACTTGAACCATAGCTACGCCTATCGGGGGCTTGGTCGTGTCCGACCGTGGTAACGCCATTTGATCGGCTCAATAGCCTCTTTTTGCAAATGGTTTTATCATTCCCTTTGTTTGAAATTTGCTTTGATAAATATTTCCTTTTACTTCTGTTGCGTTTTTAAACCGACATTGTTAATCCAGTTCGACTGTCAATTACAAATTGGCGGAACACGGTCAAATCTTAATCCGGAGACTATCTGCCCGGTTTGAATTTATGTTACCATCTTATTATGGAGTAAACCAGTGTTCGTTAACCCGGCTTGACCTTCAACTACAAGTTGTCAGTACATGACCAATTATAATCCGGCGATTATTAACCCGGTCCGGTTCGACTACAAGTCGCCAGTATTATATATGGATAATCCGGTGTCTATCATAACCCGGTACGGTTTTATCATAAACCGGCACAATAAGGAAAGAGTTATCAGTACTCGAGATTGGGGTTCACCTTTACTACAAAAAGTTGGTAAAACCAACAATGTGATTCAATGTCACGGGTATGATATATTTCATATTTGATTATTCTTAAGTGCAGCCTTGGTTATAAACCCGGGCTATATGTTGGGCGTTATGACCCGTCCGGCGGTAAACCACCAGGACACTTTAAACTTGTTGTATGCAGAAACAGGTTGAATAAAGCATAATTACAAATCACCAGTGTTTATTGAACCGGCCTGGCTTTGGACTATAAGTCGCCAGTATATATTTGGATTGCGCCATTGGAATTATGCGCTTATAAATCATTGGGTATATTATTCAAATAGCCAACATGGCTAGATTTTTATTATGGTTATCAATAACCAGTATTATGATTAAGGTTTTCAAAGTCGCTTTAGCGCAATGGCTATCATATTATCAATAGATATGATTTATTCTACAATTGAAGGAATAGTCTCGAGTTGCTGCAGGATTACGACCCGGCACTTGGGAGCTACATTATTTCAGTTGAAATTACATCAAATACACAAGTCTCATGTCGCTGCAAGCATGCACCATGACACTTGGGGGCTAATGCAAAGTCATTTTTTGCTCACCTTATTGAAGACCCGACTCTTCACATTGTAATGAGCCGGCCCTTGGGGGCTACCAATTGCTCCTGTCAACAATTCAAGGTACACAAGTTTTCGTCCATAATATTGAAAGATCCATTGCTCAGTTGGTAAAGCACAAAGCTCTTAACCTTGTGGACGTGGGTTCAAACCCTACGATGGAAGCTACATTACAAGATGTTATTTTCATTGAAGTATATATCAAGTCCCGGTTCAGTATTATCTTACTAAGCCGGCCCTTGGGGGCTACACATCACTGCTAAAATCTACATAATTATATTTACAAAGTTCCTGCTCATTATTGCATAATGACCCGACCCTTGGGGGTTACACTGATTGAAGTTTTTATAAGCAATTACAAGTCCCAGGTCGCTGCAAGCATGACAACCCGGCACTTGGGGGCTACATATATGGAGTATTCAGTTTTTAGATGAACAAACCGGATTTCTTCAAGGTTGAAACACTTATTGGAGCAAGTCTTAAGTTATCACTATGTTCTCCTCTTAAGACTTGGGGGCTACAGGTATTATGCATATAAAGGAGGAACATCTTCATTTTATCAGTTTTGAGCGAATCAGGAAGATCAGTTACATGACCCGGTGTCGACAACAATTATGACCCGGTGCCGTCAATATTTGTAAACCGGTAATGATAAACTGGCAAGTTCAAGTCTTATACCGGCACAATTTACATTCTCAAACCGACAAGTTTTACATCTTCAAACCGGCTGAATATCAGATAAGTATTTCAAAACCCATATTTCTTAAACCGGCGCTTTGGGAGCTGAATCAAAGGAGTTATTCTTCACAATATTTCTGTGACAAACCAATGTCGGAAAATTGATTATGAAGCTGGTCTATTGACCCGGACTTCCCAGAAGGAGGAAATAACAAGGACTTAAGGGTGATCAGGTACTGGTTTACAAGAATTCTTAACCCAGAGCATAACCTGTCAAATTTGTTCTTGTGTTTATTTTTGCAGCATAAGTTTACCATGGATAAATCCAAAGCTAAACTTGAGGGCTAATGTCGGGGATATACCCCGCGGTGTAAACCGGCCGGAAGTATAACCCGGCCGGACTAGGCGTTTCATTGGTAAACTGCCAAAGGATTGGCGGTTTACATGTCTGGCGGTTCACGTGTTTGGCGGTTCACTGGTATGACGATTCATGAGCCTGAAGACTCATTGGTGACCCGGCGCGTGTTCCAGATGGATGACAAGGCCCAAGGCCCAGCAGGCCGGTTTATGTTAATGGTGGGCCGGTTTAAGAGGAAAGGCATGAGGAACATTTATCTTACAAGGAGTTAAGACCTGGACTTGTATCCGGTTTGTATTAGAGATAGACTAGTCATAATACTAATAGGACTCTACATGTAACCCACCCCTCCAACATATATAAGGAGGGGGAGGGCTCCCCAAAAGGGACAAGATTCACAAATTCCACAAGTTGGACAAGTTAGGTTTAGACAATAGCTCTCGAGATAGAGCACTCTTGTAACCGTGATCATCATCATCAATATCAATGAAGCAGGATGTAGGCTTTTACCTCCACCGTGAGGGGCCGAACCTGGGTAAAACATCGTGTCTCTCGTCCCGCTCAACCCCTCTCAAGCTACCACATAGGTGCGTTGGCCTCGCGACTAAGTCCTGACACCTAGGACATCTGTCGTGACAATTCCACGACATCGACCATGCCAACACCAAGAACAGAAGCACTCGCGTCATTCCCCATCAGTACGGACCCGTGACCTGTGGCCTGGTAAGAAGAAAACAATGAAATGTCAGCACACACATGAACACCTACACCTGTGTCAACCCACCAATCGGTGGACGGTCAAACTGAAAATACAGCAAATAAATTACCATACCCAGAAGCACCACTCTCATTGTTGCTCACAATCATATTGACAGACTTGGAGTCCTGCCCTTGCTTCTTATACTTGTTTGGGCACTTGTTGGCCCAATGTTCAAGCGAACCACAAGTAAAGTAGCCCTCATCCTTCTTGTTCTTCTTGAAGGTCTTCTTACCCTTCTTCTTAAAGTTGGCACTCTGTTGGACACCGTTCTTTCCCTTGGGCTTGTGGGAATTGGAGTTCTTCTGATGCACCATGTTGGCCACAGAAGTTCCTTCGACCCCTTTTCCGTGCGAGTCCTTTGCCCTTGAATTCTTCTCAACACTCAGATGTCCAATGACATCCTCCACAGAGAATTCACGCCTCTGATGTTTCAGAGTGGTGGAAAAGTTCCTCCAGGAATTGGGAAGCTTAGCGATTATGCAGCCCGCGACAAACTTGCCCGATAACTCGCACTTAAGAAGCTCAAGCTCCTTAACAATGCATATTATCTCATGAGCCTGCTCCAATACAGGACGGTTTTCAACCATCTTGTAATCATGGAACTGCTCTATAATATACATCTCGCTCCCTACATCGGCAGCCCCGAACTTAGATTCGAGCGCCTCCCACAAGTCCTTGGCAGACCGCACATGCAAATATGCGTCAACCAGCTTATCTCCAATCACGCTCAGAACTGCCCCGAGGAACACGACAGTGGCCTCCTTGAACGCCTTCTCCTGTTCAGGAGCGATCGTTCCTGTGGGAGTCACCCCGGCGACCCAGAACACGTTCATGGCCGTGAGCCATAAGGTGGTTTTAGTCTGCCAATGCTTAAAGTACGTCCCTATTCAGTGCAGCAGCAAAACCAGAATTCGAAAAACTCCTACACAAATTAGGTTTTTGGATTGATAAGAAATTAGGCAGTTTTCCGATTAAATTAATCCATGAATAAATCATGAGCATGACATGGACAGCATTGATAACACACTGATTACGATCTAACAGAGCATGTACTACGCATATAGTAGAAACATCTACGCATATCGCTAGTACTGCTACAACAGAAAGAAACACGAGAGGGATAAATGTTGTGTACCCTCCAATCGACCACGTAGCGGTGGTGGCGGCGGCAGCAGCCGCGGCATCCTCGGCGGCCTTCTTGTCGGCCTCGGCCTTCTCAGCGGCTGCACGGTCGGCGTCGGTCGACATGGTGATGACGAAGGTGATGCGGACGTAGATGAACAGAAGCGAGCAGTCGCGTAATCGCTACCCAAAAACCTAATCGCCCCTCTCCCGTACAGGATCTGGAGAAGTGGGGTTTCGGAGGCCTGCTCCCCCGTCAATCGTGTACGCGGTGAACAGGACGGAGTCGCCGGCGGCAGCAGCAGCAGAGGAATGACGTGGGCGTGGAGGAGGAGATGCGTTCTGTTTCGTGGCGGCTAGGGTTGGCAGCGTCCCACATATATACTGACCGGCAAAAAGAAGCGCATAGGAGTGCGCTCGGCTCGGCTCAATCCCTCAACCCACGCCGCGCTGCGCCGCGGCGAGCGGAGGAGGAGGAGTGCGCGAGGGTCTCATCTCTTCTCAAGCTCCAATAGCATGATGGAGAGGATCCCTTATAAACCACTCCAACTCTCCTTTCACTTCTGGGGTGGGACTAAACTTCCCACCACCTTGTCATGCCACCTACATGGACCCTTAGAGATCAAATCTGAAATTGTCATATGGGCTCTAGGCCCATCTCATATTTCAACAGCTGCCTACTACGAAGATGAACTCCGTTTCCTCCCGATCTCCTATATCCTCTCCGACTACCCAGGCCCGGCCCAGCGCGTCTCGCTCTACCGCAGGTTCCTCCCCGACGAGATCGACGGCTGGTTCTGCTCTGGGTCCCTCTCCGGCCTCCAGCACCTCGAGGTCGTCAACCTGGAATGGGACCACCAATTGCCGCTGCCATCGCACGCGCTGATCCGCTTCGCGCCCACACTCCGGCTACTCAGCCTCAACCACTGTCGATTCCCCGACCTGGGCGTGCCATCGAGTTTTCCGCACCTCAAACAGCTTTTCATGCATGATGTCGGTATCTCGGATAACCATCTCCAAAGCATGATCACTGGATGCGTCGTTCTGGAAAGTGTTTCACTGCACATCATGAGTTTTGGTCGCCTTTGCATCACATCGTTGACTCTCCACCTTGAAACCTACTTGCAGGGCCTTCAGTTCAGCGTCCCATAGAAAGAAATTAAGTCCAGGAGTAATCATCATTCCCTTCAACTGGTACGTTTTACTCAAAACATGACTTGACTATATAGCTTGTTCATTCCCAGCTAGAAAGTGTGCACCTGAAAGAGTGTTCCAGGATTACCTTCCCTGAAAAAATAGAAACCCATTATTATTGGAGGGAGAAAACGCGGGGCAATCTTCCTTGAGTATGTTTCGAAGTCAATGTACCCGAACCTCGGAAATTTCTTCCATACTTATGAATATTTCTAGGTTCTAAGGATGCAGCATCGGTGCTTGGTTAAATTCTGGTTGCAAAATATTGGATGTGTATTTGGCTACCTGGTCCTCTCAGATATCTGAATTCTGAACGTGAAATATTCCCAGTTTAGTGTTGCGCTGATAGTTATGAATCTTATGATGGTTACAATTCTGAACGCAATCTCCTACGTGCTCTAGCAATTCTAGTAGTCTCAGATGCAGTCCAGTCACAAGTGAACTTCGGCCAAGCTTTGTGCAACAAGCAGGCAGGGCCTATAATACATACATAAAGACAGACAGAGAACTAGATAGCCAACCAACATCTAACACACATCAAAATTAAGCAACTTTGATTCAACTTGTTGAAACCAGTACATCAAACGCAGACATATTACAAAAGATGCATAACTCAATTCAATTATTTTTTTCAAATCGCATGGAAACAATAACATGGATCTGCTAGGGGAAGAGTCAAATAAAATTCAGGGACCCACGCTTCCACAGCAGCAAAAAAATAAACACACACCTACTCCTTGTTTGTTCTACTCAAGAAACAACCCAACAGGAAGGGAGGCAGGCAAACAGATTTAGGAAACAACAAGCAAAGCGCCTTGAATACAATTGATCTACTCAACAAATTCGCTTCAGGTACGTGGTATGTCGCTCAGGGAATACACGTTTTTCATAGAAATTATACAATTGCAATTTATTTGCAGTAGCATTCCTTTATCGGCTTCGGTTAAAAGTTACAGTTAGATGGTATGCTTCTGTAGATAGCATGCAAGGAAAGGAATACTGAGGCAAGCGTTCAAGTCCGAGTCTGCCAGTATCTTATCCAGAGAAACACAAGAATGTGGTTCACTGAGCCAACAGGAATATTACGAGCAGTATACACCTGAGGTGTACTTCAAGCCGGACAAGGTGGCCATGGTGTGCATCGGGAACCTACCCTATGACATTGTGCTCTTTGGGTTGGCTGGAATCGTCGTGTGGTTGGAGGTGAGCCTTATGAATTAGCTCTTCATTGTCCTTGTCTGTCATTGATATGTGAAAATAATGCCTCAAATTCCTGATTCATCTGAAGTGTATGCGCACTAAGAAATAGACCTGCAATTATTGTGCCAACATCACATAGTTTTGGACTTCCCCTTATGGCTGCTCTGTGAGCTTGTGCGATATGTTTAGGTTGCAGTTGGTAGCTGTATGATCTTATTTTGACCGATGTTTGTGTTGTGTGTCAATAGCTCTTATCCGAGTCATGTCTAGCTAGCCACTTGGATTGGCATTAAATCATTATACCCCTTAATTTGTCAGGAGTGCAGTACGTTCTGCTATATTTGTTTCGCCAGTGTTGTTGGTACTTGGGAGGCAGTTAGACAATACAGTTATTAGGACATGTATGTGTTGTCTCTGTTCTTAAACACCGTCTCTGCTTTGGTTCTGTGCAGATCATTCACGATAGGAAAACCAGCAAGAGCCGTGCAAATGGGTTTGTCACTATGAGTACCATTGAGGAGGCCGAGAAGGCCATCGATATGCACAATCTCCGCGTGAGTATATTGGATAAGTGATAACCTGTTGCGGCTAGTATCCTCAAGTTAGAAGGGACCTGTTCTCCTATGATAAGTGCCGCTTGTGTGTTCATAGTTGACCATGTATATGATTGCAGTACCGGTGGAATGTTGCTACCTCTTGAACATTGCGTTGGTTTTCCCTTGAAGAGAAAAGGGTGATGCAGCAAAGTAGCGTAACTATTTCCCTCAGTTTTTGAGAACCAAGGTATCAATCTAGTAGGAGGCTACCCGCGAGTCCCTCGCACCTACACAAACAAATAAATCCTCGCAACCAACGCGATAAGGGGTTGTCAATCCCTACACGGTCACTTACGAGAGTGAGATCTGATAGATAAGATAAGATAATATTTTTGGTATTTTTATGATAAAGATGCAAAGTAAAATAAAAGCAATGAAAATAACTAAGTGTTGGAAGACTAATATGATAGAAAATAGACCTGGGGGCCATAGGTTTCACTAGTGGCTCTCTCAAGAACATAAGTATTTTACGGTGGGTGAACAAATTACTGTTGAGCAATTGACAGAATTGAGCATAGTTATGAGAATATCTAAGGCATCACGTCCGAGACAAGTAGACCGACGCCTGCCTGCATCTACTACTATTACTCCACACATCGACCGCTATCCAGCATGCATCTAGAGTATTAAGTTCATAAGAACAGAATAACGCTTTAAGCAAGATGACATGATGTAGAGAGATATTCATGCAATATGATAAAAACCCCATCTTGTTATCCTTGATGGCAATAATACAATACGTGCCTTGCTTCCCTAATGTCATTGGGAAAGGACACCGCAAGATTGCTAAGCACTTCTCCCATTGCAAGAAAGATCAATCTAGTAGGCCTTACTGTAACATCCCAAATTTCCAATTTGGAATGTTATACATTAGATCATCATTGCATATCATATTTTATTTTGCATTTTGGTTGATCCTAGAAATTCTACGCAACTCAATGACCCACGGAGAGAGTTGGGGATTTCGTTATTTTCATATTTGAGTTTTCTCAAATTTTGAGAATAGGATCATTTGATTTTATTTATTTTATCATCAATTATTTCTATTACAAAAATATGAGAGAGGGAATAAAATGACTTTCCCAAAATAAAGAAATATTGAGGATCAAATAATAAAATCAAATAAGATTTTATTTCGGAGTTTTTCGGTGTTTTATTTGAATTTAGGAAAAATGTGCGTTTCTCAAAATTGCATTTAGGTCCCAAATAAATGTTCACCTTGTGCGGCTTGATTTTAGAAGCCCGTGAAAATTTATTTCAGAATTTTTGGAGTCTGTTTAGTATTTCTTTTTATTTTTATTCTGCGTGTAATATATATATATATAAAACGCGCACCGACCTAACCGGGCCGTGTCCGCCTGGGACTCTGGCCCGGCAGGCTTTATAAGCCGGGGCAACCCACCCGGGGCAAACCCTAAGCCGCCCCAGCCCTAGCCGCCGCTGCCATCGCCGCCGCCCCGGCGCCGCCGCCCGCTGCCGCCGACCCGCCGCCCGAGGTCCGCCGCCGCCTCGAAATCCGCACCGGTTTTTTTTCGAAAAACCGTTCGGTTTTTCCATCAGTTTTTCCGTCGTTTTTTTTCTAGTTTCGGTTTTTTTAAATAGATCGGTTTTTCCGGTTTATTTAAATAGTGAGCGCTCGTCCGTTCGTTCGTTCTAGCGAACGTTCGTCGTTTTTCTTTTTCTCGGATTAAATCCGCGATTTTTCTGATCGCGATTCCTGATCTAATTTTCGTTTTAGTATAACTTTTCGCTCGTTTATCGGAATCAGGCGATTCAAGCGCCTGGAGTTTCGTCTCGAAACCCTCTATCCGTTTAACCAACTTAAACAAGATTTTGCTATTGTAAAATATGCCCTAGATTCATATTAGTAGAACGAAGTTGTTTTCTTTCGCCGTTTGACTTTCGTTGTTTCGTTCGATTTGATTCTTTTTGCCAACCGGAGTTCTTAAGTTGAACCTTCTGGTTAGATCTCTTATTTGCGTTTTACCCGTGCATTAGATGAGTACTTATTGTATGCTTGTTTGTTTGTCTGCGATAGAATACCCGGAGTGCGCCGCTTGTTACTTCGAATCTCTAGGTTTCCCGGATCATCAGCAAGGCAAGTAACACTTTGATCATATTTTTCCTACTACCCAGTTTTATTGCATTAGATCAATCGTCACACATTGCATGATTAGGATCTAATTAAATTGTGGGATGGGAAGTAGTTGAGGTAGTACCTATTACCTGTTTATTATCAAACCTTTGGGAGTTACTTCTACGTTTGCTTATTATGCCATGCTAAGCTAGTAGACGTGGATTGGGTGAGTGATATCCATGACAGATGTGAGTTTGTTAATTAATGGTTTATCTAAGGTGGCAACTTAAACACACATCTGGGTGGATTGAGGCACCTGGGTATTGCAGGACTTGCCTGTTTTCTTTTGGACCGCCACCCAGGCTCAAAGGGATCATGAGACTATTCATACTAGAAACTTCCGTGTGCAGCCACAAGCTATTATGGGCTCTAGCATAGTTGACTAAGTCGTGCGAACTCTTACAGTGGTAGACTAGCAGATGTAGGGGATGTAGGTGGTACGGTCTACCCGATCGTAAGGTGCTAGCGCTTCTGAAAGACTATGTCTCGGTCATCCGTCTTCTCAAACACCATGTAGTGCGAGAAACCAAACGGAGGCGATCGAGTCTTGTGGGGAAAAGTGCGCAAACCTCTGCAGAGTGTAATAAATTAATCATGGTTAGCCGTGTCCCCGGTTATGGACAACTTGAGTATCTAGTACCTGGATTATCATGTGAATCTCAACATGTTACTCTAAATTAATTTTGTTGGGTTATGTTTAATGATGATGTTTAATTGGGACTGAGAATGCTGTCAACCATTCTCAATGTTTAACAACTACCATGATAGTAAATAAATTTATTCCTTTGAAGTAGGGAAAAATTGGCTTTATGCAAAACTGTAACCATAGAGCTTTCAACCAGCCAAATATGCATATAGTATAGCTGTTTGATTCCATTATTCTCTATGTGCTACCTTGCCAGCATATTCCATGTGCTGACCCGTTTCGGGCTGCAACGTTAATGTTGCAGACTTTTCAGACGATGATTAAGGAGTTTTAGGTCGTAGTTCTATACTCCGTGATGTCGTTGGAGTTGATGGACTCACTTATCTTCCAAGCCTTCCATTGTTATCGTTATTAGATGGCCTTAAGCCATAGTTATTGTAATAAGTTCTCTATTGAGACACTCGATGTAATAAGTGTGTGATTGCTACTCTGTTATAAATCCTGCGAGTACTGTGTGGTGTCAGCATTACTGATCCAGGGATGACACCGGAGCATAGAGATCAGACTGTTTGAGGTCTGGTCGCTACAGAGATGGTATCTGAGCTAGGTTATACAGAAAAGAATTCAGAAGATTCTAATATTGTTCATAGATAAACTTGATCATAAACCCACAATTCATCGATCTCAACAAACACACTGCGAAAAGAAGATTACATCGAATAGATCTCCACGAGAGAGGGGGAGAACATTGTATTGAGATCCAAAAAGAGAGAGGAATCCATCTAGCTAATAACTATGGACCTGAAGGTCTAAGGTAAACTACTCACACTTCATCGGAGAGGCTATGGTGTTGATGTACAAGCCCTCCGTATCGATGCCCCCTCCGGAACAGGCCCCAAGATGAGATCTCGTGGATACAGAAGGTTGCGGCGGTGGAATTAGGTTTTTGGCTCCGTTTCTGATCGTTTGGGGGTACGTAGATATATATAGAAGGAAGGAGTACGTCGGTGGAGCAACATGGGGCCCATGAGGGTGGAGGGCGCGCCTGGGGGGGAGGTAGGCGTGCCCCCTGCCTCGTGGCTTCCTGGTGGCTTTCTTGACGTAGGGTCCAAGTCCTCTGGATCATGTTCGTTCCGAAAATCACGTTACCGAAGGTTTCATTCCGTTTGGACTCCGTTTGATATTCTTTTTCTGCGAAACTCTGAAATAGGCAAAAAAACAGCAATTCTGGGCTGGGCCTCCGGTTAATAGGTTAGTCCCAAAAATAATATAACAGAGAATAATAAAGCCCAATATTGTCCAAAACAGAAGATAATATAGCATGAAGCAATCAAAAATTATAGATACATTGCAGACGTATCAAATGTCTTCCCCCAGATTGCATTTGCATATTTTTTTCCCTTTTTCCAAAAAGGAGGATGTCCCCGGGCCTCTGCAAGATGCAACACAGCCAATACGCATACCTTTCCTGTAGTAGGCTCCTGTGCTAATATGATGTGGTACTGGATTCTGGTTTACATACAAAGTTAATTATTTTCTTTATACGAAAAGGTGTGGTAGCTCCCGGGGGTCGGGGCACCCCATTATCCTATCCGTCTGACCTTGCTGAGATGATTTGATGCTACTTTGTGTGCTCCATTTTTTCTTGTGCCTATCGAGTATGGTGACATGCCCCTTTCATGTTTTGATTTGAGTTTTGCAGGTTTGGAAGGGATGGAAACCGCTGAAGGTTTTAGTTGCTGGGTTTTGCACGTTTAGCTAGGAGCATCATAGCACGTATCACACTGGTCTAGATTCAGTCAGAGCCTTCATTAGCATTTTTTCCAGAAAAATAGGGAGGCTCTCCCCGGCTCCATTGCTTAGAACGAAACCAAACGAATTTATGTCGCTTACATCAGCTCACTGAGAGGACAATTCGAAAGGAAATAAAAGTCTGATTACAACTTAGCTAAATCCCACAACAAACTATGCGATACATTAATGCAGGGTGACAGCGCAAGATCTTCAGCTCCAGGGAAAGTGAAAGCTCTGATATCTTCACACCGCCGAGCAAGCGATTCTGGGGCTGATCTTCTGGTCTTCAGTGGTGGGGCAAACACTGCTTGTGGTGACCAGCGAGCAGTGAGCGTGGACACATGGCTGGCAACAATAGTCTTGGCTCCAGAGTCCTTTTTCTTGGCTGGTGACATGAAGCCGGCAGCCTCATCAGTGATCCCGAGCTTTCTCCAGGGGTCTCCAGATTTTGGAGTATCCAACTACACCTGGGGTATTTCAGTCAGCCACTCCTGATACTCAGAGGCTACTGAATGAATCTTGCCAGGAATGTTGAGAAGTCCATCAACCTCTCCTTGCTCTGCTCTGGAGACAGAACAACCCAGTATCTGATAGTTCTTAGAACTACCCTCTATGCCTGTGTAATAGAGATCCAATTGGTGTTGTTAAAAATCATAGAGTTCCTATATTTCCACAAGGAACAAAGAATCACACAGCTAACAATATTCAAAGCTGAGTTCTTTTTATTTGAAATCCAATATCTAGCTATGGATTCAAAATTGCCCCCGACTGGAAGATTAAAATAATCTCTAACAAGGGGCCATAAGTTTTTAGCTACAATGCAATCAAAAAACAGATTTGTTATAGATTCATCATTAGCACAGAACACACAGTCTAGAGGTTCGACAATGTGTCTCTTCCTAAGATTATCTCTAGTCATTAACTTATTATTAGAGAAAATCTAAAGGAAAACATGGATCTTTTGATGAGGACATCAATACCATTGTTACACCCATAGCCCCTACTGTTACATATACTGGACCAATTATTAGAGCTCGCGCACGCCAATTAAATTACCAGGTACTTTCGTTTCTTGGTAATGATTCTAATGTTCATGAGATTATGATGCTGCCTAAATTGGATACATTTGTTTTGCTTACAAATGAAGGGCCTAGCTTGGAGAAGGATGAACATTGGAGCAAGAACACGCATGGAGTTGATGGCATGCGCAAGGGGATCAAGAACGGAGTTACAAGTGATGATTTCAGGACTTTGAAGCCGCCATAAGGAGTGCATGAAGCCTTGGACGAAATATACAAGATGCCACTTCATAATATTCGTCCATAGGCTATTCTAGGTGCTGCGTCACCTTATTAACGGGCCAGACCCATGTAATTTCGAAATACTTAAGTATAGGCTATTTTTAGAGTCCGTATGTGTGGGGAAACAAGAGTTAGGGTTGGTTTCGGACCCCACCCTCAAGGGCCACGAAATTCCCCCCTCTTCCTCCATATATACAGCCCTTAGGGCGTCGTTTAGACTTTGGGTTTTGTTTAGATTAAAAGTTCGCCATAGCTGCAACTTCTCGTACTTCGTTTGTGTCCAACGACCAGACCAAGACGTCACAGAACCCCACCTAGATCAATAAAGCTTTCATCTTATATTCGCAATATCCAGATTGCAATCTCAGTTTCTTGCTTGTTCTTCGTTTGCTCATAGGAAACAGACCCTCGTGGTCAGGTTGATCGTGCACCGGCATGGTCAATAACCCCTCGGAAGTTGGTTTAGCGATTGCTAAGGCGCGACGTCTCGCACGTTCATAGTCGGATCGTCAAGGTCGACTCCCACAGAAAACGATAGCCACCATCTCATCGAAACATCGGGACACCTTTGCCTCTATCAAGTGGTATCAGATTTCTAGGTTGCTCGGTGAGATTTTACAGTTTTTCGTAGATTAGATCGAGTCTGTTCTTCATACCTACAGTCCACGAAAAAGCCACAAAAAAAATTAGGGTTAGTTCATCATATCCGAACCAATCTGAGCCTTTGCATAATCTTTTTAGGGTTTTTGCTTGGTTGAATTTGCGGTTGCATCGTCGTGTCAACTTGCTAGTCTTAGAGTCTAGTCTTTTAGAGTTTCGAGTTTTGGTCATAAGTTGTCACGCCGCTGCCGCACCATCATCATCGCCCGTCCACCACTTTTGCTTATCCGCCACCGCTCTGAATCCATATCCATATACCACCACCAATCCGTATCCATATACCACCACCAATCTGTATCAATATACCACCACCGCTACCATATACCACCACCGCTGCCATATACCACAACCATATATCCACCACCAATCCGAGTTCTTCTCATATTATGTTTGTTCTTGAGATCAATCTAAATTCCGATTCGTGTTTCCTTGCCTGCGTAGGTCTCAAAAAAAAAGAGTCTGGAGACCCCCGGGCAGTTTTTAGGCCAAAATTTTCACGGGCAAATTTTTTTCCCTATCCTATTTTTAGGCTTTTCTGAGTCTTTTGAGCCACGTGCCATCATAGTGATTTTTTGTCGCACTTTTTCGTCGTCGCTGCCCTGATTTCCAAAAAAAAAGTGAAAAAAAAAATTCTGTGCCCATCCTATTAGTTTGACGAGGGAAGAGTTTTGAGACACTCGCCATTATAGTGATTTTTCGCAAAAAAAAGAGGAGCGCAAAAAAAAGGAGCGCAAAAAAGAGCGAAAAAAAGAGAGTTCCAGAGTGTGCTTTTCCCTTATTTACGTGTAGCGCCGTGATTTTGTTAGTGTTCTAGGCTCGCGTCTCTAGCACGGTCTAGCCTAGGACCAGCACAGTACCGTCGTTGAGCGTTTATTCAACTTTGCATCTCTGAATTGATTATTGCTGACCCTTTTTGCTACCATACTATAAGCCTTCCCAGCTTCACATACATCTACGTCGTGCATTTGACTCTCCCTGGCAATCACTCTATCCAAGCTTTTGAGAGTTTTGACTACAACGGTTGCCGATCACCGCCTGCTGCTGGGTAAGAACTGGTAAGAATTTGAGATTTGCTTGACGGATTTGTGACACCCGCCACCACCACCACTTGTTAGTAGTCTGTAGGATCATATTCTTGTGTGTTTCTATTGCTGCTAACCATGCCAGGATCACAAGCCGACGAGACTGACTGGGAGAACTTGACGAACAAGGAGCTTCATGATACGTTTCAGCAAATGATGAGTGGACAGGTGCAAACAGATTTGAAGAGGCCATGGAGAAGATAGATGGCATGGAGAACACGTTTGAAACAAAGCTCGATAACAAGTTTGCTGAATTGCTTTCGCATTTTCCACCACCACCACCACCGGCTGCTCCTGCCGCACCTCTGCAACAACAGCAACAACACCGACTACCTCCACGTCGGGAAATAGCACTCCACCGAGCGAGCCGTGTCCCTCTTCAGTCGGGCCAAACTGCTGGTGCTGTTGTTGATACTTCTGTGGCTCCTACTGCTGATGTGGAGGAGGATGATTATGTGGGAGATTATGAGGATGAGGTTGATCAAAATCAGAACTACGTGCCACCACCAGCACAGCAACCACCAGGTCGTCCACATGCAAATAATGGCAATGGTAGGGCTCACCCTCAGGTACGAGATCATGACCATCTCCCTAAACTAAAATTGAATATTCCACCATTTGAGGGTAGATATGTTCCTGATATATATCTTACTTGGGAGTTAGAAACTGAACAACGATTTACATGTTTACAATATCCCGAGGAGAGACGTGTTCCTGCTGCTGTTTGTGCATTCACTAGTTTTGCATGTGTTTGGTGGTCTGAGCATTGTAGATTATATCTGATGAAGACATGTACCTAGGGTAGGGACACGGACCTGACCAAAGAGTCCTACCCTAGGACACCCCTAGGAGAAGTCACCTTTCAATCGACTTGAAGGTATCCCACTTGACGGGTTCAAGACACTCGACCAAGAAGCTATCACTCGACCATGAAGCCAACCACTCGACTGCCAGGAGACCTAAAGTCACTCCGCAGGCAAACGGTCGGCTGTTAAGTAGTCTTTATGATCATTATAGCACTTTATTAGGGACGTTACCAGAAACGCCCAACCTTAAATGTACCTTAAACCCTGCATTACTGAGGGCGGGAGGGGTCCGGCGAACTCTATATAAGCCACCCCCCTCCTCAGTATGAAGGGTTCGCACCCCTGTATCCATACACGCATAATCCAGTCGACCGCCTCCGGGCTCCGAGACGTAGGGCTATTACTTCCTCTAAGAAGGGCCTGAACTCGTAAACCTCGCGTGTAACAACTTCCCAATAGCTAAGATCTAGCCTCTCCATATTCACCCCCCTACATCACTGTCAGAGTTAGAACCACGATAGTTGGCGCCCACCGTGGGGCTGGAATCTTAGCGCTTAGTTGGAGAAGTTGCGATCTTTTCCAATCCCTTTGATCATGTTTTCTTGCGGAGTTTTGGTGGAGGACTGCGAGATCCGTCTCGGCGCGCTTACCTTCATCGTCGATGACTCCGCCTGGCTTCAAGAGGCACCACTCTACATCGACGCGCTCCCCGTCCGCGGTGCGACGCACTTCCACGCATTCATTCGTGGCGTCCTCCTGCGACAGCCATCGACTCAGTATCGGTCGGGCCCTGCGTCGTCTCCCCGCCCTGCCTCCCGCCAGCGCAAGCGCTTTGGTCGGTCAAGACTCCAGCGGTGGGTGAGGCATGCCGTGGCCCGCCAGTCGGCAGCCCCACAAGTCACGGCAATCGAGCCCGATGAATCCCTCTGCGGCCTGTTCGACCTGTCGACTGGCTCTGCGGAGACTGCATCCGAGTGCGATAGCAGCGACCCAGCGGCTGAGATTCTGGCGGTCGACGGAACACACAGTCCTCCCGGTTTCCCTCGCGCTGATGGAGGTGCGGGTGGGGGCGATCCATCGCATCCCCACGATGAGTATCTCCCCGAACCTCTCACGTCATTACAGCGAGAGGAGCTTCGCCGCCGGAACATGGACGCGCTCTGCACTCCTATCATCGGAGAGACCCCCGAGGCCCGGGCCTTGGAGGACGCGCGTTTGGCCAACTTGGCCGAGCACACTCGACTGGAGAATCTCCAGCGAGCACTCGACGAGCAAGCGCGTCAGCGGGCTCCCGAGTCTAGTCGACGCCAGCTCTTCCCGCCGATGCAGGTATATCGAACCCCAGTTCAGAATTTGGCCGCCACGGCCCGTATAGCAGAATCGATTCAGCCCTCCCAGTCGGAGGCTGGCAGGGGCTTGTTACAGATCAGAGCATTGCTCCGGGTGGCGGGAAACCAGAATTCCGCTGTCTCTTAGTCGCGGAATAGGATCCACAGTCGATCTGTCGCAACAGATACAGTCGAGTCGGCTCACAGCCCGAGATCGCCCCCGAGGCGTGAGGGACGTGGTGACCGGTGTGACCAGTACAGGAGGAATGAGCAGTGTAATCACCGATTCGACCGTGATGATCGACGTCGAGTGCCAACCCCTCCCCCGAGGAGTGGGTCATATGCGCCTCGATGGCAAGATGACAGACGCCCTCATAGTGTTGGGCAGAGGATACCAGTCGACCCCAGAGACCCAGGCTTTGATGTGAGATCCATCCTCGTTCAAGGTTTGGTTGACAGGAACAGAGCTCATCGAGGAGGCCACAACAGAGATGCGCCTGCCAGCAGCGGAGTACGTGCTTCAAAGCCAGAGTGTTTCAGTCGAGCCATCAGAGCCGCAGTGATTCCTCCCAATTTCAGGCTGGCGACTGGAATCAACAAGTTCACCGGTGAATCTAAGCCTGACACCTGGCTCGAAGATTACCGAGTTGCTGTACAGATTGGCGGTGGCAATGATGAGGTGGCCATGAAGCATTTTCCTCTCATGTTAGAGGGCTCGGCCAGAGCGTGGCTAAATCAGTTAGCACCCAGCAGCATTTACACTTGGGAGGACCTCTCCCGAGTGTTTATCACGACCTTTGGAGGAACATGCAAGCGACCTGCAGGCCTTACAGAGTTGCGGTCTTGCGTGCAGAAGCCGAATGAAACTCTGAGGGAATACATCCAGAGGTGGATCACGCTGCATCACTCGATTGAGAATATGCCAGACCATCAAGCGGTTTGTGCCTTCAAGGAAGGTGTCAAATACAGAGAGTTGAATCTGAAGTTCGGTCGAACTAGAGAGATGTCTCTGAATCGGATGATGGAGATTGCCACCAAGTACGCTAACGGAGAAGATGAAGATCGACTCCGGAGTGGCAAGCAGAAAGCAGTCGCCCAGGAAACCGGAGGCAATTCCAGTCGGAAGCAGAAGCGGAAGGCCGAGCCAGCCGCCCCTGGGGAGGCCCTGGCCGTAACCCAGGGAAATTTCAAGGGAAAACCCAAAGGCCCCTGGAAGCCCAAGAAAGTCAAGGATCAAGACGGTAATGATGTTTTGGATCTGCCATGTCACATCCACACCAAGAAGGATGAAGAGGGTAATTTTATTTACCCAAAGCATACCACTTGACAGTGCCGGCTCCTGATCCAGCAGTTCCAAGGAAAGCAGTCCAAGGATAAGGAAAAAGAGTCGGGCAGAGTCGAGGACAAGGAAGACAGTGACGATGGATACCCCCAAGTCAATTCCACCCTGATGATTTTTGCCGATGTCGAAAGCAAAAGTCGACTGAAAGTCATTAACCGAGAGGTGAACGTGGTTGCCCCAGCAACACCCAGTTACCTGAAGTGGTCTCAGACTGCCATCACATTCGACCAGTCTGATCACCCGACGCACATTGCCACCCCTGGGAGGCAAGCTTTGGTGGTCGACCCAATTGTTGAAGGCGCTCGACTGACTAAAGTCCTGATGGATGGTGGCAGTGGCCTGAATATACTGTATGCTAAAACATTGAAAGGAATGGGCATTCCGATGTCCAGGCTCAGCACCAGTAACATGAGTTTCCACGGAGTCATTCCTGGGAAGAAAGCCCAATCACTCGGCCAGATCGCTCTTGATGTGGTTTTCGGTGATTCAAAGAATTACTGCAAGGAAAAGTTGACATTCGAGGTTGTGGAATTCCAAAGTGCTTATCACGCCATTTTGGGCAGGCCAGCTTACGCACGCTTCATGGCCCGGCCATGTTACGTGTATCTCAAACTGAAGATGCCTGGCCCCAAAGGTGTGATCACTGTTACAGGCAATCGGAAGAAGGCGGAAGAGTGCTTTCAGAAGGGCTCAAAGATTGCAGATGCTCAGGTGGCAGTGGTCGAGCTGCAAGAGTACCAAAAGACTGCCGATCCAAGTGAGTTGCTACGAGCCAAGAAGCCTGCTTCAGAATTAGCTTTTCAGTCGTCCGGTGAAACAAAGAGAGTCCACATTCACCCGACCGACCCCGATGCTGCCCCGACTCACATCTCAACGACGCTTGACTCCAAATAGGAAGAAGCGCTCATCCAGCTCCTCCATGAGAACTGGGACATCTTCGCATGGAAACCCTCTGACATGCCTGGAGTTCCCAGAGGGCTGGCTGAGCACCGTCTACGAGTCGACCCGAAGTTCAAGCCTGTGAAAGAACATCTTCGATGGTCCGCCGTCCAGAAGAGGAAAGCCATTGGCGAGGAGGTGGCTCGGCTCTTAGCAGCGGAGTTCATCCGAGAGATTTACCACTCCGAGTGGCTCGCCAATGTCGTCATGGTCCCCAAGAAGGACAAGTCACTTCGCATGTGCATTGATTTCAAACATATCAATTGGGCCTGCCGGAAAGATCATTTTCCTCTCCCTCGCATCGACCAAATAGTCGACTCGACTGCGGGGTGCGAGAGATTGTCTTTTCTAGATGCTTATTCCGGGTACCATCAGATCCGTCTGTATGGACCCGACGAAATCAAAACAGCTTTCATCACCCCATTCGGATCCTTCTATTATGTCACCATGCCGTTCGGCCTCAAGAACGCCGGAGCCACGTTCATGAGAATGATTCAGAAGTGTTTACTCACCCAAATCAGTCGGAATGTGGAGGCATACATGGATGATATTGTGGTCAAGTCACGCAAAGGTTCCGACCTGCGAGCTGACCTTGCCGAAACCTTTACCAACCTCAGGAGGTATGATATCAAGCTCAATCCATCAAAGTGCACATTCGGAGTTCCAGGTGGAAAGTTACTCGGTTTTCTCGTTTCTGAACGGGGGATCGACGCCAATCCTGAAAAAGTTGGCACCATACTCCGGATGAAGCGTCCCGTTCGCGTGCACGACGTCCAAAAGCTTACAGGCTACTTGGCCGCCCTAAGTCGATTCATTTCTCGCCTCGGTGAAAAGGTGTTGCCCCTTTACCGACTGATGAAGAAGTCTGACAAGTTCGAGTGGACTCCGGAAGCTGATGCAGCATTTGCAGAGCTCAAAGCTCTGCTCTCCACCCAGCCGGTGCTTGCTGCCCCAATCAGCAAAGAGCCTCTGCTGCTTTACATTGCAGCCACAGGGCAAGTTGTCAGCACAGTACTTACGGTCGAGCGGGAAGAAGAAGGAAAGGCCTTCAGAGTTCAGCGCCCAGTCTATTATGTGTCTAAAGTTTTGACACCTTCAAAACAAAGATACCCTCACTACCAGAAGCTTGTATATGGGATTTATATGACCATCAAGAAGGTTGGACATTACTTCTCTGACCACTCCATTACAGTCGTCAGCGACGCCCCACTGTCAAAGATTCTGCATAACAGAGATGCAACTGGTCGAGTGGCCAAGTGGGCGATTGAACTCCTTCCCTTAGATATCAAGTTTGAAGCAAAGAAGGCTATCAAGGCCCAAGCAATCGCAGATTTCATCGCCGAGTGGATTGAACAGCAACTTCCGACTCAAGTTCACTCGGAGCACTGGTCCATGTTCTTCGATGGATCTAAGATGCTGAATGGTTCCTGTGCTGGGGTAGTCCTAGTCTCCCCCCGAGGAGATAAGCTCAGATATGTTCTCCAGATTCACTTCGATTCCTCCAACAATGAAGCAGAGTATGAAGCACTTTTGTACGGGTTGCGCATGGCCATTTCACTCGGCGTCCGTCGCCTCATGGTCTACGGCGACTCAGATTTGGTGGTTAATCAGGTGATGAAGGAGTGGGACGTCAGAAGTCCAGCTATGACTGGTTATTGCAATGCAGTGAGAAAGCTAGAAAAGAAATTCGAGGGGTTAGAGCTTCATCACATCCCCCGACTGAAAAATCAAGCAGCTGATGATCTGGCAAAAATAGGCTCCAGGAAAGAAGCCATTCACAGCAATGTGTTTCTGGAGCACATCCGCTCGCCGTCAGTCCAGGAGGATCCTTTCACAGAAGAAGCCCCACAACCGAAAAGTGCCACAGATCCGACTGAAGTCGAAGTTCCTGCTGTGGTCGACCTAATCATGGAAGTCTTGGCAATCACTCCCGACTGGACGATACCGTACATCGCGTATATCCTAAGGAAAGAGCTCCCAGAAGACGAAGAAGAGGCTCGACAGATCGTCCGCCGATCCAAGGCCTTCACAGTCATAAAGGGGCAGTTGTATAGAGAAAGCGCGACTAGAATCGGTCAGAAGTGCATAACACCAGAAGAAGGTCGGATAATCCTTGATGATATCCACTCGGGGACCTGTGGCCACCATGCGTCCTCTCGGACGATTGTGGCTAAAGCATACCGAGCGGGATTTTACTGGCCTAGAGCAAATGAGATGGCAAAAGAGATAGTCGACAAATGTGGAGGCTGCCAGTTCTACTCCAACATGTCACACAAGCCTGCATCAGCCCTGAAGACCATTCCAGTCGTCTGGCCCTTTGCTTTCTGGGGACTAGACATGGTTTGTCCACTGAGAACAGGCAGGAGCGGATTCACGCATGTGCTTGTGGCAGTCGACAAGTTCACCAAATGGATTGAAGCCAATCCTATCAAGAACCTCGATGCTGGCACGGCTATCAGTTTCGTCAGAGGACTAACATTCAGATATGGAGTCCCTCATAGCATCATCACTGACAATGGGTCAAATTTGATTCGGACCAGTTCAGAGCTTTTTGCACCTCTCAAGGCACATGAGTCGACTACGCGTCGGTCGCGCATCCTCAGTCGAATGGACAAGCTGAAAGAGCAAATGGTTTGATTCTCAAAGGACTGAAGCCTCGGCTGATGCTGATCTCAAGCACGCGGCAGGTGCTTGGGTCGACGAGCTTCCGTCAGTTCTGTGGGGATTGAGGACCACCCCTAACCGGTCGACTGGAAGAACTCCATTCTTTCTGGTTTATGGAGCCGAAGCGGTTCTACCAAGTGATCTTCTTCACAACGCGCCCCGAGTCGAGCTTTACACCGAAGATGAAGCAGAACAGGCCCGACAAGAAGCAGTCGACCTCCTAGAAGAAGAGAGGGAGATGGCCATGATCAGATCGACCATTTATCAGCAAGACTTGCGTCGATTCCACGCCCGGAATGTGAAGAGTCGAGCCTTCCAAGAAGGAGATTTGGTCCTCCGAGTGGATCAACAGAAACCACACAAGCTTGCTCCTACTTGGGAAGGCCCCTTCATCATCACCAGAGTCCTCCACAATGAGCGTATCACCTCTACAATGTTGATCGCCAGATCGACGAGCCTCGCGCTTGAAATGCAGAACTACTCCGCCCATTTTACACTTAAGCTCTCCCTTGGACGAGATGTAATAAGAAAAATTCCCGCAGTTCGTTTTTATCGAAGGAAAGAGTGTTCCATCAATTGTTGTCACTTTTGTTTACATACGGAATCCCCCAGTGGGTGACTTAGCTGCGAATCCGTTTCGCCTAAGTTTGAAAAAATCCTACCTAGTGGAGAGCGATCCTCCCACTCGGGGGCTTAGCTGCAGTCCAGCACTCGCCTAAGTTCTCTCACCTAGAGACTTAGCTGCAGTCCGACACTCACCTAAGTTTTAAAAGAAAAATCCTACCGAGTGGAGAGCGATCCTCCCACTCGGGGGCTTAGCTGCAGTCCAGCACTCGCCTAAGTTCTCTCACTTAGAGACTTAGCTGCGGTCCGGCACTCGCCTAAGTTTGAAAAAATCCCACCGAGTGGAGAGCGATCCTCCCACTCGGGGGCTTAGCTGCAGTCCAGCACTCACCTAAGTTCTCTCACCTAGAGACTTAGCTGCAGTCCGGCACTCGCCTAAGTTTGAAAAAATCCCACCGAGTGGAGAGCGATCCTCCCACTCGGGGGCTTAGCTGCAGTCCAGCACTCACCTAAGTTCTCTCACCTAGAGACTTAGCTGCAGTCCGGCACTCGCCTAAGTTTGAAAAAATCCTACCGAGTGGAGAGCAAACCTCCCACTCGGAGGCTTAGCTGCAGCCCAGTGCTCGCCTAAGTGTTTAAATCCTACCGAGTGGAGAGCGATCCTCCCACTCGGAGGCTTAGCTGCAGTCCAGCACTCACCTAAGTTCTCTCACCTAGAGACTTAGCTGCAGTCCGGCACTCACCTAAGTTTGAAAAAATCCTACCGAGTGGAGAGCAAACCTCCCACTCGAGGGCTTAGCTGCAGCCCAGTGCTCGCCTAAGTTCTCTCACCTAGAGACTTAGCT
>NC_041380.1:582419416-582436085 GCF_002162155.2 Triticum dicoccoides
GAGAAATCCTCCCACTCGGGGGCTTAGCTGCAGTCCAACACTCACCTAAGTTCTCTCACCTAGAGACTTAGTTGCAGTCCGGCACTCACCTAAGTTTGAAAAAATCCTACCGAGTGGAGAGCAAACCTCCCACTCGGAGGCTTAGCTGCAGCCCAGTGCTCGCCTAAGTGTTTAAATCCCACCGAGTGGAGAGCGATCCTCCCACTCAGGGGCTTAGCTGCAGTCCAGCACTCACCCAAGTTCTCTCACCTAGAGACTTAGCTACAGTCCGGCACTCGCCTAAGTTTGAAAAAATCCTACCAAGTGGAGAGCAAACCTCCCACTCGGAGGCTTAGCTGCAGCCCAGTGCTCGCCTAAGTGTTTAAATCCTACCGAGTGGAGAGCGATCCTCCCACTCGGGGGCTTAGCTGCAGTCCAGTACTCGCCTAAGTTCTCCCACTAAGAGACTTAGCTGCGGTCAGACACTCGCCTAAGTTTGAAAAATCCTACCGAGTGGAGAGCAAACCTCCCACTCGGGGGCTTAGCTGCAGTCCAGTACTTGCCTAAGTTCTCCCACTAAGAGACTTAGCCGCGGTCAGACACTCGCCTAAGTTTGAAAATCCTACCGAGTGGAGAGCAAACCTCCCACTCGGGGGCTTAGCTGCGGCCCAGCGCTCACCTAAGTATTTAAAAATCGTATCGAGTGAGAGCAAACCTCCCACTTGGGGACTTAGCTGCGGCCCAGTACTCGCCTAAGTGCATACACAACCCAATCCGAAAGGACGATGAGGCGCAAGTCGACTGCTACCTTCGCCTTCGGAGTTGCGCCGCAAATACAAGGTTATTTCAAGTGAAGATCAAGTTCCACTCGACGAATCAAACCATGAAGGTATCCAACGAGAAATCAAGTTCAGATAAAGCCTAAAAGGTCCCAGACCTCAAAGTACTCGAGCCCTCGGCTCGGCGGAGTTAAATGGTTACAAATCCACTTGGCATTCCGAGGTAAATTTAAAGATTTCACTCCTCAGGAGGAGGACTGGAAGGGGCGACGAACTCATCCAAGTCGATCCCGTCGGCAATACGGGTGGCAGCAGCGATGAAGGTCTCCATAAAGTCTTGAAAGCTGTGCTTCCTGGTATTGGCAACTTGGATGGCCGCCAGCTTTTCTTCTCGCGCCTCCTTGCAATGGACACGGACCAGGGACAGAGCGACATCAGCACCACATCTAGCAGAAGATTTCTTCCATTCCGCCACTCGACCTGGGACTTCGTTAAGTCGAGCCATCAGAGACTCGAGGTCGTTTTGAAGCATCGTCCCAGGCCAGAGTGATGCGTCGATCCGCGACATCGCAACTTTCAGCCGAGCCAGATAGTCAACAACGCTGGCAGTACGAGACTCCAGACGGAGCACGTTCATTGTAGCCTCGTCCTTCACGAGAGAGTTAACAGGGTCCAAGCCTGGTTCCACTCGACTGGTCTCCTCTTCAAAGTTCTGGCAGAATTCTGCAAACACGATTCAAGTGTAAGACGGTGGTCGTACGCAGGCTCGACAACTACAAGACAGCCGGGTTGGAATAATTACCTTCGAGCATGACAAACAGCTTCTTGGCGAGTCCACCGAGATAAGCCTCCAGATCTTTTACCTTCCCCGACAGCTCACCCGCCTTGTCGTGCAGCGCCATCTTCTCTTTCTTCAGTCGACTGGCGTCTCGATTAGCTGCCTCGAGAGCAGTCTTCAGTCTGGAGTTCTCATGTACAAGAGCTCCGACCGAAGCCAGTTTCTCTTCTGCGAGCTTCGTTTTGCTCGAGGCCTCCTTCTGTGCCTCTGCAAGATCTTGGTCCTTCTTCTTTAGAGCTTCCTCCAGTTTATCTGCGGCGCGTCGAGTGGAACCAACATCAAGAATGGACAAGAAAGAAAAGTCACCCGTTAAGAATGGAGAACCTCACCAGCCATACCTTTTGCTTCTTCTTGCGCCTTCTTCAAATTCTCCTGAGCAAGCTTCAAGTTAAGGTTGAGCTGGATCTGCTGATTCTCCAACTCAGTATAGCGAGCTACAAGTTCGCAAGATTTCTGTAAAAAGGAAAATCAGTCGACAGACGTCCAAGATAAGTTGCTTCCGAGTAACTAAGAGACAATGATGACGTTTCTAAGACCACAGCCAAATCAAAAACATTTGACAGTAGTCTCGGGGACTACACCCAGTGGGTGCACTCAGCGTGCCCCCACTGGTTCGACCAAAAAAAACTCGACTGCCCGCAGTCGACCGGATACAATTCCACTCGACCTGGCCCGACCAAACCGAGCGAAGAAATACAGCAACAGCAACACAATGTAAAGAATACAGTCGACTGCCAGCAGTCCACCGTAGTCTCGGGGACTACACCCAGTGGGTGCACTTAGCGTGCCCCCACTCGTCCAAAGGATTGGCAGACACACCCAGTGGGTGTACAGATACAGATACAAAAGATCTTCGGAAAAGAGACTCTTCAAACAGCATATCATAACAGACCAAGTGTCGAGTCGACTGACCTGGACGTTGCTCTGAAGAGCCGAACTCGCGTCATAGGCTACTTGGCTGGCCTCCCGAGCCATCTTCACTTGCTCCATCATGATCCCTGCCTGGCGTATAGCCTCCTTTGCAGCAGCCGCTTGGTCCTCAGGGACGGGGTACGCAGCAAAAAGTGAAGGTGGATCCGCAGTCGACACCAAGGGCCGCGCTCTCGCCACAGGAACGGCGAAGGTCACAGAAGCCCGGGTGGTGCCACCACCATCCCGAGCCACGACCTCGGACGCCGGAGCGGATTGGGGGGTCTTGTCAGCCGACGCCCTCTTGTGCCTCCTCACTCTCAACGGACCGTCATCGTCGTCATCCGGGAGGTCGATAACATGAGGAGGAGCTACAAGGAAAACATTCAGTCGACTAGAGTAGCAATAAAGGGTCAGTCGACTCAAAGGCAGGACGTCAGCAATCGTACCAGGGTTGGAGGTAACAGCGTCCTCCATCTCTTGGTCGTCGTTCCTGGCGGAGACCTCAGAAGTAGCACCGCTGCAAATCTCGAAAGTCAATCAGTTGGTTCAGTGAATCGACCAAGGATCCGTCCACGGTCGACAAAGGAAAGCAAGTCTTATTATTACCCGGAAATGGTAGGAACAGCTATCTTCATCTTGGGCAGAGCCTTGGGCGGCTTGGATGGCGTCGCTCGTGGATGCTTGGGAGCCTTCCCAGTCGGCGGAGGAGAAGAGGTCCGAGGGCGTTTCGACGACTGCCCAACAGGAGCAGTCGCCTTGCCATGTTCCCGCGCTGGATCGTGGGTGAGCTTGGATCGCCCCTCCAGGCGGGGGGGTTCAACCTCCTCCTCCTCCCCTTCGCTGGAGAAGATGCCATCGCCTCCCTCTCCCTCACCGTCGGACTCCCACTCGCCTTGGTCGTCCCCGCTCTCGCCTCCGCTCTCCTCCCCTTCCTCAGTCGACCCCTGTGCCCCGTTGGGCATCGAGTACATCTCGGTGGTCGCCTGGAAAACAACAGACAAGACGAAGGTCAATCGACTTATTCAAAGAAGACCAATGCAGAAGACAAGATATCAGTCGGGAGCACAAAGACATACCTGGTCCACCTCATACGAGTTGTCGAGAGGGGTTACCCTCCTGGCTCCTCGGGGGTTGTCTTTGTTCCCCGTGATGCTCGACAGCCACCCCTCCACCATCTCATCGGCGACCTCCTCCGGGTGGACCCGAGTGGTGTCGTCAAGACCCGAATACAGCCACATCGGGTGGTCGCGGGCCTGGAGCGGTTTGATGCGCCTTTGAAGGAAGACCTCCAGCGGGTCCATACCAGTCACACCCTCGCGGACAAGCTCAACCACTCGACCTACCAGCACCTTGACTTGGGACTTTTCCTCTGGCGCGACTTTCAGAGAGGCAGGCTTCTCGGCTCGGTCGAGGGAAAAAAGAGGAAGACCAGTCAACTGTCCTGGGGTCGCCTCATCCTTGCAGTAGAACCAGGTCGACTGCCAGCCACAGACCGACTCCGGGAAGGTGATAGATGGAAAACAGCTCTTCCCCCTCGTCTGGATCGCCAGGCCCCCGCACAGCTGGATCACCTGCGTCCTCTCGTCACTCGACTTAGCCTTCTTGACCGATTGAGAATGGCAGGTATAGATGTGTTTAAAGAGTCCCCAATGGGGTCGACAACCCAAGAAAGCCTCACACATGGAGCTGAAAGCAGCAAGGTAGACAATGGAGTTGGGAGTGAAGTGGTGGAGCTGCGCTCCGAAGAAATTCAGGAAACTCCGGAAGAAAGGATGGGGCGGCAGAGAAAACCCTCGGTCGATGTGGGTGGCTAGGAGCACGCACTCACCGTCGCGGGGTTGAGGTTCGATCTCTCCCCCCGGAAGACGCGCAGCTTCGTGGGGAATGACTCCCCCCTCGACCATATCGTCGAGATCCTCTTGCCGGAGCACCGATGGCATCCAGTCGCCCTGGATCCAACCTTTGGGCAGAGCGGTCCTAGAGGAAGATCCGCCCCGAGCTGACCTCTTCCCTTTCCCCGCCGCCGCCTTCTTCGCGCGCTCCAGAGCGGAGGTCTTGCTCTTCATCATTGTCACCGGCGAAGTCTCGCACGGGCTTGCTGCATTGGGGCGGGAACGGAGGTGGCGGAGGGACTTGCGAAGGGGGAGAGGTGGAAGAAAGGAGGAGAATAGAGAGCACTGCTTGGAAACCCCGAGCCGGCGATTTATAAGGGACCGCTTTCGAGTGGCTGACTGGTAGGCCCAGGCTATCCAGTCAAAATCCCGCAGCAGACGCGCGCGTAGTACATGGCGAAAAAGACGACGCGGGGATCGAGGAGCTTCCGCTTTATCGCTTCCGATTACTGCGGCCGCTCCCGTCCCACGCACTTCCCAAAATCCGAATCCCGCGACATCCGCGGGCCATAAAACAACTTGTCAAAACATAAGACCCTGATCGTGCCGGCGCTCGGTATGTCACAAACAAAGAAATTCACTTGACGAAAGGCCTGGAATGGATCAAGGCGACTGAAAAAGGTTGGCAACGTCATCCGTGACGATTGACCCAAAACGAGGCGCTCACATAGCCCGAAGGACCAGTCGGAAAGATTTCCAACTCCTTCCCCACTCTAACCTCGATCCATTCGGGGGCTAATGATGAAGACATGTACCTAGGGTAGGGACACGGACCTGACCAAAGAGTCCTACCCTAGGACACCCCTAGGAGAAGTCACCTTTCAATCGACTTGAAGGTATCCCACTCGACGGGTTCAAGACACTTGACCAAGAAGCTATCACTCGACCATGAAGCCAACCACTCAACTGCCAGGAGACCTAAAGTCACTCCGCAGGCAAACGGTCGGCTGTTAAGTAGTCTTTATGATCATTATAGCACTTTATTAGGGACGTTACCAGAAACGCCCAACCTTAAATGTACCTTAAACCCTGCATTACTGAGGGCGGGAGGGGTCCGGCGAACTCTATATAAGCGACCCCCTCCTCAGTATGAAGGGTTCGCACCCCTGTATCCATACATGCATAATCCAGTCGACCGCCTCCGGGCTCCGAGACGTAGGGCTATTACTTCCTCTAAGAAGGGCTTGAACTCGTAAACCTCGCGTGTAACAACTTCCCAATAGCTAAGATCTAGCCTCTCCATATTCACCCCCCTACATCACTGTCAGAGTTAGAACTACGACAATATCCTATTCCGGCTACTTGGGCTGCTTTGAAAACTGCTATGCGTACTCGTTGGGTTCCACCATATTATCAACGTGAATTACTTCAAAAATTGCAGCGCTTAAGACAGGGAAAAAATTCTGTAGAAGAATATTATCAGGAATTACAAACTGGCATGATTAGATGTGGTATTGTTGAGGAGAATGAAGCTATGCTTGCACGTTTTATGGGTGGATTAAATAGAGATATTCAGACGATTCTAGAGTATAAGGAGTATACTAATATCACTCGTTTATTCCATCTTGCTTGTAAAGCTGAACGTGAAGTGCAGGATCGACAGGCATTGGCGCGGACTAACTTTTCTGCAGGTCGACCTTCATCATGGACACCACGTGCATCATCTACTTCCACACGTTCTACTACACCGGCGCCTCCGTCGGCTGCCACCTCCAACCGTGATACAATAAAGCAGGCACAATCACCACTATCTGCCAAGAGCACACCTTCTGGGCCTGCAAAGAGCTCTTCTTCATCCATGGCATCAACAGGGCAAACACATGATATTATTTGTCGACGTTGCAAGGGTGGAGGTCATTATGCGAGAGAATGCCCATCTAAGCGTGTGATGATTGTTACTAAGGATGGTGGGTATGAGTCCGCTAGTGACTATGATGAGGAGACTTTGGCTCTTATTACACGTGACGAACACGGTGGAGACGATTCTGATCATGAGACGCAATACATGGCTCCTGAAGATGCTGACAGGTATGAATGTTTAGTTGCTCAACGTGTTTTGAGTGTGCAGGTTACACAAGCTGAGCAAAATCAGAGGCATAATTTGTTCCATACAAAGGGAGTTGTGAAGGAACGTTCTGTTCGCGTGATCATAGATGGAGGGAGTTTCAACAACTTGTCTAGCATGGAGATGGTGGAGAAGCTATCTCTCACCACAAGACCACATCCACATCCTTACTACATCCAATGGTTCAACAACAGCGGCAAGGTTAAGGTAACACGTACTGTTGTGCATTTTAGTATCTCTACATATGCTGATTATGTTGATTGTGATGTGGTACCTATGCAAGCATGTTCCTTATTACTTGGTAGACCATGGCAATTTGATAAAAATTCTGTACACCATGGTAGAAACAATCAGTATACTCTTGTTCATAACGATAAAAATATTACTTTGCTTCCTATGACTCCTGATTCCATTTTGAAAGATGATATTAATAGAGCTAATAAAGCAAAATAGGAGACAAATAAGAGTGAAAATCAGATTGTGGCAAAAGAATTTGAGCACCAAATGAAGCCTAATAATAAACCATCTACTGTTGTTTCTGAAATTAAATTGAAAAGTGCATGTTTACTTGCCACCAAATCTGATATTGATGAGCTAGATTTTAGCAAATCTGTTTGCTATGCTTTTGTCTGCAAAGAGGCATTATTTTCATTCGAGGACGTGCCTTCCTCTTTGCCCCCTGCTGTCACTAACATTTTGCAGGAGTTCGCTGACGTCTTTCCACAAGACGTGCCACCGGGATTACCACCTATTCGAGGGATTGAGCATCAAATTGACTTAATTCCCGGTGCTTCGCTACCCAACCGTGCACCATACCTTACCAATCCAGAGGAGACGAAGGAGATTATGCGTCAAGTACAGGAGCTGCTCGACAAAGGTTATATACGCAAATCTCTTAGTCCTTGTGCTGTTCCTATTATACTAGTGCCTAAAAAGGATGGTACGTCGCGTATGTGTGTTGGTTGTAGAGGCATTAATAATATTACTATTCGTTATCGTCATCCTATTCCTAGGCTTGATGATATGCTTGATGAATTGAGTGGCTCTACAATATTCTTCAAAGTTGATTTGCGTAGTGGATACAATCAAATTCGTATGAAATTGGGAGATGAATGGAAAACAGCATTTAAAACTAAGTTTGGTTTATATGAGTGGTTAGTCATGCCTTTTGGGTTAACTAATGCGCCTAGTACTTTTATGAGATTAATGAACGAAGTTTTACGTGCTTTCATTGGACGATTTGTGGTAGTCTATTTTGATGATATACTGATTTATAGCAAATCTTTGGAAGCACATTTGGAACATTTACGTGCTGTTTTTATCGCTCTACGTGATGCATGTTTGTTTGGTAACCTTGGGAAGTGCACCTTTTGCACCGACCGAGTATCTTTTCTTGGCTATGTTGTTACTCCACAGGGAATTGAAGTTGATAAAGCCAAGATTGAAGCTATTGAGAGTTGGCCACAGCCCAAAACGGTCACACAAGTGAAGAGTTTCCTTGGCCTTGCTGGTTTTTATAGGCGTTTTGTGAGAGATTTCAGCACCATTGCTGCACCTCTCAACGAGCTTACAAAGAAGGGTGTGCCTTTTGTTTGGGGTACCGCACAGGAAGACGCCTTCACGGTATTGAAAGATAAGTTGACACATGCTCCTTTACTCCAACTTCCTGATTTTAATAAGACTTTTGAGCTTGAATGTGATGCTAGTGGAATTGGATTAGGAGGTGTGTTATTACAAGATGGCAAACTTGTTGCATACTTTTCTGAAAAATTGAGTGGGCCTAGTCTGAACTATTCTACTTATGCTAAAGAATTATATGCTCTTGTTTGGACTTTAGAAACATGGCAACATTATTTGTGGCCCAAAGAATTTGTTATACATTCTGATCATGAATCATTGAAACACATTAAAAGTCAAGCAAAACAGAATCGTAGACATGCTAAATGGGTTGAATTCATTGAGACTTTCCCTTATGTCATTAAACACAAGAAGGGTAAAGAAAATGTTGTTGCTGATGCATTGTCTCGTCGTTATACTATGCTTTCACAACTTGACTTTAAAATATTTGGTTTGGAGACCATCAAAGATCAATATGTGCATGATGTTGAATTTAAAGATATATTGTAGAATTGTAAAGAAGGTAGAACATGGAACAAGTTCGTCGTTAATGATGGATTTGTGTTTCGTTCTAACAAGCTATGCATTCCAGCTAGCTCCGTTCGTCTTTTGTTGTTGCGGGAGGCGCATGGATGAGGACTAATGGGACACTTTGGCGTGAAGAAGACGGAGGATATACTTGCTACACATTTCTTTTGGCCAAAGATGAGACGGGATGTTGAGCGTTTTGTTGCTCGCTGCACTACATGTCAAAAAGCTAAGTCACGACTCAATCCTCATGGTTTATATATGCCTTTACCTGTACCTAGTGTTCCTTGGGAGGATATATCTATGGACTTTGTTTTAGGTTTACCTCGAACAAAGAAGGGGAGGGATAGCATATTTGTTGTCATGGATAGATTCTCGAAAATGGCACACTTTATACCATGTCATAAAAGCGATGATGTTGTTAATGTTGCTGATTTGTTCTTTCGTGAAATTATTCACTTGCATGGTGTGCCAAATACTATTGTTTCAGATCGTGATACTAAATTTCTTAGCCACTTTTGGAGATGTTTATGGGCTAAGTTGGGGACTAAACTGCTTTTTAGTACTACTTGTCACCCCCAAACTGATGGACAAACTGAAGTAGTCAATAGAACATTGTCTACTCTGCTTAGGGCTGTTTTGAAGAATAAGAAGAAAATGTGGGAAGAATGCTTGCCTCATATTGAATTTGCTTATAATCGTTCATTGCATTCTACTACTAAGATGTGCCCTTTTGAAATTGTGTATGGTTTCCTACCTCGTGCACCTATTGATTTGTTGCCTCTTCCATCTTCAGAGAAGGTTAATTTTGATGCTAAAGAACGTTCTGAATTGATTTCAAAAATGCATGAGTTAACTAAGGAAAACATTGAGCGTATGAATGCTAAATATAAACTTGTTGGAGATAAGGGTAGAAAACATGTTGTGTTTGCGCCTGGAGATCTTGTTTGGTTACATTTGCGTAATGATAGATTTCCTAATCTGCGCAAATCAAAGCTAATGCCACGTGCTGATGGTCCTTTTAAGGTGTTAGAGAAAATAAATGATAATGCATATAAACTTGAGCTACCTGCAGATTTTCGGGTTAGTCCCACTTTTAACATTGCAGATTTGAAGCCTTATTTGGGTGAGGAAGATGAGCTTCCGTCGAGGACGACTTCATTTCAACAAGGGGAGGATGATGAGGACATCAATACCATTGTTACACCCACAGTCCCTACTGTTACATATACTGGACCAATTACTAGAGCTCGCGCACTCCAATTAAATTACCAGGTACTTTCGTTTCTTGGTAATGATTCTAATGTTCATGAGATTATGATGCTGCCTAAATTGGATACATTTGTTTTGCTTACAAATGAAGGGCCTAGCTTGGAGAAGGATGAACATTGGAGCAAGAACACGCATGGAGTTGATGGCATGCGCAAGGGGATCAAGAACGGAGTTACAAGTGATGATTTCAGGACTTTGAAGCCGCCATAAGGAGTGCATGAAGCCTTGGACGAAATATACAAGATGCCACTTCATAATATTCGTCCATAGGCTATTCTAGGTGCTGCGTCACCTTATTAACGGGCCAGACCCATGTAATTTCGAAATACTTAAGTATAGGCTATTTTTAGAGTCCGTATGTGTGGGGAAACAAGAGTTAGGGTTGGTTTCGGACCCCACCCTCAAGGGCCACGAAATTCCCCCCTCTTCCTCCATATATACAACCCTCAGGGCGTCGTTTAGACTTTGGGTTTTGTTTAGATTAAAAGTTCGCCATAGCTGCAACTTCTCGTACTTCGTTTGTGTCCAACGACCAGACCAAGACGTCACAGAACCCCACCTAGATCAATAAAGCTTTCATCTTATATTCGCAATATCCAGATTGCAATCTCAGTTTCTTGCTTGTTCTTCGTTTGCTCATAGGAAACAGACCCTCGTGGTCAGGTTGATCGTGCTCCGGCGTGGTCAATAACCCCTCGGAAGTTGGTTTAGCGATTACTAAGGCGCGACGTCACGCACGTTCGTAGTCGGATCGTCAAGGTCGACTCCCACAGAAAACGATAGCCACCATCTCATCGAAACATCGGGACACCTTTGCCTCTATCATCTTTGGTGGAACTTTAAGGTTCCAAACAGCATGTACATATATAGGCTGGTTGGACCCCTCTAAAGTTGGTGGAGTAATGTCCTTTGTTTTCTAACTGCCAGATCAAGGAATTAGCTTCCTCAATCAAAGTCACACTCTTAGCAATCTCCACTAATTGGTACCAATCTTCCATCAGTTTGATGTCAAAGTTCCTCAAACAAAGTTTTAGTTGTTGGCATCCCAGACTTCATTAATGCATTTAGTTTGCTCATTGCAAGTATCACTGTCGGAGCTTCGTGTAACAAAAATAGGCCACAGCCCGCACAACCACTAGCAAATGCAATGGACGATTCAGAGAAGATTGAGCTGTGAAAAAATAGTGAATTTCCTTTGTACTGGCCCGCACACCTTTGATAGTGTAGCTCTACCACTGGAAAATAGTATAGACAAGCCAAAATTGTACCGCTAAGGGGGAGGTGCCAAACTAGGTATCCTCCCGAAACCTAATTTTATCCCCCTTCCCCACTTTCCATCTATACCCAAACTAAAGGGTTGGGGTGATGGATTTAACACCTTTCCATATGCTAGAAACATTTGGGTTGGGGTTTACCAGACATATATTTATGGTCTATCATTTTTCTCCAGGGTTTCCCATTTCCTTCATAATATCTCTTGATCCAAGAACCAAGGAGGTAGAGGTTAATTTCCTAGAGATTTGGGATTCCTAGGCCACCAAATTCCTTTTTAATACACACCAACCTCCAGTTGGCTAAATGTATCTTCCTATGACCTTCAAAGTCATTCCACAGTGAGCCATTTGTGAACTAATCATGTTTATGGCCCATTTAGGGAATTTGAAAAAAGATAACAAGTAGATGGGTATACTGGCTAGACGGGTTTGACTGTTTGAATAAGAATGAGCCTCCCTATGTATGAGAGTAGTTTCCATCTCCATCTAGCAATCCTCTTCATAATTTTTATCTATCTGGATGTCTTCTCTTTTGGGCTTGTCATGGTGTAGGGGAATTCCCAAGTATTTAATAGGGAACTTACCCCCTCCCGCTACACCCTAATAGGTCAAGGAAGATGTCAAACTCCTCACACTCAACGTTTATGGGGATAAGCTCACTTTTGTTATAGTTGATTCTCATTCCTGACACCTGCTCAAAGCAATTCAACACTATCTTTAGGTTTTGAGCATGGTCAATATCAAGGTAGAGAATAGTGTCATATGCATATTGGAGGCAAATAATGCCTCCATGGTAGACATCTGTATAGATACCACTTATAAGTTGGTGGTCTGCAGCTTTGGAAAGCATCCTAGTTAACACATCTACTAGAAGTTTGAAAAGCAAAGGGGAAAGGGGTCCCCTGGCCTGAGCCATTTACCAATGGTAAAGAATTCACTCTCAACATTGTTCAGTTTCACCCCCACTGAGCCATGCTGAGTGATTAACTTAATCCATATTAACCACTTGGACCCAAAACCTTTGATCCTTAGAAGCTTAGTAAGAAATTCTAGGTCGGCTTTATCAAAAGCCTTTTAATAATATAGTTTGAGTGCCAACCCTTGTTGATTACTAGAGTGGACAGAATGCAGGACCTCATGAGCAGTAACCACACTTTCCAATATATATTCGCCTTTTAGGAAGGTAGATTGGTTGCTGGCTTGATCTCCGAATGCTCTGCTGTGGAAAGTGCTTCATAGTACAACATGGAACCTCGTCGTGCTTGCATCAAGTCATCGACCATCAGGAGCATCAGCTTCTACGGCCGTTGGGTCACTTTCTAGGAGCTGGTCATTGAGGAAGCCCCTTCCCTTGAGAGGTTACTACCACATCCAGACTATGTTCGAGCGACCATCCACATAATCTGGGCGCCTAAACTAGATATAATTGGTTTGTTATTTAAAGACATATCCACACTCTACATTGGAATCACGGTCTTTCATGTTAGCTGCAAGCCCAATCGCTCATTCTCCATTTCTATATGCAGTGTATTATTCTCATATCACACTTGTCCTTTTCTCGAGGAAACGGTTTCTCTTAGCTTGACAACCAAAATGCACGCGATGAAGGTCTTGGTTCTTGACTCTATTGGTCCTAATCTGGATTCGGTTATTAACTTCCTCAAAGTGCTTCCCTTACTTGCAAAAGCTATGTATCTTTGTGAGTATTCATATCTTCCCTTGCTTGCATACTTGTGTTCTAGTGAAATAGTATTTTGTTGCTAATTTGTTAACAACTGTCTTCATATTGGGTTTGTTTTCTATCCGCAATCGCATGCAGAAAAGGATATTAGTAATGTGCGGGCGTATGCCCCACTTGTTTCAATTGAATGCCTTGAACTCCATCAAATAAAGGTGGTGTTGGAGAATTATGATGGTAACAAGAGGCCATGAATTGACTTTGCCAAGTTCTTTATTTTGAATGCAAAAGTGCTAGAGGAAATGGAAATCGGAGTCCTCAACCACCGCAACAGCAAATGGATGTGCTATCAACACAGACAGCTACAAGCGGAGAATAGATCTTCTCGAGATGCACAAATCGAACTAAAGAGGGATGTAAAACCGAAATCCAGAAACCACCAGCACACCCATGATTTTTCAGTGGATGATTCTTTTGATATGCCCTATTGATGCTTGCTAAAGATGATCTAGGTAGCCTTTCCGGAGATTGTCTCACTGATTGCCCTTGTTTGTCTGTCTAATGTTATCTCACCCTTGTAATGCTCTGCAAAATGATCTACTTCATTCATCAATGGAATGCTTTATTACCCACTTTGAAGCAAGTGTTGCACTGCATATTCTATAATGGATACATTTGAAGATATTATCCTCAAATATGAGCCCAATATGAACCAAGCTAAGTTGTGCGTGAGAGGGGGCATTTGCCCCTTACCCCCACCATGATATCTTGGTTGGCATATTGTTTATATTTCACATTATCCATGTTACTGCATAAATAATTGAAATGCACGGCTAATTAGTAACCCTAGGTTTTTTTTGATAGAAAGACTGTAGGAGAACCCCCTACAGTATAATTGGTGCAACAAACCCAACTTGCAAGTACCATGCCTTGAACCTGGGTGGGTGGGAAGGCATCAACCCCTTCCCACCACTAGGCTATGCCTTAGTCTGCTTAGTAACCCTAAGTTGTACCAGTAATGTCGCGCTCCTGAATGGGGACGAAGATGACGTTGTCGACAATGCCGAGCTGGCACTCCTCAACTAAGACAACGACGGCCTCGACCACGGCGCGCTCCCAAAAGGTTTTGAGCTCTTCGTCCCGGACTGGGATCGCGGGAACTCGCGTTTTTCATACCACAGGGAGTCGAGCACTTCCTGAACGGAGACGATGCACTCTTCAACGTCAGTGACCCTGACAGTAGCGTGGATGGTGGCGGCGATGACGACGAGGGGTACCTCAGCGCAGCAGCTTTTGAATCATTGAGAAGAGCATGTATGTATAGTATTTATCACTAATTTGTTAGGAATATTGTGAGTTACCTACCTCTGGTCTGTTTTGATAGATTCTAGTGCAACTATTGCATTTGCTATACAATTGCATAATTATTGGTTCCTTCTTGGTCAAGAGGACCTATGATTGTGCTATTTACTGTAGCTTATATTAGGACATCGATAAGTGCCGACCGTTCGGCCTGGTAGAACCCCGGACCGAACGACTCGTTTGTCATGGGAAAGCCTATCGATCGAACGAATACGTTCGGGACGAGAAGCCCCCAGCACGAACACCATCGATCCCAAGGCCTACAGGCTTTTTTTTCTTCGAATCCCCTTTTGAGCCTCCACCTGGGCCAAAAAAAGGCCCAATTTTCCTATGACGACTCTAACAACATATAGAAAACTGATACTTTGGATCTCATTTTCAATAGCCAAACAAAAACCCAACAAAATTGACATAGCATACAAAAAAGGGGAAATTGCCATGTGTTGGGCTATAAAAATGGTCGCGTATAAATCAGAAGTTCAAAACATTAAGGGAAATTGCTATGATTGTCATTTGAGTAAAAAATGGCAAATGATAAGACAAAAAGAATTTTGCCATGGTACTTCAATTAATCTTGCCATGATCCATAAGCTAATTTTGCCATGGTCAATATAGTAACTTTGCACAATTTTAGAGAAAATAAAAAAATGCATTTGAAGAAAAATGGTGGCAAACTATTTGAATGATGGCAAGTTTGCCATGTTTTAGAAACTTTATGAATTTGCCATGTTTTTGTGATCATTTTTCATGGCAATTTTGGAGAGGTCTAAAAATATGGCAAATTTAGACATGGGCTTTAGTTAAACTTGACATGTCAAATATTTAAAGAAAATTGTCATTTACGTAAGAAAAAGTGGCAAATGATAAGACAAAAATAATTTTGCCATGGTACTTGTATTAATCTTGCCGTGATCCATCAACTAATTTTGCATGGTTTATATAGTAACTTTGCAGAATGTTAGAGAAAATAAATAAATGCATTTGAAGAAAATGGTGGGAAGCTATTCGAGGGATGGCAAGTTTTCCATGTTTTTGAGATAGTTTCTCATGGCAATTTCGGATATGTCTTAAAACATGGCAAATTTAGACATGGGACTTGAGTAAATTTTCCATGTCATCAAATCTTTAAAGAAAATTGTCATTTACGTAAAAAAAGGGCAAAATGTAAGACATTTTTTTGCCATGGTACTTGAATTAATCTTTCCATGATCCATAAACTAATTTTGCCATGGTCTATGTAGTAACTTTGCAAAATGTTAGCGAAAGAAAATGTCAATTTTACAGGGCAAAAAAAATTGAGACTTGCCACGGCAATGAAGTTAAATATATTCCATGATCATGTAGGTAATTTTGCCATGGGAATAAATGTAAAATTTAACCATGGCAAATAAATAGTAAAACTTGCCATGGCAATAAAAGTTAAATACTACGATGAGGATTTAGGTAAATTTGCCATGTTAATAAAGGTAAATTTGCCATTGCAAAATGAAAAGTTAATTTTGTCATGCAAATAAAGTAAAGCTAATTTTGTCATTGCCATGGAAAGTTTAGTTTCCCATGGCATGTTCTGAATGAGAAACATGCCATGTATATAATGTAAACACAAGTTGAGAACAAAAATAGCCATGGAAAATCCATATCCAAAATTTCCATGGTATTTTATTAAAAGTTGCATTTTTCTGTATGAGAAAAAAATGCTATGTATGTAAAGTAAACACAAGTTATGAACAAAAACTTGCGACGACAAATTTGTATCTAAAATGCGGTATTATTGCAATGAGGCACGAAGGCATATTGCAGGATTTATTTCCCTATAAAAAATGTAAATACCCATTTTAGCAATTTTTGTCATGATACAAAAAAGAGACATCATAAATAGAAACAAAGAGACAATGTAAAGTTGCCATGGCAATAAAAAGTAAAATTTTCAATGATACAAAAAATACATAATCAATAAAAAAGTTTGCCATGATGTATCGACTAGGTTTGCCATGGTTACATAGAGAGGAAATGTTGCCATGTTGCAAAAATTAGAAGAAATTTGCCGTGCTCACGGCAAAAAAAACATGCTGAAAGTTGACATGGCAATTTTAGAAAATCGTCACTGTATAACATGGCCACTTTTTTTTGTGAATGTGCCATGGCAAAAAAGAAGACTATATTGCCATGGCAATTTACATAATGTAAATTGGACTGTATTTGCCATGTTTCTACACAAAATTTCCATGACATCTGTACCGTCAAAAGCAAAAACTACATATTGAAATTGACCATGGCAACAATGGGTTTAAAATTGCCATGACAGTTTTACCGCTATAAGATGACTGAACCAAAATGATCTTCTTGCAAAAAGATGTCAAATATATGAATTTACCATGTCAATTATTGTTGTTTCCCAAACAAAAAACATGGCAAATTTGCAATGGGGGTGCATATCAACTTGCCATCACTGCAAAACAATTGTTCCATCATT
>NC_041380.1:582436592-582463178 GCF_002162155.2 Triticum dicoccoides
CCATGTGCTCTAGAACAAACCACAGACTAGCAGCCTACAAAAAATGTTACAGCAATGTGCAATGGCAGGACACAAAAACACTAGCGAACTTGTATCCTGCAGTTGATACATCATAGACGAACTGGAGGTGTCGCAGATGCAGGGTCGAAGAAAAAAATTGCCATATGAAAATGAACTATCTAAATTTAAATGCAAATTGAAATTTCAGCTCACTAAATTACCATCTTCCACACAAAATTTGCCATGTCGAAATGCATACTCGTACCACTGGTGTCGATGCTGCCAATTGCTGTGTCCAGAAAGACACGTTTCAGACATGCTCTGCTTGAGATGCTCAAATGTGGGAAAAATTTGAGACCAAGTTGTTGTAACGTACCACACATGTTGAGGACGAGGTCCGTTCGTCGTCGTCGTCAATCCACCGGGTGATCTTCTCGCGAAGGGTGTCGTCGTCGTCAATCCACCGAGCACGCCAGGCACGTCGTGTACTGGTCCATCCGCCGGTAGATGGGCGTCTCTGGCACGTTGCCCATGACCGTCGTCCGCGGCCGCGCCAAGAAGAGCAGCACCTGCAGCACTGAGATGAGCACAGCCACCACCATCCCCGTATCGACGCTGCCGAAGACGGCGCCGAGGTAGAAGTCCACCTTGTCGACAAGCCAGAGGAAATCGCGGCGCCGTGGTAAGCCCCCACGCAGGCAACGTGCGGGAGCCGTTGAAGGGCCCCGCTACAGCGTTGAATAGCTCCACTGGAGGCCGGGTGCCGCCGCCGCTCCCTTCTAGCAGCACCTCTGCTACCTCCCAGGTCGCCGCCGGCGTCGCTCCCCGCTTGCAGCGCAGGCACCTTGTTGGAGCCGCTGGTGTGGCAGTCGCCGCCACGGCCACCTCGTGCGAACAACACCTCCGCCGCCTCCCAGTTCGCCGCCGCCGTCGCTCCCGACGAGCGCCTCCCCAAAATCTAAGCCACCGACGGGGCGCGGCGAGGCCTCACCGGTGAGCAGCGGCAATGCGCGGCTGCTCTCTCTCTCTCTCTCTCCCTCCCTCCCTCCCTCTCTCAGTGAAGACGATGGGGATGAGGAAAAGAGGAGGAAGGAAAAAGTGGGACGCAGCTTCGGTGTCTTAAAGGCATCTGCCTTCGGGTCATTGACATGTGGACCAGCCACCTGTTGGGCCCACATGTCATAGACACAAAGGTAGGTGCCTTAAGGCACCGAAGCATTGTCCGAAAAAGTGACGGGGGGAGAGGATAAGGCGTTCGGGTCGAGGAGTTCGTGGAAGGAACGAACGAGAAACGTGACGTGTCAGCACATGCTTCAAGATCCATGCCAATTGATCTAACGGTACAGATCACGTTCGGACCGAAACACAAAAACGCAGTGCGTTCGGGAGTTATCGATTCCGTAATATTATGCCATGTGTTTGATGATTTAAATACAGTAAGTATAATTATTTAAGATTATATACGAACCAAACCAGACTCACAGTTTATTGAGTGTTATGCTTTGAATTCGAGGTTAACTTCATTAGGGATGCCATCACAATGGCAAGCCACCAGGAGGGTTCCCTGAGAAAATATAAACCAAATTCAGGGCAATCTTCCTTGAGAATCTTTCCATGTCAATGTACCTGAACCTCTGAAATTTCTTCCTTGCTTGATTAGCATGCAAGCCTTGAAAAAGCAGGAGCCCCAATCTAGTGTTGCGCTGGTAGTTATGGTGGTTTCAATTCTGAACGCAAGCTCCTCCGCGTACTAGCGATTCGAGTGCAGTCTCAGACTAACTGCAGTCCGGTCACAAGTGAACTTGTGCCAAGCTTTGTGCTCTTTCTCTACATTGATTCCAGTTATGGAAACCAGCACATCAAGCCTATAGGCATATACACACGTCAAAATCAAGTACATTTGATTCAACTTATGGCAATCAGCACATCAAACGCAGAGATATTACAAAGGATGCATAGCTCGATTCGAATTTTTATTTTATTTTTCCTTCTCAAATCGCAATGCAAACAGTAATAGAGTTCTGCTAGGACAAGAGTCAAATAAAATTCAGGGACGGGACGCAGGTAAACAGATTTGGGCAAGAAAGACCTCACACTACAGGCAAAAGCAAAACACGTTGAATACAATTGACCTACTCAACAAATTCGCTTCAGAAATTAGCCTCGTATATCGCTCGGGATACAGATCCAATGTTGGTGGCTAGGCTACTGACTAGCGAGCAGAGTTGCCTTACGGGAACATTTTCTTATTGTTTCAGAAAACGAGGAATGTAGGGCATATTTTAGACATTTTTTTTCTTATGGGGCATTTGAAATACACAATGGCTAAATGCCAGTCGGATTTGCGTCAGTCAACTTTGAGAAGGAAGAAAAAAGTGCCGGAGATGAAGAAGGAGACGGTGAGGCCGCCGGCGCCGGGAAGAACAACCCTACTATCTATCTTAGGATGGCGGATGCAGGTTCGCCGGAGAAGCACCCCCACTATCTTTCTTAGGGTGGCGGGTGGGGTGCTGCTTCGCTAGAGTTTTCGGGGACGGCCAGGGGCGGCGGCAAGACCGGTGGTGGGGGGGCGGTTCAGCGAAGGGTCGTGCGACGAGGCGGTCGCGGGCGGCGAAAGCAGGCGGTTAGGCCGACTGCGGTGCGGCAATTCAAAGGAAGAAGAGGAGGGTGCGGGGGGTTGAAGAAGGATATCCGATCATTGATTTCGCATCGAATGGCTCAAAAAATCGACTTGCCCAAAAAAAAAATTTGAGCCAAGGCTGAAACAATCCGTTTCAATCTGGCCGGAGTTGTGCAACACCTGGAAACCCTGCCCCGCGAAAAATTTACTGCTTTACGAGTCCAGCTCGGATTACACTTCTCGCATGCAGGAACACTTGAAGACGGACGGGAGACGGATACTAATTAACGAGTCCAAATGCGAATCCAAATGTGAATCTGAGTTCATTCTGCACACGGATCGATGGCATATCAATCGCAGCGTCCCTCGTCGACCCGTCTCTCTCAGTACTATATATATTTACACCCCAGGATCGGAGGAATCACGCCCTGAATCTACATACGGAGGCGACCGATATTGCATTGCACCTTCGACGAGGATGTCGCGATCTTGCTCGTCATCAGCATCGGCTTCCGGCACGGCCGGGGAAGACGCCGAACCCCGGCCGGCGGTGGTGTCCCTGGCCCATCTGCTGCAGGGGCCTGACGCGGCGCCGCCTGAGTACCTGACGCTGTCGCTCACGCCCGCCGGGGAAGCATGGCCACGGCGGAAACAGCCCGGGGAGGTGACGCTGAGGCATATAGACGCGCCGCGTGACTACCTAAAGCTCTCGGTCGCGCCACCGGATGAGTATGAACCGAGCGCCGTCGCCGGCGATACGTCGAGCGGCGCGGCGGAAACAATGCTGCCACCCAAGAAGCGAAAGCTTGCGCCTTGTGTTTACCAAGAAACGGTGGCGAGCAGCTCACGGTCGCTCGCGCTGGCGATCGTGACCCACGGAAACGACAACGTCTCGCGATCCTCGAGGACACACGGCAAGGCGAGCAAGGCGAGTTCCCCGGGCCCGGAAGCAATGGCCACGGGCACGGAACCCATCGACGCCGTACCGCTGCAGGCGGTGTACTACGACCATGCCGGGATGGCCTCGCACCTCTTAAGGCTGCGCCACGGCGGCGCCAGAGATGTCACAGCGAACGACGTCGCGTCCACCTCAGGCAGCGCCGTGGCGGCGCCATTCTCCATTGAGCCCATTGACGCCGTTCCGCTGCGGGCGGCACCGCGCCGGTACATCCCTCTCGCCGCTGATGCAGCCCCGACGGAGCCGGCCTGGATACGCGCGACGCTGGGCCTCCCCGCCGGAGTGCGGCTCAGCTTCATCGCCCAGAAGCGCATCGAGCGCTCGGACCTCGACCTGCAGCAGAGCCGCCTGCTGATCCCGAGCGGCGACGTGGCCCGGCTCCTCCCGCTCCTCTCCGAGGACGGGCTCCGCGCCGCCAACCTGGACAAGCCATGGACGAGGCAGAAGCGGAAGGCGTCCGGCAACCACAGCGACAGCAGCGAGGAGAAGAAGGCGAGGGCGCAGGGGAAGAAGCACGGCGGGCTGGTCGTGCCGGTCTACGTCAACCATGCCGGCGACCGGATGAATGCTGAGCTGACGCGATGGACCTCTAACGGCAACACGGTGCTGAAATTCGGAAGCCACCGGAGCTTCGTCGACGTGAGTGGGCTACAAGTGATGGATGAGATCCAGATATGGGCGTTTCGGCAGGACGGTGGTCTCATGTGTTTGGTCATCGCCAAGATATAGACGGCGGAGAGACAACGGCAGCGCCACTGGCGGCGCCAGCATTAGGGCAGCAAAGCAAGTCGACTCTAGGGTAGGATTGGATGTCTGGATGTGATTGTTCAGTTTTTCTTTAGACATTGAGGAATAGCAAAACTGAGATCATATGAAACCAAATTGTCACGCAAATTATTCTTTCGTTTTAGTTATTAAACACGGCGTTTTATAGATGAAGAGAATCTCGAAACACAATAGATAAAGATTTACAGGATTTATGAAATGATTTTCAGGAAAAATCTATAAATAATCCTAAATACTTAAACGTGCAGCTACGCTATTTGGACGCTGCGAGCGCATGCGCTAGACGACAAAAAAGTAGGCCGCTGTCCGGAACAAACGTGTTATCCAGTGGGTAGTGTAAAGAATACCCATGTGCATGCATGTGCCAACGTCATCTATTTATTCTTTTTCAGTTTTTCAAAAAGCTACCGAGTGTCAGAACGCAGAACCGTTTTCACCGCTGGGTTTCTCGTGACGAGCTCTTCAAAACTAGATCCCATATGAATATGTTTTGATGATTTTTTTCAAAAGCAACTTTGATGCTAGATGAAGCAATTTTAGTGCTAAACACGAGCAACTCTGATGCTAGATGAATTGCACCGTGTGTATAACTAACTTCGCCTAGTAGTCACCTAGTTAGTTGGGTGCAACAGTGTAATAGGTGGTCACCATGACTTGCATATATTGGAAAATAAGTTGTGGATTGTTTAGTTGCCTATCATACTGTAAAAGTTTCTTATCATAGAGTAGAAACTTGTCTAACATGGTTTCTAAGTTGTCTACCTTAGAAACTAGGTTGCCCTTTCATTACGAAGTTGCCTACGGGTGACCCTCAATTTCTTACAATACTATGAAAGTTGTCCATCAAGGGACCTAAATTGCCTACAATATCAAAAAAAATTGTGGGATCTAAGTCATCTATCATGATTTTAAATTTTGAACTATGTGGGGATGGGTGGTATGAGATCTGTGTGCTTTTCTTTTCTAGGGGAGTCTGACCGCCAACGCTACCGAGCACACGGGTGTTAGCTAGTCAGGTCGTGACGAGCTCTTCAAAACTAAACCCACATGGATATGTTTTGATGATTTTTCTTTTTTCTTTCAGAAAGCAACTTAGACACTGGACGAGACAACTTTAGTGCCAAACAGAAGCAACTCCACTCCAATTTAAAGTAACTAATTACCAACAATGAGCAACTAACTAGTAATAGAGAATAACTTTGAACAAAAGTAGACAACATCATATCACCTTTATAAGCAACTTTCTTTCTACGAGAGACAACTTTAGTGCTAAAAATAGGCAAGTTCACTGCACTTTCTCCTAATTGATTTTTTCTAACATTCTCCTAACTTCAATTGTTTTGTATGTAGCACTAAAGGGGGCCTTATGTTTCTAACATCCCGCTACGAGAGACTACTTTAGTGCTAAAAATAGGCAAGCTCACTGGTATACATAGTGTAGTGAAGTTGTTTTGTATGTAGCACTAAAGGGGCCTTATGTTTTGTGTGATTTTTCTTGTTTTTACGCAAACAAACCTAATAGGAAGTCCTACTAGGCCAAAGAGAAGAAGGTGCTCCCCTATAGCACGATAGTTGCCTCCTTCGCACCCAAAGTTGCCCTAAAAAAATATTCAGTTGCCCACAATCAACCGTACAGTTGCCTAAAACAAAGTATCCAGTTGCCAACAATCAACAAATAGTTTGCCTAAAACCATGTATCCAGTTGTCCAATCCTCACGAACAGAAATATTTACCAATATCGAAAAGTTATCTGGTGAATGCATTGGAGTTGCACAAAAACACCCAAAAAGTTGCTGCTTTTTTAAGTACAACTCTAGTGCATATAAGTCACACAGTTGTTTTTCTTTTCTACCCCCAATGGGTTCTGTTGGGCGAACTTAGTCTTTTCTATATATGGTTGCGTTTATCAATAATCAAAGTTGTTGCCACCTCCTTGTTACAACAAAAATGGTTGGTGTAGTGGGGAGGACGTCTCCTCCTTTACGCAGCATCTAATTTTGGACGTCGTGTTTGCTCGGAGCGGCGGAGAGGGCATCGTTAGACAGCTGTCGGAAGTTGACCGTTTGATTGGCATCTCAATTTGTAGTGCGGACTCTTTATCCATCGTGGGGGCCTCGGCTAGAAGGGGCGTGTTGAGGGACGTTGCAGAAAACGAAAATTTTCCCTACGTTTCACCAAGATCAATCTATGGAGTCAACTAGCAACGAGAGGAGAGTGCATCTACATATTCTTGTAGATCGCGTGCGGAAGCGTTCAAGAGAACAGGGATGATGGAGTCGTACTCGCCGTGATCCAAATCACTGATGACCAAGTGTCGAACGGACGGTGATGAGGCTATGTACCTAGGATGGGGGCATGGACCTGTCCTAAGTACCCTACCCAAGGACATCCCTAGAAGAAGTCACCTTTCAATCGACTTGGAGGTATCCCACTCGACAGATTCAAGACACTCGACCACGAAGCAATCACTCGACCAAATTCCAACCACTCGACTGCCAGGAGATCTAAAGTCACCCTGCACGCAAACGGTCGGTTATTAAGTAGCTTTTATGGTCATCATAGCACTTTATTAGGAGCGTTACCAGTAACCCCCAGTCTTAATGTACTTTAAACCTTGCATTACTGAGGGCTGGAGGGGCCTGGCAAACTCTATATAAGCCACCCCCCTCCTCAGTATCAAGGGTTGGCACCCCTGTTATTCATACACACATAATTCAGTCGACCGCCTCCGGGCACCGAGACGTAGGGTTGTTACTTTCTCCGAGAAGGGCCTGAACTCGTAATCCTCGTGTACTTACAACTCCTCCATAGCTAAGATCTAGCCTCTCCATACATACCCCCCTACATCACTGTCAGAGTTAGAACCACGACAGTTGGCGCCCACCTTGGGGCTAGGAGTCTTAGCGCCTAGTTTGAGAAGTTGCGATTTTTTCCGATCTCCTTGATCATGGTTTCGGGCGGAGCTTTGGTGGAGGGCCGCGAGATCCGTCTCGGCGCGCTCACGTTCATCGCCGACGACTCCGCTTGGCTTCAAGAGGCTCCACTCGACGTCGACGCACTCCCCGTCCGCGGGGCGACGCACTTTCGCGCATGCGTCCGTGGTGTCCTCCTGCGGCAGCCGTTGACCCAGTATCGGTCGGCTCCCGTGGCATCTCCCCGCCCTATTTCTCGCCGGCGCAAGCGCTCCGGTCGGTCGAGGCTTCAGAGGTGGGTGAGGCATGTGGTGGCCCGCCAGTCGGCCACCCCACAAGTCACGGCAATCGAGCCCGACGAATCCCTCTACGGCCTGTTCGACCTGTCGACTGGCTCCACAGAGACCGCATCCGAATGCGACAGCAGTGACCCAGCTGCAGAGGTTCTGGTGATCGATGGGCCACACAGTCCTCCCGGTTTCCCCCGCGCTGACGGAGGCGCAGATGGGGGCGACCCGTCGCGTCCTCACGAGGAATATCTCCCCGAGCCTCTCACGTCGTTGCAGCGGGAGGAGCTTCGCCGCCGGAACATGGATGCACTCCACACTCTTATCGTTGAAGAAACCCCCGAGGCCCAAGCCTTGGAGGACGTGCGCTTGGCTAACTTGGCCGAGCGCACTCGATTGGAGAATCTCCAGCGAATACTCGACGAGCGAGCGCGTCAACGGGCTCCAGAATCCAGTCGACGTCAACTCTTTCCGCCCCCGTAGGTATATCATACTCCGATTCAGAATTTGGCGGCTGCGGCCCGTATAGCAGAGTCGATTCAGCCCTCTCAGTCAGAGGCTGGAAGAGGCTTGTTGCAAATCAAAGCGTTGCTCCGGGCAGCGGGAGACCAGAATTCCGCTGTTTCTCAGTCGCGGAACAGGATCCACAGTCGATCCGTTGCAGCGGATACAGTCCAGTCGGCTCACAGCCCAAGATCGCCTCCGAGGCGTGAGGGACGTGGAGACCGGCGTGATCAGTACAGAAGGAATGAGCAGTATGATCACCGATTCGATCGTGATGATCGACGTCGAGTGCCAACCCCTCCCCCGAGGAGTGGATAATATGTGCCTCGACAGCAGGTTGACAGACGCCCTTATAGTGTTTGGCGGAGAATTCCAGTTGACCCCAGGGAACCAGGCTTTGATGCGAGATTCATTCTCGTTCAAGGTTTGGTCAACAGGAATAGAGCTCACTGAGAAGGCCACGACAGAGATGCGCCTACCAGTAGCAGAGTACATGTTTCAGGGCCGGAGTGTTTCAGTCGAGCCATCAGAGCTGCTGTAATTCCTCCCAACTTCAGGTTGGCGACTGGAGTTAGTAAGTTCACCGGTGAGTCCAAGCCCGATACTTGGCTCGAAGATTACCGAGTGGCTGTCCAGATTGGCGGTGGGAACGATGAGGTAGCCATGAAGCACCTGCCTCTCATGTTAGAAGGCTCGGCCAGAGCGTGGCTGAATCAGTTAGCACCCAGCAGCATTTACACTTGGGAGGATCTCTCCCGAGTGTTTGTCACCACATTTGAAGGAACATGCAAGCGACCTGCAGGCCTTACGGAATTGCGGTCTTGCATGCAGAAACCGAATGAAACTCTGAGGGATTACATCCAGAGGTGGATCACATTGCATCACACAGTTGAAAATGTACCAGATCATCAAGCAGTTTGTGCCTTTAAAGAAGGCGTTAAGTACAAAGAATTGAATCTGAAGTTCGGTCGAACCGGAGAGATGTCTCTGAATCAGATGATGGAGATTGCCACCAAATGCGCTAATGGTGAAGATGAGGATCGACTCCGGAGTGGCAAGCATAAAGCAGTCGCCCAGGAAACCGGAGGAAATTCCAGTCGGAAACAGAAGCGGAAAGCCGAGCCAGCCGCTCCTGGGGAGGCCCTGGCCGTAACCCAGGGAAAATTTAAGGGAAAACCCAAAGGACCTTGGAACCCCAAGAAAGTTAAAGACCAAGATGGAAATGATGTTTTGGATCTACCATGTCGCATCCACACCAAGAAAGATGAAGAGGGTAAACTCATTTACCCAAAGCATACCACTCGACAGTGTCAGCTTCTGATCCAGCAGTTTCAGGGCAAGCAGTCCAAAGATAAGGAAAAGGAGTCGGACAAAGTTGAGGACAAGGAAGATAGTGACGATGGGTACCCCCAGGTCAATTCCACCCTGATGATTTTTGCTGATGTTGAGAGCAAAAGTCGACTGAAGGTTATTAACCGTGAGGTAAATATGGTTGCTCCGGCAACACCCAATTATATGAAGTGGTCCCAGACTACCATCACTGTCACACCCTAGCTAGAAATGCATCAGAGTGTGTGCATCATGTTTAAAATTCCATTTAATTTGAAATGGGGATTTGTGAAACCCTCAGAATCATTTCTGAAAATGACCCAAATAAAAATTTCTCCAAAAGGGTCCAAGAAAATGCTCATGTTGCTCTCTGAAAATATTGGACAGAGATAAAAATCAAACCAATATTTTTAAGAGCTCATAGGTATTTATTTTGGGCATTTGGAATTAATGCATAAATATTTGCTTTGGAAATATATTAGTTATATATATTAATATATGTCCAAATATTATGCCATTTATAAAGGAGCTCTGGAATAATATATCTAGCTCCTGCAAAAATTGGCATAAGGTAAAAAAATGATTTAATATTTTATTTAAATCAAAACAAATGTCAGAAATTGGAAAAAGAAAAATAAATAAAAGGAGGAGCTTACCTGGGCTCCTCCCTGTCCGGCCCCAGCCAGCTGGCCGGCCCAGCCAGCAGGCGGCCCAGCCCGCCTCCCTCCTCTGTCGTCTTCGTCCTCGACAGAGGGAGGGGAGTGTGGCCGGCGCGCGCGCGCGCCACCGCGCCACGCCACCTGCTCGCCTGCCTGCCTGCCCCTCCCCTCCTCGTCTCGATGCCCCGGACGACGCCACGCCCTCCCCCCTGCTCTCTCTCACTCTCCCGCAGTTCTTCCCTCCTCTCCCTCGCTCTCTCTCTCACGGCCGAACACCACCATCGCCGCCGTTCGCCATAGCAGCCGTCACCGGCCACCCCTCGCCCCTCCGCTGAGCTCAGGAGCTCCGCCTCGACCCCCTCTTCCTCCCCACCAAGCCAAGCCCCTCGGGAAGCCCTGCATCGCCGCCCACGTCGCCGTTCCCCTGCTCGGCCACCGGAGATCGTCGCCGTCGAATCGAGAGCCACCGGACGTCCCCGAGCCCGCTAACCATCCCTGCAGCTCCGCGGTGAGCCACTGACCCGATTCCCCCTTGTCCCGTCGTCCCTAGCATCCTGTAGCTGCCGCCCCCTTGAGCTCCGAAGCTCGCCGCCGCCGTGCCTCGTCGCCGCCGTGGCTGGAGCCGTTGTAGCTCGAAGCCGAGCATACCATCGTGCTCCACACCTCACCAGGAGCACGTAGCACGCACCAACGCCTCCCCTAGCGCCCTGCATCGCCTAACCCGCCGTTGGCCGAACTCCGGCCGCCGCTTGCGAGCTCGCCGTCGTCGGTACCGGCCACCTCAGGCACGGCCACCACCACCGTTCGACGCGCGGGAGCAAGGGCTCTCCAACGAGCCCAAGCACGGCCTCGCCCGTGCCCTGTAGCGCGTTTCCGCATCGCGCCGCCGTCTCGGGCCTCGCCGGCGTCATGTCGCCGGTGGGTTTGACCCACCTTGACCACGGCAGGACCCCCCCTGTGTCCCTGACAGGTGGGCCCAGCCCTGTTAGCTAATTAGGATTAGCACTAACCGAATTAGATAAACTAACTACCCCCCCTGGCACTGACCAGTGGGCCCCAGCGCCACTAATTCCTAATTAGGATTAAATTAACCCTGTTTAACCCCCCTGTCACTGACGTGTGGGACCCACACGTCAGGTTTGACCCCAGCCATCAGGCAAGCAACCAACCATTTGATCATATCGATACAATCCCATGTTCTCGCTCCTGCTCTCTTTTACTGCATTAAGACAACGCGTTTCAAACTGCTGTGTGCTACGGTAGTTGAACCCATTTCCTCTGCATGACCTGTCATTGCCACAGTAACTAGATGAAACCCACTAGCATGTGTAGGAGTTGATTGAGCCATATGTATGTGTTGTTCCTACCTTGCTATGCCTGCTATGCTTAGAGTCGTGTCAGGTCTGGTTCATCTGGGTGATGGCTAGAGTGAAATGATTATGTCGGTAATGAGAGTGGTGTGGTGAACACGATTTGGTAAAGGTATCGATGAGAGGCCATGTAGGAGTACATGGTGGGTTGTTTCATTGAAGCCGACCTTAAGCACTGAGATCTGTATGTGTGATTTAAGATACAGCTACTACCATGCATTGGGCCCTGAAATATGACCCCGCTCGACTTCTTATTCACCCTAGCTCTCTGTCCAAGAGTTGTAAGTAGTTTCTGGTGTTTGTAGCTTACTGGAGGCCGTGGACAGCGCTGACCGTAGGGGTGGGCTGTGATGCGGTAGGTACGTGGCACGGTGTACCGAATACCCGTTAGGTATCTCGGGAACCCTGTTCACATCGTTCGGGGCCGTATGGGAAACCTCGGCCGGACTCCCTGCGGATGGAACCTGAATAGGCGATAAACCTGGACTAGAGGCTTAAGTGTTTAGGTAGGTCGTGGTCTACACCCACGTCGGCTTTCGCTTGAAGTCTGCCGAGCACATGTCGTGTGCAGACGCTAAGTGGTGGAAACATGTATGAAGAAGTACACCCCTGCAGGGTTATCATAATCTATTCGAATAGCCGCGTCCGCGGTAAAGGACTACTTGGTTGCCTATACAGTTCATAGACAAGTAAATGGAAACTGCTAAAAGCCTCAAGATAAGTGTGAGTGCCGAGGATGGCTCTTCCGTAGGAAGACGGAGGCGGATCCTCGGTAGTGTATTGAAGTGGTGAGTAGTGGACTCGTGTGCGCAAAACCATTTCAAGTTGAAGTATCGTAGGATAGTCTAACCAAGAGTCAAAGCTGGCTTGCTGCAATAACTCCACCAACCCTTCTTGATAATATGCATGTATGTAGGATCTGATGTAAGTCTTGCTGAGTACCTTTGTACTCATGTTGCTATAATTTACATTTTTACAGAAGACGCTGCAACCCCTTCTGATGGGTTCTATGTAGACATTGACATCAAAGAGTAGGCTAAAGACCCAGGTGGTGACCCTGAGCTTGTGAAGGACCACGTAGTATAGCTAGGCTTTCCAAGCCTCTTTTATTTTACTAGTTGTCTGTACTCAGACAAGTTACTTCCGCTGCTGGTTTGTATGACTGTATGACTTGAATGTTGGGTCGTGAGACCCGTACCTTTGTGTATGATATGTATGGCTCTCTGAGCCTTAAATAAAGTACTTGTGTCATAGAGTCATGTTGTGATGCTTCGTTGTATTTGCACATATCGAGCATATTGTGTGTATGATTGAAATGCTTGGTATGTGTGGGATCTGACTATCTAGTTGTTTATCTTTAGTAGCCTCTCTTACCGGGAAATGTCTCCTAGTGTTACCGCTGAGCCATGGTAGCTTGCTACTGCTCTGGAACACTTAGGCTGGCCGGCATGTGTCCTTCTTCGTTCCTGTGTCTGTCCCTTCGGGGAAATGTCACGCATTGAGTTCCGGAGTCCTGTTAGCCCGCTACAGCCCGGTTTACCGGAGTCCTGCTAGCCCAGTGCTACAGCCCGGACCCACTTGCTGATGACCGACACGTTCGAAGCTGGGTCATGGATGCCTGTCCCTGTAAGTCTGCGCCACTTTGGGTTTACGACTAGTCATGTCAGCCCGGACTCCTTATCATATGGATGCTAGCGACACTATCATATACGTGAGCCAAAAGGCACAAACGGTCCCGGGCAAAGGTAAGGCGACACCCGTGGGGATACCGTGCGTGAGGCCGCAAAGTGATATGAGGTGTTACCGGCTAGATCAATGTGACATCGAGTCGGGGTCCTGACAATCACATTCGACCAGTCTGATCACCCTACGCACATTGCCACCCCTGGGAGGCAAGCTCTGGTGGTCGACCCAGTTGTCGAAGGCACTCGACTGACCAAAGTCCTGATGGATGGAGGCAGCGGTTTGAACATACTGTATGCAGAAACATTGAAAGGGATGGGCATTCCGATGTCCAGGCTCAGCACCTGTAACATGAGTTTCCATGGAGTCATTCCTGGGAAGAAAGCCGAGTCACTCGGACAAATTGCTCTTGATGTGGTTTTCGGTGATTCCAAGAATTACCGCAAGGAAAAGTTGACATTCGAAGTTGTGGATTTCCAAAGTGCTTATCACGCTATTTTGGGCAGGCCAGCTTATGCACGCTTCATGGCTTGACCATGTTATGTGTATCTCAAATTGAAGATGCCTGGTCCCAAAGGTGTGATCACTGTTACAGGCAATCGGAAGAAAGCAGAAGAGTGTTTTCAGAAAGGCTCAAAGATTGCTGACGCTCAGATGGCGGTGGTCGAGGTGCAAGAGTATCAGAAGACTGCAGATCTAAGTGAGTTGCTACGAGCTAAGAAGCCTGCTTCAGAATCATCTTTTCAGTCGTCCGATGAAACGAAGGCAGTTCACATTCACCCGACCGATCCAAACGCTGCTCTGACTCACATCTCAACGACGGTCGACTCCAAATAGGAAGAAGCGCTCATCCAGTTCCTCTGTGAGAACCGGGAAATCTTCGCATGGAAGCCTGCTGACATGCCTGGAGTTCCCAGGGGGCTGGCTGAGCACCGTCTACGAGTCGACCCAAAATTTAAACCTGTGAAAGAACATCTTCGATGGTCCGCCATCCAGAAGAGGAAGGCCATTGGCGAGGAGGTGGCTCGGCTCTTAGCAGCAGAGTTCATCCGAGAAATTTACCACTCCGAGTGGCTCGCCAATGTTGTCATGGTCCCCAAGAAGGACAAGTCACTTCGCATGTGCATTGATTTCAAGCATATCAATCGGGCCTGCCCGAAAGATCATTTTCCTCTCACCCGCATCGATCAGATAGTCGACTCGACTGCGGGATGTGAGCGTTTGTCTTTCCTAGACGCATATTCCGAGTACCATCAGATCCGTCTGTACGGGCCCGACGAGATCAAAACAGCTTTCATCACTCCATTCGGGTGCTTCTGTTATGTCACCGTGCCGTTCGGCCTCAAGAATGCCGGAGCCACATTCATGAGGATGATTCAGAAGTGTTTGCTCACTCAAATCAGTCGGAATGTGGAGGCATACATGGATGAAACCTTTGCCAACCTCAGGAGGTATGATATCAAGCTCAATCCGCCAAAGTGCACATTCGGAGTTCCATGTGGGAAGTTACTCAGTTTTCTCGTTTCCGAACGGGGAACCGACGCCGATCCTGAAAAATTGGTACTATACTCCGGATGAAACGTCCTGTGCGTGTGCATGACGTCCAGAAGCTTACAGGATGCTTGGCCGCTTTAAGTCGATTCATCTCTCGCCTCGGTGAAAAGGCATTGCCTCTTTACCAACTGATGAAGAAGTCCGACAAGTTCGAGTGGACTCCAGAAGCTGATGCAGTGTTTACGGAGCTCAAAGCTCTGCTCTCCACCCAGCCGGTGCTTGCTGCCCCAATCAGCAAGGAGCCTTTGCTGATTTACATTGCAGCCACAGGACAAGTTGTCAGTACAGTACTTACGGTCGAGCGGGAAGAAGAAGGAAAGGCCTTCAAAGTTCAGCGCCCAGTATATTATGTTTCTGAAGTTTTGACTCCTTCAAAGCAAAGATATCCTCATTACCAGAAGTTTGTATATGGGATTTATATGACCACGAAGAAGGTTGCACATTACTTCTCTGATCATTCCATTACAGTCGTCAGCGACGCTCCACTATCAGAGATTTTGCACAACAGAGATGCAACTGGTCGAGTGGCCAAATGGGCGATTGAACTTCTTCCCCTAGATATCAAGTTTGAGGCAAAGAAAGCTATCAAGTCCCAAGCAATTGCAGATTTCGTCGCTGAGTGGATCGAACAGCAACTTCTGACTCAAGTTCACTCGGAGCACTGGACCATGTTCTTCGTGTTGGGTTTCGTAGTAATTTCAAAAATTTTCCTACGCGCACACAGGATCATGTGATGCATAGCAACGAGAGGAGAGTGTTGTCTACGTACCCAACGCAGACCGACTGCGGAAGCAATGACACGACGTAGAGGAAGTAGTCGTACGTCTTCACGATCCAACCGATCAAGCACCGAAACTACGGCACCTCCGAGTTCGAGCACACGTTCAGCTCGATGACGATCCCCGGACTCCGATCCAGCAAAGTGTCGGGGAAGAGTTTCGTCAGCACGACGGCGTGGTGACGATCTTGATGAACTACAGCAGCAGGGCTTCGCCTAAACTCCGCTACAGTATTATCGAGGAATATGGTGGCAGGGGGCACCGCACACGGCTAAGGAATTGATCACGTGGATCAACTTGTGTCAACTTGTGTGTTTAGAGGTGCCCCTGCCTCCGTATATAAAGGAGGAGAGGAGGGGAGGCTGGCCGGCCAAAGAGGGAGGCGCAGGAGAGTCCTACTCCCTCTGGGAGTAGGATTCCTCCCCCCAATCCTAGTCCAACTAGGATTCCTCGGAGGGGAAGGGAGAGAGGGGCGCCGGCCACCTTCTCCTAGTCCTAATAGGACTAGGGGAGGGGAAAGAGGCGCAGCCACCTTGGGCTGCCCCTTTCTCCTTTCCACTAAGGCCCATGATGGCCCATATGGCTCCCGGGGGGTTCCGGTAACCTCCCGGTAACCCGGTAAAATCCCGATTTCACTCGGAACACTTCCGATGTCCAAACATAGGCTCCCAATATATCAATCTTTACGTCTCGACCATTTCGAGACTCCTCGTCATGTCCGTGATCACATCCGGGACTCCGAACAACCTTCGGTACATCAAAATGCATAAACTCATAATATAACTGTCATCGTAACCTTAAGCGTGCGGACCCTACGGGTTCGAGAACAATGTAGACATGACCGAGACATGTCTCTGGTCAATAACCAATAGCGGGACCTGGATGCCCATATTGGCTCCTACATATTCTACGAAGATCTTTATCGGTCAGACCGCATAACAACATACGTTGTTCCCTTTGTCATCGGTATGTTACTTGCCCGAGATTCGATCGTCGGTATCCAATACCTAGTTCAATCTCGTTAACGGCAAGTCTCTTTACTCGTTCCGTAATACATCATCTCACAACTAACATATTAGTTGTAATGCTTGCAAGGCTTATGTGATGTGTATTACCGAGAGGGCCCAGAGATACCTCTCCGACAATCGGAGTGACAAATCCTAATCTCGAAATACGCCAACCTAACATCGACCATTGGAGACACCTGTAGTACTCCTTTATAATCACCCATTTACGTTGTGACGTTTGGTAGTACCCAAAGTGTTCCTCCGGTAAACGGGAGTTGCATAATCTCATAGTCGTAGGAACATGTATAAGTCATGAAGAAAGCAATAGCAACATACTAAACGATCAGGTGCTAAGCTAATGGAATGGGTCATGTCAATCAGATCATTCTACTAATGATGTGACCTCGTTAATCAAATAACAACTCATTGTTCATGGTTAGGAAACATAACCATCTTTGATTAACGAGCTAGTCAAGTAGAGGCATACTAGTGACACTCTGTTTGTCTATGTATTCACACATGTATTATGTTTCCGGAAAATACAATTCTAGCATGAATAATAAACATTTATCATGATTATAAGGAAATATATAATAACTTTATTATTGCCTCTAGGGCATATTTTCTTCAGTCTCCCACTTGCACTAGAGTTAATAATCTAGATTACACTGTAATGAATCTAACACCCATGGAGCTTTGGTGCTGATCATGTTTTGCTCGTGGAAGAGGCTTAGTCAACGGGTCTGCAATATTCAGATCCGTATGTATCTTGCAAATCTCTATGTCTCCCACCTGGACTAGATCCCGGATGGAGTTGAAGCGTCTCTTGATGTGTTTGGTCCTTTTGTGAAATCTGGATTCCTTTGCCAAGGCAATTGCACCAGTATTGTCACAAAAGATTTTCATTGGACCCGATGCACTAGGTATGACACCTAGATCGGATATGAACTCCTTCATCCAGACTCCTTCATTTGCTGCTTCCGAAGCAGCTATGTATTCCGCTTCACATGTAGATCCCGCTACGACGCTTTGTTTAGAACTGCACCAACTGACAGCTCCACCGTTTAATGTAAACACGTATCCGGTTTGCGATTTAGAATCGTCCGGATCAGTGTCAAAGCTTGCATCAACGTAACCTTTTATGATGAGCTCTTTGTCACTTCCATATACGAGAAACATATCCTTAGTCCTTTTCAGGTATTTCAGGATGTTCTTGACCGCTGTCCAGTGATCCATTCCTGGATTACTTTGGTACCTCCCTGCTAAACTTATAGCAAGGCACACATCAGGTCTGGTACACAACATTGCATACATGATAGATCCTATGGCTGATGCATAGGGAACATCTTTCATATTCTCTCTATCTTCTGCAGTGTCGGGCATTGAGTCTTACTCAATTTCACACCTTGTAACACAGGCAAGAACCCTTTCTTCGCTTGATCCATTTTGAACTTCTTCAAAATTTTGTCAAGGTATGTGCTTTGTGAAAGTCCAATTAAGCGTCTTGATCTATCTCTATAGATCTTAATGCCTAATATGTAAGCAGCTTCACCAAGGTCTTTCATTGAAAAACTTTTATTCAAGTATCCCTTTATGCTATCCAGAAATTCTATATCATTTCCAATCAGTAATATGTCATCCACATATAATATTAGAAATGCTACAGAGCTCCCACTCACTTTCTTGTAAATACAGGCTTCTCCGAAAGTCTGTATAAAACCAAATGCTTTGATCACACTATCAAAACGTTTATTCCAACTCCGAGAGGCTTGCACCAGTCCATAAATGGATCGCTGGAGCTTGCACACTTTGTTAGCTCCCTTTGGATCGACAAAACCTTCTGGTTGCATCATATACAACTCTTCTTCCAGAAATCCATTCAGGAATGCAGTTTTGACATCCATTTGCCCAATTTCATAATCATAAAATGCGGCAATTGCTAACATGATTCGGACGGACTTAAGCATCGCTACGGGTGAGAAGGTCTCATCATAGTCAATTCCTTGAACTTGCCGAAAACCTTTTGCGACAAGTCGAGCTTTGTAGACAGTAACATTACCATCATCGTCAGTCTTCTTCTTAAAAATCCATTTATTCTCAATTGCTTGCCGATCATCGGGCAAGTCAACCAAAGTCCATACTTTGTTCTCATACATGGATCCCATCTCAGATTTCATGGCTTCAAGCCACTTTACGGAATCTGGGCTCACCATCGCTTCTTCATAGTTCGTAGGTTCATCATGATCTAGTAGCATGACCTCCAGAACAGGATTACCGTACCACTCTGGTGCGGATCTTACTCTGGTTGATCTACGCGGTTCAGTAGTATCTTGATCTGAAGTTTCATGATCATTATCATTGGCTTCCTCACTAACTGGTGTAGGTGTCACTGAAACAGTTTTCTGTGATGAACTACTTTCCAGTAAGGGAGCAGGTACAGTTACCTCATCAAGTTCTACTTTCCTCCCACTCACTTCTTTCGAGAGAAACTCCTTCTCTAGAAATGATCCATTCTTAGCAACGAATGTCTTGCCTTCGGATCTGTGATAGAAGGTGTACCCAACAGTTTCCTTTGGGTATCCTATGAAGACACATTTCTCCGATTTGGGTTCGAGCTTATCAGGTTGAAGCTTTTTCACATAAGCATCGCAGCCCCAAACTTTAAGAAACGACAACTTTGGTTTCTTGCCAAACCATAGTTCATAAGGCGTCGTCTCAACGGATTTTGATGGTGCCCTATTTAACGTGAATGCGGCCGTCTCTAAAGCATATCCCCAAAATGATAGCGGTAAATCTGTAAGAGACATCATAGATCGCACCATATCTAGTAAAGTATGATTACGACGTTCGGACACACCATTACGCTGTGGTGTTCCGGGGGGCGTGAGTTGCGAAACTATTCCACAGTTTTTCAAATGTACACCAAACTCGTAACTCAAATATTCTCCTCCACGATCAGATCGTAGAAACTTTATTTTCTTGTTACGATGATTTTCAACTTCACTCTGAAATTCTTTGAACTTTTCAAATGTTTCAGACTTATGCTTCATTAAGTAGATATATCCGTATCTGCTCAAATCATCTGTGAAGGTGAGAAAATAACGATATCCGCCACGAGCCTCAATATTCATCGGACCACATACATCGGTATGTATGATTTCCAACAAATCTGTTGCTCTCTCCATAGTACCGGAGAACGGTGTTTTAGTCATCTTGCCCATGAGGCACGGTTCGCAAGTACCAAGTGATTCATAATCAAGTGGTTCCAAAAGTCCATTAGTATGGAGTTTCTTCATGCGTTTTACACCGATATGACCTAAACGACAGTGCCACAAATAAGTTGCACTTTCATTATCAACTCTGTATCTTTTGGTTTCAACATTATGAATATGTGTATTACTACTATCGAGATTTAGTAAGAATAGACCACTCTTCAAGGGTGCATGACCATAAAAGATATTACTCATATAAATAGAACAACCATTATTCTCTGATTTAAATGAATAACCGTCTCGCATTAAACAAGATCCAGATATAATGTTCATGCTCAACGCTGGCACCAAATAACAATTATTTAGGTCTAATATTAATCCCGAAGGTAGATGTAGAGGTAGCGTGGCGACCGCGATCACATCGACTTTGGAACCGTTTCCCACGCGCATCGTCACCTCGTCCTTTGCCAGTGCCCGCTTATTCTGTAGTCCCTGTTTCGAGTTGCAAATATTAGCAACAGAACCAGTATCAAATACCCAGGTGCTACTGCGAGCATTGGTAAGGTACACATCAATAACATGTATATCACATATACCTTTGTTCACCTTGCCATCCTTCTTATCCGCCAAATACTTGGGGCAGTTCCGCTTCCAGTGACCAGTCTGCTTGCAGTAGAAGCACTCAGTTTCAGGCTTAGGTCTAGACTTGGGTTTCTTCTCTTGAGCAGCAACTTGCTTGCCGTTCTTTTTGAAGTTCCCCTTTTTCTTCCCTTTGCCCTTTTTCTTGAAACTAGTGGTCTTGTTAACCATCAACACTTGATGCTCCTTCTTGATTTCTACCTCCACAGCTTTTAGCATTGCGAAGAGCTCGGGAATAGTCTTGTTCATCCCTTGCATATTATAGTTCATCACGAAGCTCTTGTAGCTTGGTGGCAGTGATTGGAGAATTCTGTCAATGACGCAATCATCTGGAAGATTAACTCCCAATTGAACCAAGTGATTATTATACCCAGACATTTTGAGTATATGCTCACTGACAGAACTGTTCTCTTCCATCTTGCAGCTATAGAACTTATTGGAGACTTCATATCTCTCAATCCGGGCATTTGCTTGAAATATTAACTTCAACTCCTGGAACATCTCATATGCTCCATGACGTTCAAAACGTCGTTGAAGTCCCGATTCTAAGCCGTAAAGCATGGCACACTGAACTATCGAGTAGTCATCAGCTTTGCTCTGCCAGACGTTCATAACATCTGGCGTTGCTCCAGCAGCAGGCCTGGCACCTAGCGGTGCTTCCAGGACGTAATTCTTCTGTGCAGCAATGAGGATAATCCTCAAGTTACGGACCCAGTCCGTGTAATTGCTACCATCATCTTTCAACTTTGCTTTCTCAAGGAACGCATTAAAATTTAACGGAACAACAGCACGAGCCATCTATCTACAATCAACATAAACAAGCAAGATACTATCAGGGACTAAGTTCATGGTAAATTTTAAGTTCAATTAATCATATTATTAAAGAACTCCCACTTAGATAGACATCCCTCTAATCCTCTAAGTGATCACGTGATCCAAATCAACTAAACCATGTCCGATCATCACGTGAGATGGAGTAGTTTCATCGGTGAACATCATTATGTTGATCATATCTACTATATGATTCACGCTCGACCTTTCGGTCTCCGTGTTCCGAGGCCATATCTGCATATGCTAGGCTCGTCAAGTTTAACCTGAGTATTCTGCGTGCGCAACTGTTTTGCACCCGTTGTATTTGAACGTAGAGCCTATCACACCCGATCATCACGTGGTGTCTCAGCACGAAGAACTTTTGCAACGGTGCATACTCAGGGAGAACACTTCTTGATAATTTAGTGAGAGATCATCTTATAATGCTACCGTCAATCAAAGCAAGATAAGATGCATAAAAAGATAAGCATCACATGCAATCAATATAAGTGATATGATATGGCCATCATTATCTTGTGCTTGTGATCTCCATCTCCGAAGCACCGTCATGATCACCATCGTCACCGGCGCGACACCTTGATCTCCATCGTAGCATCGTTGTCGTCTCGCCAATCTTATGCTTCCACGACTATCACTACCGTTTAGTAATAAAGTAAAGCATTACATCGCGATTGCATTGCATACAATAAAGCGACAACCATATGGCTCCTGCCAGTTGCCGATAACTTGGTTACAAAACATGATCATCTCATACAATAAAATTCAGCATCATGCCTTGACCATATCACATCACAACATGCCCTGCAAAAACAAGTTAGACATCCTCTACTTTGTTGTTGCATGTTTTACGTGGCTGCTACGGGCTTAAGTAAGAACCAATCTCACCTACGCATCAAAACCACAACGATAGTTTGTCAAATAGACTCCGTTTTAACCTTCGCAAGGACCGGGCGTAGCCATACTTGGTTCAACTAAAGTTGGAGAGGCAGTCGCCCGCAAGCCATCTCTGTGCAAAGCACGTCGAGGGAACCGGTCTCGCGTAAGCGTACGCGTAAGTTTGGTCCGGGTCATCTCGTCCAACAATACCGCTGAACCAAAATATGACATGCTGGTAGGCAGTATGACTTGTATCGTCCACAACTCACTTGTGTTCTACTCGTGCATATAACATCAACATCATTAACCTAGGCTCTGATACCACTGTTGGGTTTCGTAGTAATTTCAAAAAATTTCCTACGCGCACACAGGATCATGTGATGCATAGCAACGAGAGGAGAGTGTTGTCTACGTACCCAACGCAGACCGACTGCGGAAGCAATGACACGACGTAGAGGAAGTAGTCGTACGTCTTCACGATCCAACCGATCAAGCACCGAAACTACGGCACCTCCGAGTTCGAGCACACGTTCAGCTCGATGACGATCCCCGGACTCCGATCCAGCAAAGTGTCGGGGAAGAGTTTCGTCAGCACGACGGCGTGGTGACGATCTTGATGAACTACAACAGCAGGGCTTCGCCTAAACTCCGCTACAGTATTATCGAGGAATATGGTGGCAGGGGGCACCGGACACGGCTAAGGAATTGATCACGTGGATCAACTTGTGTCAACTTGTGTGTTTAGAGGTGCCCCTGCCTCCGTATATAAAGGAGGAGAGGAGGGGAGGCTGGCCGGCCAAAGAGGGAGGCGCAGGAGAGTCCTACTCCCTCTGGGAGTAGGATTCCTCCCCCCAATCCTAGTCCAACTAGGATTCCTCGGAGGGGAAGGGAGAGAGGGGGGCCGGCCACCTTCTCCTAGTCCTAATAGGACTAGGGGAGGGGAAAGAGGCGCAGCCACCTTGGGCTGCCCCTTTCTCCTTTCCACTAAGGCCCATGATGGCCCATATGGCTCCCGGGGGGTTCCGGTAACCTCCCGGTAACCCGGTAAAATCCCGATTTCACCCGGAACACTTCCGATGTCCAAACATAGGCTCCCAATATATCAATCTTTACGTCTCGACCATTTCGAGACTCCTCGTCATGTCCGTGATCACATCAGGGACTCCGAACAACCTTCGGTACATCAAAATGCATAAACTCATAATATAACTGTCATCGTAACCTTAAGCGTGCGGACCCTACGGGTTCGAGAACAATGTAGACATGACCGAGACATGTCTCTGGTCAATAACCAATAGCGGGACCTGGATGCCCATATTGGCTCCTACATATTCTACGAAGATCTTTATCGGTCAGACCGCATAACAACATACGTTGTTCCCTTTGTCATCGGTATGTTACTTGCCCGAGATTCGATCGTCGGTATCCAATACCTAGTTCAATCTCGTTAACGGCAAGTCTCTTTACTCGTTCCGTAATACATCATCTCACAACTAACATATTAGTTGTAATGCTTGCAAGGCTTATGTGATGTGTATTACCGAGAGGGCCCAGAGATACCTCTCCGACAATCGGAGTGACAAATCCTAATCTCGAAGTACGCCAACCCAACATCGACCATTGGAGACACCTGTAGTACTCCTTTATAATCACCCATTTACGTTGTGACGTTTGGTAGTACCCAAAGTGTTCCTCCGGTAAACGGGAGTTGCATAATCTCATAGTCGTAGGAACATGTATAAGTCATGAAGAAAGCAATAGCAACATACTAAACGACCAGGTGCTAAGCTAATGGAATGGGTCATGTCAATCAGATCATTCTACTAATGATGTGACCTCGTTAATCAAATAACAACTCATTGTTCATGGTTAGGAAACATAACCATCTTTGATTAACGAGCTAGTCAAGTAGAGGCATACTAGTGACACTCTGTTTGTCTATGTATTCACACATGTATTATGTTTCCGGAAAATACAATTCTAGCATGAATAATAAACATTTATCATGATTATAAGGAAATAAATAATAACTTTATTATTGCCTCTAGGGCATATTTCCTTCACTTCGATGGATCTAAGATGCTGAATGGTTCCGGTGCTGGGGTAGTATTGGTTTCCCCCCGAGGAGATAAGCTCAGATATGTTCTCCAGATTCACTTCGATTCCTCCAATAACGAAGCAGAATATGAAGCACTTTTGTATGGGTTGCGCATGGCCATTTCACTCGGTGTCCGTCGCCTCATGGTCTATGGCGACTCAGATTTGGTGGTTAATCAGGTGATGAAAGAATGGGACGTCAGAAGTCCAGCTATGACTGGTTATTGCAATGCAGTGAGAAAGTTAGAGAAGAAATTCGAGGGGTTAGAGCTTCATCACATCCCCCGACTGAAAAATCAAGCGGCTGATGATTTGGCAAAGATAGGCTCCAAGAGAGAAGCCATCCCCAGCAATGTGTTTTTGGAACACATCCACTCGCCATCAGTCCAAGAAGATCCTTTTACAGATGAAGCCCCGCAGCCAAAGAGTGCCACAGATCCGACTGAAGTTGAAATTCCGGCAGTGGTCGACCTAATCATGGAAGTTTTGGCAATCACCCCTGACTGGACGATACCATACATCGCGTATATCCTGAGAAAAGAACTCCCGGAGGACGAAGAAGAGGCTCGACAGATCGTCCGTGGATCCAAGGCATTTACAGTCATAAAGGGACAGTTGTATAGAGAAAGCGCGACTGGAGTCGGTCAGAAGTGTATAACACCAGAAGAAGGTCAGATAATCCTTGATGATATCCACTCGGGGACCTGTGGTCATCATGCGTCCTCTCAGACCATTGTGGCTAAAGCATACCGAGCGGGATTTTACTGGCCAAGAGCGAATGAAATGGCAAAAGAGATAGTCGACAAGTGTGAAGGGTGCCAGTTCTACTCCAACATGTCGCACAAGCCTGCATCAGCCCTAAATACCATTCCACTCGTCTGGCCCTTCGCTGTTTGGGGACTGGACATGGTTGGACCATTGAGAACAGGCAGGAGCGGTTTCACACATGTGCTTGTGGCAGTCGAAAAGTTTACCAAATGGATTGAAGCTAAGCCTATCAAGAATCTTGATGCTTGCACTGCTATCAGTTTCGTCAGAGAGTTAACATTCAGATATGGAGTCCCGCATAGCATCATCACCGACAATGGGTCAAACTTTGATTCAGACAAGTTCAGAGATTTTTGCGCCTCTCAAGGCACACGAGTCGACTATGCATCGGTCGCCCACCCCCAGTCGAATGGACAAGAAGAAAGGGCAAATGGTCTGATTCTCAAAGGACTAAAGCCTCGGCTGATGCGTGATCTCAAGCACGCAGCAGGTGCTTAGGTCGACGAGCTTCTGTCAGTTCTGTGGGGATTGAGGACCACCCTGAATCGGTCGACTGGAAGAACTCCGTTCTTTCTGGTTTACGGAGCGGAAGCAGTCCTGCCGAGTGATCTACTTCACAATGCACCCCGAGTCGAGCTTTATACCGAAGATGAAGCAGAACAAGCCCGACAAGACGCAGTCGACCTCCTGGAAGAAGAAAGAGAAATCGCTATGATCCGATCAACCATTTATCAGCAAGACTTGCGTCGATTCCATGCCAGAAATGTGAAGAGTCAAGCCTTCCAAGAAGGAGATTTGGTCCTCCTAGTGGATCAACAGAAACCACACAAGCTCGATCCTACTTGGGAAGGTCCCTTCATCGTCACCAGAGTCCTCCACAATGGAGCATATCACCTTTACAATGTCGATCGCCAGATCGATGAGCCACGAGCTTGGAATGCAGAACTGCTCCGCCCCTTTCACACTTGAATTCTCACTCGGATGAGATGTAATAAGAAAAACTTCTGTAGTCTATTTATCAAAGACAAGAGTGTTACAAATTTTCCTATAATTGTTGTTGCTTTTGTTTGCGTGTGAAATCCCCAGTGGGTGGCTTAGCTGCGAATCCGTTTCGCCTAAGTTTGTAAAAAAAATCCTACCGAGTGGTGAGCCAGACTCCCACTCAGAGGCTTAGCTGCAGCTCAGTGCTCGCCTAAGTGTTTAAAAATCCTACCGAGTGGCGAGCCAGACTCCCACTCGGAGGCTTAGCTGCAGCCCAGTGCTCGCCTAAGTGTTTAAAAATCCTACCGAGTGGTGAGCCAGACTCCCACTCGGAGGCTTAGCTGCAGCCCAGTGCTCGCCTAAGTGTTTAAAAATCCTACCGAGTGGAGAGCAAACCTCCCACTCGGAGGCTTAGCTGCAGCCTAGTGCTCGCCTAAGTGTTTAAAAATCCTACCGAGTGGAGAGCAAACCTCCCACTCGGAGGCTTAGCTGCAGCCCAGTGCTCGCCTAAGTGTTTAAAAACCCTACCGAGTGGTGAGCCAGACTCCCACTCGGAGGCTTAGCTGCAGCCCAATGCTCTCTTAAGTGTTTAAAAATCCTACCGAGTGGTGAGCCAGACTCCCACTCGGAGGCTTAGCTGCAGCCCAGTGCTCGCCTAAGTGTTTAAAAATCCTACCGAGTGGAGAGCAAACCTCCCACTCGGAGGCTTAGCTGCAGACCAGTGCTCGCCTAAG
>NC_041380.1:582463290-582485819 GCF_002162155.2 Triticum dicoccoides
GTTTAAAAATCCTACCGAGTGATAAGCCAGACTCTCACTCGGAGGCTTAGCTGCAGCCCAGTGCTCGCCTAAGTGTTTAAAAATCCTACCGAGTGGTGAGCCAGACTCCCACTCGGAGGCTTAGCTGCAGCCCAGTGCTCGCCTAAGTGTTTAAAAATCCTACCGAGTGGAGAGCAAACCTCCCACTCGGAGGCTTAGCTGCAGCCCAGTGCTCGCCTAAGTATTTAAAAATTCTACCGAGTGGTGAGCAGACCTCCCACTCGGGGGTCTTAGCTGTAGTCCAGTACTCGCCTAAGTTTGAAAAAATCCTACCGAGTGGAGAGCAGACCTCCCACTCGGGGGCTTAGCTGCAGTCCAGTACTTGCCTAAGTTTGAAAAAATCCTACCGAGTGGAGAGCAGACCTCCCACTCGGGGGCTTAGCTGCAGTCCAATACTCGCCTAAGTTTGAAAAAATCCTACCGAGTGGAGAGCAGACCTCCCACTCGGGGGCTTAGCTGCAGTCTAGTACTCGCCTAAGTTTTTAAAATCCTACCGAGTGGAGAGCAGACCTTCCACTCGGAGGCTTAGCTGCAGCCCAGTGCTCGCCTAAGTACGAAACACATCCCAATCCGCAAGGACGATGAGGTGCGAATCGACTGCTACCTTCTCCTTCAGAGTTGCACCACAAATACAAAGTTATTTCGAGTGAAGAACAAGTTCCACTCGACAGATAATTCATGAAGATATTCAACAATAAATCAAGTTCAGATAAGATCCAAAGGTTCTAGACCGCAGATCAAAGTACTCGAGCCTCCAGCTCGACAGAGTTTAACGGTTACAAAATTCACTCGGCATTCCGAGGCAAATTTAAAGTGAAGCATAAAAGTTTTTATTCCTCATGCGGAGGACTGGAAGGGGCGACGAACTCTTCCAAGTCGATCCCGTCTGCAATGCGAGTGGCAGCAGCAATGAAAGTCTCCATGAAGTCTTGAAAGTTGTGCTTCCTGGTATTGGCAACTTGGATGGCGGCCAACTTTTCTTCTCGCGCCTCCTTGCAGTGGACGCGGACCAGAGACAGAGCGACGTCAGCGCCACATCTAGTAGAAGATTTCTTCCATTCACCACTTGACCTGGGACTTCATTCAGTCGAGTCATCAGGGACTCGAGGTCATTCTGAAGCGTCGTCCTAGGCCAGAGCAACGTGTCGATCCGTGACATCGCAACCTTCAACCGAGCAAGATAGTCAACAACGCCGGCAACACGAGATTCCAGTCGGAGCACGTTCATAGCAGCCTCGTCCTTCACTGGAGAATTGATGGGGTCCAAGTCTGTCTCCACTCGACTGGTCTCCTCTTCGAAGTTCTGGCAGAATTCTATAAACACAATTCAAGGATAAGTCAGTGGCTCTACGTAGATTTGGTAACTGCAAGTCAGTCGGGCCGGAGTAATTATCCTCGAGCATGACGAACAGCTTCTTGGCGAGTCCACCGAGATAAGCCTCCAGATCGTTTCTCTTCCCCGCCAGTTCACTTGCCATGTCATTCAGAGCTATATTGCCATTCTTCAGGTGGCTGACCTCTCGGTTAGCCGCGTCGAGAGCAGTTTTCAGCCTGGAGTTTTCCTTTTCAAGAGTACCGACTGAAGCCAGTTTTTCTTCAGCAAGCTTCGTTTTGTTCAGGGCCTCCTTCTGCGCTTCGGCAAGGTCTTGATCCTTCTTCTTCAGAGCCTCCTCCATTTTGTCTGCGAAACAGCAAGTGAGATTAACATCGAGGACGGCCAGAAAGAAAGGACAGTCGACAAAAGCTCACCAGCCATACCTTTTGCTTCGTCCCTCGCCTTCTGCAAGTTCTCCTGAGCAAGCTTCAAGTCAAGGTTCAGCTGGATCTGTTTGTTCTCCAACTCAGTGTAGCGAGCCACAAGTTCGCAGGATTTTTGCAAAAAATCAGTCGACAGACATCCAAGATAAGTTGCTTCCGAGTAACCAAGAGACAATGATGGCGTTTCTAAGACTACAGCCGAATCAAACATTCGACAGTAGTCTCGGGGACTACACCCAGTGGGTGCACTCAGCGTGCCCCCACTGGTTCGACCAAAAAAAATCGACTGCTCGCAGCCAACCGTGTACAGTTCCATTCGACATGGCCTGACCAGACCGAGTGAAGAAGTTCAGCTAAAGCAACACAATATAAAGACTACAGTCGACTGCCAGGAGTCCACCGTAGTCTTGGGGACTACACCCAGTGGGTGCACTTAGCGTGCCCCCACTCGTCAAAAAGATTAATAGACACACCCAGTGGGCGTACAGATATAAAGATCTTCGGAAAAGAGATTCTTCAGATAGCATATCCCAACAGAACAAGCGGTGAATCGACTGACCTGGACGTTGCTCTGAAGAGCTGAGCTCGCGTCATAAGCTGCTTGGCTGGCTTCCCGAACCACCTTCACTTGCTCCATCATGATCCCCGCCTGGCGTATAGCCTCTTTAGCGGCACCCTTGGTCCTCAGGGACGTGGTGTGTGGCAAAAAGCAAAGGAGGATTTGCAGTCGATGTCGAAGGCCGGACACTCGTCAGAGGTTCAGCGAAGGTCACAGAAACCCGAGTGGTATCACCACCCTCCCGGACCGCGGCCTCAGGCGCCGGAGTAGTTTGTGGGGTCTTGCCAGCCGGCGCCCTCCTGTTCCTTCGCGCCCTTAGCGGCACTTCGTCGTCGTCATCAGGGAGGTCAATGACATGAGGAGGAGCTACAAGAAAAATCCAATCGACCGGAATTATAAGAAATCGTCAGTCGACTAAAAGCAGAGCATCAGTAATCATATCGGGGTTGGAGGTAACAGCGTCTTCCATCTCTTGATCATCGTCCTTGGCGGAGATCTCCGAGGTGGCAGCACTGCAAATTTCAAAAGTCAGTCAGCTTATTCAATGAGTCGACCAAGAGTCCGTCACGTTCGACAAAGGAAAACAAATTCTACTATTACCCAAAAATGGTGGGGACAGTCATCTTCATCTTGGGCAGAGCCTTGGGCGGCTTGGACGGTGTCACGCGTGGGTGCTTGGGAGCTTTTTCTGTCGGTGCTAGAGATGAGGTCCGAGGGCGCTTCGTCGACTGCCCAACAGGGACAGTCGCCTTACCACGTTCCCGCGCAGGGTCATGTGTAAGCTTGGATCGCTGTTCCGAGTGGGGAGGTTCGACTTCTTCCTCCTCCTCTTCACTGGGGTCATCGTCGTCATCCCCCTCTCCTTCGCCGTCAGATTCCCACTCTTCTCCCTCGTCTCCACTTTCACCTCCGCTCGCCTCTCCTTCCTCGGCCTGCTCCTGTGCTCCATTGGGTGTCGAGTACATCTCAGTAGTGGCCTAGAGGACAACAAACGAGACAAAAGTCAATCGACTGATCCAAAAAGAACAAATAAAGAAAGCAAGATCACAGTCGGAAACGCAAGGTCAGACCTTGTCCACTTCGTATGTTTGGTCGAGTGGAGGAATCCTCCTAGCTCCTCGGGGGTTGTCCTTTTTCCCTGTGATACTCGATAGCCACCCTTCCAACATCTCGTCAGTGACCTCCTCTGGGTGAATCCGAGTGGTGTCTCCGAGACCCGAGTACAGCCACATTGGGTGGTCACGAGCCTGAAGCGGTTGGATGCGCCTCCGAAGAAAGACTTCCAACAAGTCCATGCCAGTCACACCCTCGCGGACAAGCTGAACCACTCGACCGACCAGCACCTTGACTTGCGCCTTTTCCTCCAGCGTCACTTTCAGAGAGGTAGGTTTTTGTGCTCGATTCGGAGAAAATGGGGGAAGCCCAGTCGACTGTCCTGGGGTCACCTGGTCTTTACAGTAAAACCAAGTCGACTGCCACCCACGGACTGACTCGGGAAAAGTGATAGACGGAAAGGAACTTTTTCCCCTCATCTGGATCGCCAGGCCCCCGCACAGCTGGATCACCTGCGTCCGTTCGTCACTCGACTTGGCCTTCTTGACCGACTGAGAGCTGCAAGTGAAGATGTGCTTGAAGAGTCCCCAATGGGGGCGGCAACCCAAGAAGTTTTCACACAAGGAAACGAAAGCAGCAAGATACACAATAGAATTGGGAGTAAAGTGATGGAGCTGCGCTCCGAAGAAGTTCAAGAAGCTCCGGAAAAAGGATGAGGAGGCAGAGAGAATCCACGATCGATATGGGTGGCGAGGAGGACGCACTCACCATCAAGAGGCTGGGGTTCGACTTCTTTCCCCGGGAGGCGCGCAGATTCGTGGGGAATGAATCCCCCCTCGACCAGATCATCGAGATCATCCTGCCGAATCACCAACGGCATCCAGTCTCCCTGGATCCAATCCTTGGGCAGAGCAGTCCTCGAGGAAGATCCACACCGAACGGACTTCTTCCCCTTCCCCTGCACCGCCGCCTTCTTCGCGCGCTCCAGAGCCGACGTCTTCTCCTTCACCATCGTCGCCGGCGAAGCTCGAACAGACCTACGGCACCAAGGTGGGAGCGGAGGTGGCGGAGGATCTTGTGAAGGAAGGGGGAAAAGTGAAGGCGCACTGTTCGGGGGTCCCGAGCCGGCAGCTTATAAGAGGTCGCTTCCGAGTGGCTGACTGGTAGGCCCAGGCAATCCCGTCAAATCCCGCAACAGGCGCGCGCGGTACGTGGCGAAAAAGGTGGCGCAGGGATCGAGGAGCTTCCGTCCTATCCCATCCGATTACTGTGGCCGCCCCCGTCCCACGCGCTTGCCGAAATTCAAATCCCGCAAAATCCGCGGGCCGCAGAACAACTCGTCAAACAGAAGATCCCTTTCACACCGTCACTCGGAACTTCACAAGTAAAGAAATTCACTCGACAAGAGACCAAGAATGGATCAAGGCGACTGAAAGAAGTTGACGACGTCATCCGTGACAATTGATCCAAAACAAGACGTTCATATAACATGAAGAACTAGTCGGAAAGATCCCCAACTCCTTCCCCACTCGAACCTCGATCCATTCGGGGGCTAATGATGAAGCTATGTACCTAGGATAGGGGCATGGACCTGTCCTAAGTACCCTACCCAAGGACATCCCTAGAAGAAGTCACCTTTCAATCGACTTGGAGGTATCCCACTCGACAGATTCAAGACACTCGACCATGAAGCAATCACTCGACCAAATTCCAACCACTCGACTGCCAGGAGATCTAAAGTCACCCTGCACGCAAACGGTTGGTCATTAAGTAGCTTTTATGGTCATCATAGCACTTTATTAGGGGCGTTACCAGTAACCCCCAGTCTTAATGTACTTTAAACCTTGCATTACTGAGGGCTGGAGGGGCCTGGCGAACTCTATATAAGCCACCCCCCTCCTCAGTATCAAGGGTTGGCACCCCTGTTATTCATACACACATAATTCAGTCGACCGCCTCCGGGCACCGAGACGTAGGGCTGTTACTTTCTCCGAGAAGGGCCTGAACTCGTAATCCTTGTGTGCTTACAACTCCTCCATAGCTAAGATCTAGCCTCTCCATACATACCCCCCTACATCACTGTCAGAGTTAGAACCACGACAGACGGCATCTCCGCGTTCAACACATGTATGGAGCGGATGACGTCTCCTCCTTCTTGATCCAGCAAGGGGGAAGGAGAGGTTGATGAAGATCCGGCAGCACGACGGCGTGGTGGTGGATGCAGCAGTGAATGCAGCAGGGCTTCGCCGAGCTTCTGCGAGAGGGAGAGGTGTAGCAGGGGAGAGGGAGGCGCCAAGGCTTGAGGTGCGGCTGCCCTCCGTCCCCCCCCCCCATTTATATAGGCCCCCTAGGGGGGTGCGCCGGCCCTAGGAGATGGGATCTCCTAGGGGGGCGGAGGCCAAGGGGGTGGAGTACCCCCCAAGGCAAGTGGAGGTGCCCCCTCCCCTAGGGTTCCCAACCCTAGGCGCATGGGGGGCCCAAGGGGGGGGGGCGCACCAGCCCACTATGGGCTGGTTCCCCGCCCCACTTCAGCCCATGGGGCCCTCCGGGATGGGTGGCCCCACCCGGTGGACCCCCTGGACCCATCCGCTGGTCCCAGTACAATACCGGTGACCCCGAAACTTTCCCGATGGCTGAAACTACACTTCCTATATATAATTCTTCACCTCCGGACAATTCCGGAACTCCTCGTGACGTCTAGGATCTCATCCGAGACTCCGAACAACTTTCGGATTACTGCATACTCATATCTATACAACCCTAGCGTCACCGAACCTTAAGTGTGTAGACCCTACGGGTTCGGGAGACAAGCAGACATGACCGAGACGACTCTCTGGTCAATAACCAACAGCGGGATCTGGATACCCATGTTGGCTCCCACATGATCCTCGATGATCTCATCGGATGAACCACGATGTCGAGGACCTAATCAATCCCGTACTCAATTCCCTTTGTCAATCGGTACGTTACTTGCCTGAGACTCGATCGTCGGTATCCCAATACCTTGTTCAGTCTCGTTACCGGCAAGTCACTTTACTCGTACCGTAATGCATGATCCCGTGATCAACCACTTGATCACATTGAGCTCATTATGATGATGCATTACCGAGTGGGCCCAGAGATACCTCTCCGTCATACGGAGTGACAAATCCCAGTCTCGATTCGTGCCAACCCAACAAACACTTTCGGAGATACCTGTAATGTACCTTTATAGTCACCTAGTTACGTTGTGACGTTTGGCACACCCAAGGCACTCTTACGGTATCCGAGAGTTGCACAATCTCATGGTCTAAGGAAATGATACTTGACATCCAGAAAAGCTACAGCAAACGAACTACACAATCTTTGTGCTATGCTTAGGTTTGGGTCTTGTCCATCACATCATTCTCCTAATGATGTGATCCTGTTATCAATGACATCCCCATGTCCATAGCCAGGAAACCATGACTATCTGTTGATCAACGAGCTAGCCAACTAGAGGCTCACTAGGGACACATTGTGGTCTATGTATTCACATATGTATTACGATTTCCGGATAATACAATTATAGCATGAATAATAGACAATTATCATGAACAAGGAAATATAATAATCATTTTATTATTGCCTCTAGGGCATATTTCCAACAGTCTCCCACTTGCACTAGAGTCAATCATCTAGTTACATTGTGATGAATCGAACACCCATGGAATTCTGGTGTTGATCATGTTTTGCTCTAGGGAGAGGTTTAGTCAATGGATCTACTACATTCAGGTCCGTATGTACTTTACAAATCTCTATGTCTCCATTTTGAACACTTTCACGAATGGAGTTGAAGCGACGATTGATATGCCTGGTCTTCCTGTGAAACCTGGGCTCCTTGGCAAGGGCAATAGCTCCAGTGTTGTCACAGAAGAGAGTCATCGGGCCCGACGCATTGGGTATGACTCCTAGGTCGGTAATGAACTCCTTCACCCAAACTGCTTCGTGTGCTGCCTCCGAGGCTGCCATGTACTCCGCTTCACATGTAGATCCCACCACAACGCTTTACTTGCAACTGCACCAGCTTACTGCCCCACCATTCAAAATATACATGTATCCGATTTGTGACTTAGAGTCATCCAGATCTGTGTTGAAGCTAGCATCGACGTAACCCTTTACGACGAGCTCTTTGTCACCTCCATAAACGAGAAACATTTCCTTAGTCCTTTTCAGGTACTTCAGGATATTTTTGACCGCTGTCCAGTGTTCCATGCCGGAATTACTTTGGTACCTTCCTACCAAACTCACGGCAAGGTTTACATCAGGTCTGGTACATAGCATAGCATACATGATAGACCCTATGGCCGAGGCATAGGGGACGACACTCATCTTTTCTCTATCTTCTGCCGTGGTCGGGCATTGAGCCAAGCTCAATCTCGTACCTTGCAATACAGGCAAGAACCCCTTCTTTGACTGATCCATTTTGAACTTCTTCAAAATCTTGTCAAGGTACATACTCTGTGAAAGACCAATGAGGCGTCCCGGTCTATCTCTATAGATCTTGATGCCTAATATATAAGCAGCTTCTCCAAGGTCCTTCATTGAAAAACACTTGTTCAAATAGGCCTTTATGCTTTCCAAGAATTCTATATCATTTCCCATCAACAGTATGTCATCCACATACAATATGAGAAATGCTACAGAGCTCCCACTCACTTTCTTGTAAATGCAGGCTTCTCCATAAGTCTGCATAAACCCAAACGCTTTGATCATCTCATCAAAGCGAATGTTCCAACTCCGAGATGCTTGCACCAGCCCATAAATCGAGCGTTGGAGCTTGCACACCTTGTCAGCATTCTTAGGATCGACAAAACCTTCCGGCTGCATCATATACAATTCTTCCTTAAGGAAACCATTAAGGAATGCCGTTTTGACGTCCATTTGCCATATCTCATAATCATAGAATGCGGCAATTGCTAACATGATTCGGACGGACTTCAGCTTCGCTACGGGTGAGAAAGTCTCATCGTAGTCAACCCCTTGAACTTGTCGATAACCCTTAGCGACAAGCCGAGCTTTATAGATGGTCACATTACCATCCATGTCTGTCTTCTTCTTAAAGATCCATTTATTTTCTATGGCTCGCCAATCAACGGGCAAGTCAGTCAAAGTCCATAATTCGTTTTCATACATGGATCCTATCTCGGGTTCGAGCTTTTCAGGTTGAAGTTTCTTGACATAAGCATCGCATCCCCAAACTTTTAGAAACGACAGCTTAGGTTTCTTCCCAAACCATAATTCATACTGTGTCATCTCAACGGATTTCGACGGAGCCTATTTAAAGTGAATGCGGCAGTCTCTAAGGCATAGCCCCAGAATTATAGCGGTAAATCGGTAAGAGACATCATAGATCGCACCATATATAATAGAGTGCAATTACGACATTCGGACACACCATTACGCTGAGGTGTTCCAGGCGGCGTGAGTTGTGAAACTATTCCACATTTTCTTAAGTGTGTGCCAAATTCATGACTCAAGTATTCTCCCCCACGATCTGATCGCAAGAACTTGATTTTCCTGTCACGTTGATTCTCAACCTCACTCTGAAATTCCTTGAACTTTTCAAAGGTCTCAGACTTGTGTTTCATTAAGTAGACATACCCATATCTACTCAAGTCATCAGTGAGGGTGAGAACATAACGATAGCCACCGCGAGCCTCAACACTCATTCGACCGCACACATCAGTATGTATGATTTCCAATAAGTTGGTTGCTCGCTCCATTGTTCCTGAGAATGGAGTCTTGGTCATTTTACTCATGAGGCATGGTTCGCACGTGTCAAATGATTTGTAATCAAGAGACTCTAAAAGTCCATCTGCATGGAGCTTCTTCATGCGTTTGACACCTATGTGACCAAGGCGGCAGTGCCACAAGTATGTGGGACTATCATTATCAACCTTACATCTTTTGGTATTCACACTATGAATATGTGTAGCATTACGCTCGAGATTCATTAAGAATAAACCATTCACCATCGGAGCATGACCATAAAACATATCTCTCATATAAATAGAACAACCATTATTCTCGGATTTAAATGAGTAGCCATCTCGTATTAAACAAGATCCAGATACAATGTTCATGCTCAAAGCTGGCACTAAATAACAATTATTGAGGTTTAAAACTAATCCCGTAGGTAAATGTAGAGGTAGCGTGCCGACGGCGATCACATCAACCTTGGAACCATTCCCGACGCGCATCGTCACCTTGTCCTTTGCCAGTCTCTGCTTATTCCGCAGCTCCTGCTTTGAGTTACAAATGTGAGCAACCGCACCGGTATCAAATACCCAAGAGCTACTACGAGTACTGGTAAGGTACACATCAATTACATGTATATCACATATACCTTTTGTGATGCTGGCCTTCTTGTCCTCTAAGTATTTGGGGGCAGTTCCGCTTCCAGTGACCACTTCCCTTGCAATAAAAGCACTCAGTCTCGGGCTTGGGTCCATTCTTTGGCTTCTTCCCGGTAGCTTGCTTACCGGGCGCAGCAACTCCCTTGCCGTCCTTCTTGAAGTTCTTCTTACCCTTGCCTTTCTTGAACTTAGTGGTTTTATTCACCATCAACACTTGATGTTCCTTTTTGACTTCTACCTCTGCTGATTTCAGCATTGCAAATACTTCAGGAATGGTCTTTTCCATCCCCTGCATATTGAAGTTCATCACAAAGCTCTTGTAGCTTGGTGGAAGCGACTGAAGGATTCTGTCAATGACCGCGTCATCCGGGAGATTAACTCCCAGCTGAGTCAAGCGGTTATGCAACCCAGACATTTTGAGTATGTGCTCACTGACAGAACTATTTTCCTCCATCTTACAGCTGAAGAACTTGTCGGAGACTTCATATCTCTCGACCCGGGCATGAGCTTGGAAAACCATTTTCAGCTCTTCTAACATCTCATATGCTCCGTGTCGCTCAAAACGCTTTTGGAGCCCCGGTTCTAAGCTGTAAAGCATGCCGCACTGAATGAGGGAGTAATCATCAGCACGTGTCTGCCAAGCGTTCATAACGTCTTGGTTCTGTGGGACGGGTGCGTCACCTAGCGGTGCTTCTAATACATAATCTTTCTTGGCAGCTATGAGGATGATCCTCAGGTTCCGGACCCAGTCCGTATAGTTGCTACCATCGTCTTTCAGCTTGGTTTTCTCTAGGAACGCGTTGAAGTTGAGGACAACGTTGGCCATTTGATCTACAAGACATATTGTAAAGATTTCAGACTAAGTTCTCGATAATTAAGTTCATCTAATCAAATTATTCAATGAACTCCCACTTACATAAACATCCCTCCAGTCATCTAAGTATAACATGATCCGAGTTGACTAGGTCGTGTCTGATCATCACGTGAGACAGACTAGTCAACATCGGTGAACATCTTCGTGTTGATCGTATCTTCTATACGACTCATGCTCGACCTTTCGGTCTTCTGTGTTCCGAGGCCATGTCTGTACATGCTAGGCTCGTCAAGTCAACCTAAGTGTATTGCGTGTGTAAATCTGTCTTACACCCGTTGTATGTGAACGTTGGAATCTATCACACCCGATCATCACGTGGTGCTTCGAAACAACGAACTGTCGCAACGGCGCACAGTTAGGGGGAACACTTTCTTGAAATTATTATGAGGGATCATCTTATTTACTACCGTCGTTCTAAGTAAACAAGATGCAAAAACATGATAAAGATCACATGCAATCAAATAATAGTGACATGATATGGCCAATATCATATAGCTCCTTTGATCTCCATCTTGGGGCTCCATGATTATCTTGTCACCGGCATGACACCATGATCTCCATCATCGTGTCTCCATGAAGTTGCTCGCCAACTATTACTTCTACTACTATGGCTAACACGTTTAGCAATAAAGTAAAGTAATTTACATGGCGTTTCTCAATGACACGCAGGTCATACAAAAAATAAAGATAACTCCTATGGCTCCTGCCGGTTGTCATACTCATCGACATGCAAGTCGTGATCCCTATTACAAGAACATGATCAATCTCATACATCATATATATCATTCATCATTCATCACAACTTTTGGCCATATCGCATCACAAAACACTTGCTGCAAAAACAAGTTAGACGTCCTCTAATTGTTGTTGCAAGTTTTTACGTGGCTGCTATAGGTTTCTAGCAAGAACGTTTCTTACCTACGCCAAAACCACAATGTGAATTGCCAATTTCTATTTACCCTTCATAAGGACCCTGTTCATCGAATCCGATCCGACTAAAGTGGGAGACACAGACACCCGCCAGCCACCTTATGCAACTAGTGCATGTCAGTCGGTGGAACCGGTCTCACGTAACCGTACGTGTAAGGTTGGTCCGGGCCGCTTCATCCCACGATGCCGCCGAATCAAGATAAGACTAGTAACGGCAAGCAAATTGACAATATCAACGCCCACAACTACTTTGTGTTCTACTCGTGCATAGTAACTATGCATAGACCTAGCTCATGATGCCACTGTTGGGGAACGTTGCAGAAAACAAAAAATTTCCCTACGTTTCACCAAGATCAATCTATGGAGTCAACTAGCAACGAGAGGAGAGTGCATCTACATACCCTTGTAGATCGCATGCGGAAGCGTTCAAGAGAACGGGGATGATGGAGTCGTACTCGCCGTGATCCAAATCACCGATGACCAAGTGCCAAACGGACGGCACCTCCGCGTTCAACACACGTACGGAGCGGATGACGTCTCCTCCTTCTTGATCCAGCAAGGGGGAAGGAAAGGTTGATGAAGATCCAGCAGCACAACGGCGTGGTGGTGGATGCAGCAGTGAACGCAGCAGGGCCTCGCCGAGCTTCTTCGTGAGGGAGAGGTGTAGCAGGGGAGAGGGAGGCGCCAAGGCTTGAGGTGCGGCTGCCCTCCCTCCCCCCCCTTATATAGGCCCCCTAGGGGGGTGCACCGGCCCTAGGAGATGGGATCTCCTAGGGGGCGGCGGCCAAGGGGGTGGAGTACCCCCCAAGGCAAGTGGAGGCGCCCCCTCCCCTAGGGTTCCCAACCCTAGGCGCATGGGGGGCCCAAGGGGGGGCGCACCAGCCCACTATGGGATGGTTCCCCTCCCCACTTCAGCCCATGGGGCCCTCCGGGATGGGTGGCCCCACCCGGTGGACCCCCTGGACCCATCCGGTGGTCCCGGTACAATACAGGTGACCCCGAAACTTTCCCGATGGCCGAAACTACACTTCCTATATATAATTCTTCACCTCCGGACAATTCCGGAACTCCTCGTGACGTACAGGATCTCATCCGGGACTCCGAACAACTTTTGAATTACTACATACTCATATCTATACAACCCTAGCGTCACAGAACCTTAAGTGTGTAGACCCTACGGGTTCGGGAGACAAGCAGACATGACCGAGACGACTCTCTGGTCAATAACCAACAGCAGGATCTGGATACCCATGTTGTCTCCCACATGCTCCTCGATGATCTCATTGTATGAACCACGATGTCGAGGACCTAATCAATCCCGTACTCAATTCCCTTTGTCAATCGGTACGTTACTTGCCCGAGACTCGATCGTCGGTATCCCAATACCTTGTTCAGTCTTGTTACCGGCAAGTCACTTTACTGGTACCGTAATGCATGATCCCGTGATTAACCACTTGATCATATTGAGCTCATTATGATGATGCATTAGCGAGTGGGCCCAGAGATACCTCTCCGTCATACGGAGTGACAAATCCCAGTCTCGATTCGTGCCAACCCAACAAACACTTTCGGAGATACCTGTAATGTACCTTTATAGTCACCCAGTTACGTTGTGACGTTTGGCACACCCAAGGCACTCTTACGGTATCCGGGAGTTGCACAATCTCATGGTCTAAGGAAATGATACTTGACATCCAGAAAAGCTACAGCAAACGAACTACACGATCTTTGTGCTATGCTTAGGTTTGGGTCTTGTCCGTCACATCATTCTTCTAATGATGTGATCCCGTTATCAATGAGATCCCCATGTCCATAGCCAGGAAACTATGACTATCTGTTGATCAACGAGCTAGCCAACTAGAGGCTCACTAGGGACACATTGTGGTCTATGTATTCACACATGTATTACGATTTCCGGATAATACAATTATAGCATGAATAATAGACAATTATCATGAACAAGGAAATATAATAATCATTTTATTATTGCCTCTAGGGCATATTTCCAACAAGGCGGACTTTGCTCCTCTTGTCGTCTTAGGAGATGGGATCCGGCTTGATGTCGAAGGGAGCAATCGACACGGAGGGACCCTGAGAACGCCCCCTCCTCATTCGGCTTGGAGGATTTCAGATGTATGAACTTGTTCAAACAAATTCGGGTCATTGGATGGTTAAAAATGTCTAGAGAGGTCGATCCCATAGTGTAATGAAGTTGCTTGTTAACAGCACTACAGATGTCTCATGCTTTTTGTTTTTTTCTTATTTTTACACAGGCCAACCTAATAGATAGTCCTACTAGGTCAGAAAGAAGAAGTTGCTTTCCTATAGTACTAAAGTTGTCTCCATTGCACCCAAAGTTGCTCAAGAAAAAATTAATCAAAACCTGCCCATATGGGATCTAATTTTGAAGAACTCGTCGCGATAAACCCAATGGTGAAAGCGGATCTAAATTCCGATGCTTGAATCAAAAGTTACGGCTTTTTAAATTTTTCGAAACCCCAAATAAATGCATGTGGTCTCTTGGACGATGTAGCGTGAGGGTGTGGAGCGCAATGTTGGAGCTGCTTCGTTCCTTGCGTGCGTGGGGTGGAGGGTGTGCTCAAAACAGCAAACGAGTGTAGCAGCGTTAGCTAGCCGCGTCAGGTATTAGACGGACACCAATAGCAATGCAATCACATTAAAAAAATTGGGATCAGAGGGCTTAGACGGAGGCAACTTTAGTACTAAACAGAAGCAACTTCACTCCTAAAAATAACTAATTAGCAACAATAAGCAACTAACTAATAATACAGAAAAACTTCGAAACAGAGGTGGATAATATGACATCACCTTCGTAAGCAACTTTCCTTTGATAAGAGGCAACCTTAGTGCTAAAAGCAGACAACTTCACTACATTTTGTGTCCTAGTTAATTTATGAAACATTCTCCTAACTTTCTCATCGGTACTTCTAAGTTGCCTATTGTTCATGCTCGTATGTCGTCATTGTTTCTAAATGGTCTATAATACTATGATGTCGTCTACCGATGATGCTCTTGTGTCTACTATTGCTAGTTATGGTAGACAACATGATGGTGAATCTTGCCACTTCAGAGTTTTTGTAGGCAACTTAGAAAAACAACGATAAACAATTTCATAAGATTGTAGGCAACTATTTTTGCAAAGTTAGGCATCTAAGAAGCAATTGTAGGCAACTAATTACCAGTAGCAGGAAACTAGGCATCAATATAGGCAGTTTATATCATTTATAGGCAATTGACCATCAGCCGTAGGCAACTAAGCATCAACAATAGGCAATTGAGCAGCCATGATAGGCAAGTTGGGATAATGTTACCGAATTCACATATACACATAGTGCAGTGAAGTTGCTTTGTATGCAGAACTATAGATGCCTTATGTTTTGCGCGATTTTTCTCGTTTTTACGCAAACCAACCTAATAGTCAGTCCAACTAGGCGAAAAAGAAGAAGTTGCTTCCGTGTAGCACTATAGTTGCCTCCATTGCATCCAAAGTTGCCCTCAAATAGAGTTTAACGAAACCTACTCATATGAGATCTAGTTTTGAAGAACTCGTCGTCAGAAATTCGACAGTGAAAACGGAACTAGATTTCGATGCTTGAATCAAAATTTATGGCTTTTACAACTTTTAAACTGCCAAATAAATGCACGTGGGACCGGATTTAGGCTAATTCAATCGGCACCCATGTGCGCTACGGATCCAGCTTGCCTGCTCCCTCTCCATGCTCCCATCCGTGCTCCCACATTATTCTACGGCTGTCTTTTTTTTCTTTTCTAATCTAATCATCCCCCCTGATTTTAAGGAGTGGGGCCAAGCCTTATTTTGTTCCAATCAAATCAAGCCACGTATGCGGAAGCACGGATGGGCGCACAAGCAGGGAGCAGGCAAGTCTCGTCCCCGCCTTATTTTGTTCCAATCAAATCAAGTCCGTGCGCTACGGGATGTGGCCAAACAATTTCCTTTTCTAGCGTAGACAGCTGGACACAAGGACATGCACTTACTATATACGGCGGTGCGCTCCAGACAACAAACGAGCACAACGGCGCTCCCTAGCCATGTCCTAAAATAATTGTCAAATTGTCTATTAGAGCATCGATCTACAACCACACCACGGACGTTGGACGGATTTGCTAATGCCAGCTGACACCGACAGACAACGACGCTGATCTTGTGGTAATCATGCACCATACCGACTGACAGGATGTTTCTGGCATGAACAAAATGCTATTCTTGCATGGAGGGATAGGAAAACTAAGATCATGAAACCTGCAAATTATACTTTCCTTTTCGTTATTGTACACGGCGTTTTATGGATTAAGAGAAGGTGACTACTAGGCGCCGGTGCGCCGGCCGAATTTCGGCCGGTCAGCGCACACCCGTACGATTGCAATTTCATCTGCCATTGGATCTGGGCCTTTTTTTCCTCGTCTCGCACATCATGCCAGAACAAAAATAAATAAAGGAATCTCCGGCGCACCCGTCCCGCTCACGCAGCCCACCATGGCTACGCGTGCCGCTGATTCGAAGCACCGTCGGCTCGCCGTCCCCGCAGCACTGGTCCTCGCTCGATCTGCACCGAGCCGTCGCCATGTAGCAAAACAATTAACCGGTTGTCGCAAAAAATAACACCAATGCAGCAAAATTGTGATGTCGGTTCCAGCAAAATCGTCCTCCAGTTGCAGCCTTTCAGTGAAAGTTCATCGCTGTCGCCGTTTGTAGATGGTGTAGTAGCTAACAAAAACATCAGTTCCGACAAAAAAATTGTTGGTTCCAGCAAAAACTGTATCCAGCACAAAAAAAACAAAAAAAGGGATGGTAGCAAAACTCAAATACACTAGTAGCAAAAAACAAAGACAGTGGTAGCAAATTTGGAGTGGTTCAAGGGTAAAAAGGATGCATCCGGCAAAAAAAGTCGAAAGACGGGGTAGTAGCAAAAACGGAGACGGTGGTAGCACAAACCAAAGACTCTGGTAACAAAAAAATGGAGTGGTTCTAGTAGAAAGATGGATTCAGCAAAAAAATCATAGATGTGTGCCAAAAATCAAAAAAGGACGCTGGTAGCAAAAAACAGAACGATGGTAGCAAAAATTTGGAATGGTTGTAGCAAAAAAGCACTTCTAAAAATGTGGATCCTAGAAAAAATGTTGCTGATTCCAGCAAAAACAAAAACCGGTTGTAGCAAAAAAATTGCCGATTGCAGCACCCGCCGAGGCCGATTCCAGCATCTCGTTTGCTCATGCAAGACGTAACCGCTGGCCCATCACCCGGTGGAGGACAGCGCACGCCGGAGCAGCGCGGGGGGCAGGTGGAGGCGGCTGCTCGCTAGAATAGAGCGGGGCAAGTGAGGGCCTTACGCTCATCGGAGCAGTGGATTTGGTTGCGTTAGAGATCAGCGGAGGAGCGGGATTAGGTGAGGAGTGGATATTGGAGAGGAAATCCTAAGAGGGGATCCACGCTACTGTTATTTTGGGGAGAAAAGTGTGACAGAGGAAAGACGTGTTCATGGAAATGAGCTGAAATGAGTGGTGGAGCTCGGGCTGGACCAAAAGCTCGTAGCTCGCGAGCTTAATGAGCGCTCGATAGTTCGGCTCGTTAAACTCGTAGCTCGCTTCTTAATGAACAGAGCCAATCATTGATTTTAGCTCGTTAAGCTTAACGAGCTTAACGAGCGAGCTAACGAGTTTCACGAGTAGCTCGTAAGTAACAGCACAACGCATATTTTCATCTTACGTGACAAAATTTTTTGTAGCACCTCAGCCCATCTATTTAATCTAATCGACATATGAGGCAACAAACTACTTCATTTCTTTTTGTCACCATATTTCATCTTGAAAACCATACCTCCACATTCATCATGTACATCATAACACATTATAGTCTGTTAACGAGCGCCCGCGAGCGCTCACGAGCTTAACGAGCTTCAAACGAGCCGAGCCGAGCAGAGTTTTCTGCTCGTTAATCTTAACGAGCTTAACGAGCCGAGCCTTAACGAGCACGAGCTTAACGAATACGAGCTTAACGAGCCGAGCTGCTCGTTAGTCCACCCCTAGGTGGAGCTCAGGGGTGAAAAGATAAGGCATGACACAGGCGGTGGATGGGGCCCATTTTTTTTTGAAACGGAGGCAAAGATTGCCTCATGTATTAAATAAGCAGAAGAGAATTGCCCAATTAATTACGGAAAACCGGACAAAAACCGGAACAACAAGGGCCAAGCCCACTCTCATAGACTGAAATACACAGGGCAAAGCCCACCCTAATCGACGACAAGTCGACCTCCGTGACGCGTGGAGGAGAGAAGAACGAGTAGCTGTGCGAGAGAGTGGTGTGACCGGCCGAAGCTTCGGTCGGCACGCTGATTTTAAATGTTTCCCTTAAGGGAATCTCGAAGCTTTACAGGATTTTGAAATGTTCCCATGACTTACCTAATGGTTATTTTGTAGGGTATCATCCGTTGATAACCAGATACACGTTTACAGGATTTATGAAATGTTTTTCATGAAAAACCTGTGAAATAATCATCACATGGTCTGTGATGGAGGTAGTAAGAGCATCTCTAACCGATCTCTTATAATTTAACTCTTTGTATGCCTTTTTTAATTTAACTCCTTCAAATTTTACTCTTGTAACGATCGGTCTGTTCCCTCAAATTTAAGTCAAACACATTGACCGCACATTTTTCAACAAAGAGTGGATTCTATTATTAACTCAAAATGAAACATCAAGTAGATACAAACACAATGAGCACACCCGCCTCTGCATATATAGGTTGCACACAACTAACACCAACACCGCACGCGCAGACCCACATAAAAAACACGATGGCAAAGAGCAAAATTATATAAGACCAAAACTATGTCTAAGCGAGGAAAAAGAAAATATCCCAAAGGGAGCAAATCCTCGATCGATAAACTACAGCTATGATCATATCTAGACCAAACATCTTATGACACCACAAGGACAACGAGATTCCTCAACAACAACGCGTTTAGAAACGGAGCGGCACTCAAGCACCGCCGTCACCGGATCCAACACCAAAGAAAAATTCTAGGTTTTCACCCTAAAGAACCATTTGAGCATACCCGACCAAGGCCTTCAATAAGGTAACGATGCAAAAACATCGCCATTGTCAGGTATGACCCACTTTGGTCAAACCTAAGTTTTCACTCTAGAGCTCGTCGAGGTCAATCATGTGTTGTCTTGCCACTTTTCCGTTTTCTTTCTTTCAAGTTTATTTGAAAATATTGCATAAAATGCTCAAGTTTTTCGAAAATATTCATACATTTTGAAAAATAAGTTTTTCATAATCTTTCAGACATGGAAAAAATGTTATCTGTTTTCAAATTTTGTTGCCAAATTCAAAAAATGTTCACTTTTTTTCAAAAAAATGTCCGGAATTTCAGAAAATGTTCGTTCTTTCCCAAGGTAGTTCAGAAGTTCAAAACTGTTCCTGTTGTTTGTTATTTTTTATTTCCCAAAATCGAAAAATGTATATCTTTTTCTAATTTTGTTCATAGTTTCAAAAGGTGTTCAGAAATTTAAAATATGTTCCTGCTTTCAAATTTGTTCATAAATTTAAAAATGTTCGTGAATTTGAAAAAATGTTGTCATTTCCAAATTTTCTTCAGAGTTTCAAAATTTGCTCACAGAAACAAAAATGTCCATTTTCCATTTTTCTAAAAAAGTTCCATTGAAAAAATTCAATTAAAGAAACTGTTCCCATTTTTTAATTTGTAAATAAACTCAAACTTTGATCATATTTTTTTCAAAACTTGTTTGTGTTTGCCAGAAAATAGTCAGAATTTAGAAACTGTTCCCATTTTTCATTATTTTTTCAAATTCGTAAATGCTTATTATTTTTATTAAAAATTGATAAATTGGTCTCAATTTTTTGAAGCTCGTTTGTGTTTTTTAATTTTTTGGGATTTTAAAATATTATTTAGAATTTTCAAGAATGTTTGAAAAAGAGGAAAAACATTCGTATCTGCTGATATAGTTAGTTCTAATGTATTCGCCTTGCTTATTCATTACCAGCAGTTACCAGCTCCAGTGGCTAGGTACTTGTATCTACTAGAGGGGAGTCTCTAGTTCTAACCGTGGCCAACGTGCCACATTTTGGTGGTGTTTTTATACCAGGCGGAGGACTGCCTTGTGTAAAGCCCTGCCATTCAGCCGCATAATGCGACAGATAGGACGTCACTGTTAGCAATGCCTCACGCTATGTGCCATGACTACGATTCTAAGGCTGGTCATAGTGGGGAGTAACTTATACTAGTGTCATATGCATGACACTAGTCTAAGTTACTACCTTCATAATGCAAAGTAACATAATAATAGTATCATATATAGTTTCATTTATTAACTTGTAGACTCATCTTGTCTCGGAAAGCGTTATGTTACAGTAACATATTATGTTACTACCTTTCATTAACTATTTGCCACATAAGCAAAAAAAATTTAAAATGCGCTATGTTACTATCTAAATTACTCCCAATATGACTAGCCTAACTACGGGCCAACACCATCGCGCCTCTTCCTGTTAGTATTTAAGGCAAGACCTGACTAAAAGCTTTAAGTTCTAGGGTCCCTATTACCCCCTAATGCTCTTAATTCTGGACTTGGGGAGCAATATTCAATCACTTTGGCCTCGCGAGCGGATCATCGTTGCTGCTATTGGTGGCCCGAACTTTTCTTGGACGATACGTGAACCTTTTTAAACATGAATTTAACTTTTTGAATATAGGAACACTTTTTAATACATGATGAATTTTTTATCTGATACAGATGAACATATATATGCATCGGCTGAATTTTATTCCATTTTTTTACATTATACCTTTGATATAATTTTTTAGAGTTATTCTGACAATATTTCCTCCATACGTATTAAACATTTTTCCAAATAAAAAATAAAAATAAAACCTGCAGTTAATGGTTTGTGCTGTGTTTGGCCATATTAGGACCTGTGTAGTCCCGATCCAACCCGTCTCCTAGGCATCAAAGCCAAATTTTAGGAATAGGAAACAACTCAAAAAACTTCGCTCGACGCTTATTATGACCTGTGTAATCCCGATCCGACGACGCTTATTATGACAAGTTGTCGCCATTTCGCACAGCCCGTTTAACGCTTCTGTGATTGGATTCTGGTTCCGGTATTAAGAATGTTCTCAAAGGTTCCAGCCTGGGTTTTTACGGTTATAAGACCCTTTGTTCTTGAGCATGTTTTTTTCCAGTTTTTTCCTTTACATGTTTTCCAGTTTTGTTCCCAGTTTTTCATGTATTCTTTTTCCTTTTTGATTTCGTTTTATTTTATAAAATTCATAAAAATTAAATATCTATTATTTTTTAAAGGTTTTTCAAGAACTGTACAGAAATCAAAATTTTGCTCAAATTTCCAAAGATTGTTAGTGTTTTTGAAAGATTGGATACTAAAATATGGTTCACAATCTTCAGAAAATGTTCAAAAAGTTTACAAAGAAATTCAAATATTTGAAAAAAAATCTTTCAATTAAGAAAACTATAATTTTCAGAAAAATCATAAACCTTTTTGAAAAAACATAATTTTCAATAAATGTTCATAATTTCAAAATTTGTTCTTTTTTGGTAAATGTTTGAAATTTCAAAGTAAAGATAATTTCAGGAAAAGTTCGAAAATCTCAAAACTGTTCACATCTTTAACATCTGCTACAGTGCCAGGTTGTTGCAGTGACGGCTCACTGCAGTACTGGTTTGTACACTGCCTCGGCCCAGCGCTACAGCGACTATTCTGCCTAAATGCGCTTCAACAGACACATCGACGTAAATTCAGAAGTTTTTCAGGCTTGGAAGTCATTGTTGTCTGCACGTCATAGCTAGAGAAAACGTTCTCTGAATAAGACTACCCACGCGGCGGGTCGGAGCCCGTGTATGTGGTGGGTCAATTTCGACGGACGCAGCGGTGGCGGATCATCCGCGTTTTGTCGAGCTGCTGTTGTTGGCATTTCTTTCTTCTTTTTTGTTCTTTCTCTTTTCTTTGGGCTTGTTGTACTTCTCGCCTGAGCACTCCTATATAATTGGTGTTGGTTGCTTTGTAATACAAAGCGGGGGAAACCCTTTTTCGGTAATAAGACTACCCACAGTGTTCCCGCAAAAAAGAGACTACCCATAATTGGAGTAAATATAGATGGTAACATCACACTTATCTAACCAAAATAGATGATGTGACATGTAATTAATGAAGAAAAAGAGACATGTGTAACATAGCTAGTTATTGTAACATCACACATATATATCAAGAAAAGATGAGTATAAAACATAATAAATAAAGTGATGCATGACACAACACATATATTACTACCACTGTAGAGGTAGTAACCTAGACTAGTAAGAGCAACTCCAATGGAATGACCCATTTTGTTCGTTTGGGTTATCCGGACAGAAAACTTGGCCCAATGGGGCAACCTAAACGGACGCCCGTGTCTGCCTGCTGTCCATCCTCGACCCAAACCTGACCCAAATCTGGAAACAAATGAGTACGAAGCGGACAGAAGCGGACGCTCTCGTCCACCGCCGTCGCCCGCTCATGTCCGCCCCTGGCCCCATATGTCAGAGACTGGAACTTTTGCCTCCACAACACCATTGCGATTTCTACCTCCACAACGCCCGCAGCAAGGCCACCGGTGCTGGTCGACACCGCACGCTCGGCTGCTCCTCCATACCGCAGCAAGGCCACCGGTGCAGGTCGCCGACGCGCCGCAGCGAGGCCACCGGCGCAGATCGTCGACGCGCGCTCGGCCGCTCCTCCGCGCCGCAGGGAGGCCACTGGCGCAGGTTGCCGACGCGCGCTCGGCCGCTCCTTCGCGCCGCCGCGAGGCCACCGGCGCAGGGCTCCTCCGCGCGCTCGGCCGCTCCTCCACGCCCCAGCGAGGCCACCGGCGCAGGGCTCCT
>NC_041380.1:582486326-582506294 GCF_002162155.2 Triticum dicoccoides
GGCCGCTCCTCCGCGCCGCTACGAGGCCACCGGCGCAGGGCTCCTCCGTGCGCTCGGCCGCTCCTCCACGCCCTGGCGAGGCCACCGGCGCAGGTCTCCTCCGCGCGCTCGTCCGCTCTTCCGTGCCGCAGCGAGGCCACCGGCGCAGGGCTCCTCCACGCGCTCCTGCTGGGGCTCGAGGCCCAGACGGCGGCGCGAGCAGGGGGTGGCTGCAGCAGAGGTGCGAGCAGAGAAAAAACTCGCGAGGGAGGGGATCCGCGAGGAGGAGAGGAGGGGCGGCGTGAGGGAGATAGGACGGGTGCCGCGACGAGGAGGGGACGGGCGGCGCGAGGGAGAGAGGAGGGGGCGGGCGGCGCGAGGAGTTTGGGTCTGCTTTTGTGCTGCGCGTTGGGTACAATGCTTGTCCGCCCCATATCCGCTAGGCGGACAGGTGACCCAAACAGACATGAAACTGACAAAATCCATGTCCGTTTGGGTCCTTGTGTTGGAGTTGCTCTAACATATGCATGTTACTACTCTAAATTACTTCCCACTGTGAGTAGTCTAACCAGCGTGTTGTGCACTAGTTTGACACCTTCCAAGGAAGAAGGCCGCTGTCGAGTTCTGTGTTGACCAAACATGCGAGGAAAAAGCCTGCCGACTTGGCTAGTTCGGACGGGGAAGACGAGCACAAACTAAAATGGTGCCAACCTGGCGATGAAAAAAAAACACTCATCAAGCCAGTAAAACAAATTGAAATTCCTGGCACCTACACAATCAGACTGAACAATTCGTCGGCGGCCAAGACAAACTGCGAAATGCAACCGATCACTTCCGATCAATCTTCAGAATAATTTTTTTTCTGCGGGAATCTTCAGAACAATTTACTTTAACACTTTTGGTGGTAGAGAAAGACACACGCGCGCGCGTAATAGTTGTTCAAGACATAGGGATTATTCAGATCAAGTTTTATACTTATATATGATCACAAAAATCAATATAGTACAGCGCCTGACAATCAATCATGGCGAATAATACTTGAATTCATGCGGAAAAAAGAATGTAATTCTCGCGAAGGGATTGATTCCACCCTTCAAGTTGAAGAAAGAGCTCTCCGACGGCGACGACAACGACGTCTAGTTCTTTGGTGGGGCGGTGAAGAAGCTGTTGATGCCGGGCATGATCTCGGCGGACTTGCCGTCGATGAACCTCCGGAAGGGGTGGCGCGCGTAGCGGCGGCCCTCGTCGTGGTTGTCCAGCACCCCGGCCGCCCTGTTCTCCTTGGTCACCCGGACCTCGGGGTTGGTGGTGATGTTGCGCACCAGCTGCATGACGCAGATCCCCACGGCCACGCCCGTCGCCGCAAAGATAGGGTACGCCTGCCAAGACCATGCTACCGTCGTGAGACCATGGCCATCACAAACCCAGCGAGCGAGATCGCTAAACTAAGCTAGATCAGATGAAATGAAAGAACACTGCATGGGAGGGAGCGGTGCGTACCTCGGGGCGGAGCCACCTCGCCTTCCACGCGCTGGAGGAAGCAGCGGCCGCCATTGGTGGGTTAGGTGGATCTCCCTTCCTTGCTCCTACGGTGGACCTGGTGTGATGCTTGCGAGGACGAAGGAGCGAGAGAGCTAGCCTGGCTGCCAACTAGCAGAGGGGGTGCTCTTTATACGTAGCGTGGGATCTTGGAGTAGGAAACAAGGCGCGTTTGGCGTCGTTGACGGCGGCGCGCGGCGGTGGGTGGCGTTGGAAAGCAGGGAGGGGATTTTCTAATCGGGTGGGAACGTGGGGGCTGGTTGGCAACCACGACCTTTCACGTGCTCTACAGCTAAAGCGCCGCTGGTTCAACCCGAGCAACCGGCCGAAAGCGACGGTGACCACGGGAAGCAACGGTCGGAGGTTGCCGAGAGGCGTGGGCGGCGGGAGAGAGGAGGAAAGAAGGCCTTGCGCCTCCCGTCCAAGTGGGAGCACCGAATTGGAAGATGCTGGAGGAGAGGACAGGAGAAATCGAACGTACGTAGGCTGGCTCTACCGGCCGGGGGAGGTGTCGGTGGTGGGGTGAGCGAAGGAGACATGGGCGGACGCTACAGAGCACGGAGGGAATGCTCTCCTGGAAAACGTAGATCATTCCTTCTTATTTTTTTAGCAAAAAAGTAGACATTCCTACAAAGGAGAGGAGAGGAGGAAACAAAGTTTTAAATAGCGCGCTAAGCCTGTTAGCGGCGGACCTCTTTAAAATGCTATAGCGTCCGGTGCTATAGCGAGCTATTTAAAATGTTTGCTCATGTGTTTGCACAAAAGACCCTTAGCGTAGGACCTCTTCTAAACGATATAGCGTGCTATAGCGAAACTATAGCGGGCTATTTAAAACGATGGGAGAAATGGAACGTATGTAGGGTGGTTCTGGCGAAAATGCTAGACACACAGACGGAACTTTACGGACCAGCTTACTTGTCCAGTTTTAATTGCGCTAAATAACCCCCTCCTCCTAATTAATTGCCCCCCTTCCCCCTGATTTTCACTGATGGGCTGGGCGGCCAGCCCATAAACCCCCTGTAAATTGCCCCTTGATGTAGAAAAGTCCGTGGTTCTGGCAGGGGAGGGGGAGCTCCTAGTCGGTGCTGTAGGCGCCACTTGTCCAACGGGCGCCTACAGCGACCGGCAATGGGTCGTGGCCCAACTAAAAACATTGCTAACAATCTGCAAAAAAAAAAATATAGGGGCTTATTTTCCTATAGCAATTCGTGAATATTGGGGTTCGAACCCCTAGCGCAAGGTATTCCATTGACAACGAAACAAGAAAAATCTCTATTTGACCTTCCTGTAGTTAACACATAGTACTATATATATCCAGTGTACATTATTTTAAAAATAAAATATAAATTCGAAACAGAATTCTATAAAAATACAGAAAACAGTTACGAATTTGAAAAAAAAATTCATAGAAATTCAAAAGAGTTTGTGGAAAAGAAAAGAGTTCATTGCTTTGAAAAAAAGTTAATCATCTTGAGAAAAAGTTCACAAAATTAAAAAAAAGTTCATCGATTTAGAAAAAAAATTCAAAAATTTGGAAAAGAGTCCATCAATTTTTAAAAAATTTCATTGAATTCAACACAAAAGTTCATCGGTTTGAAAAAGGTTCATCAAATTTGAAAATGGTTCATCTGTTTTTTTAAAGTTCATCAAATTTGAAAACAAAAGTTCATCAATTTGGAAAAAATTACATTAAATTTGAAAAATGTTCATCCATTTTTTTAAATAGTTCTTCAAATTTCAAAATTTTCATCCAAACTGAAAATAGTTCATGAAGTTTTAAAAATAATTCAAAAAATTTGTTTGCATAATTGGGCCGACAGTAGGAATTGTGAGCATAATTGGTTTGCCGCCAAAAATTGGCATGCCAATGTTTGGCATTGTGCCAAATATTGGCAACTATTTGGTTGGCTACGAGTTGTTTTGCCTCTCTCACATAAAATTGTCAATAATTGACAAGTCTCGGTATTGCCAATAGTTGGCAAGCCAAATATTACTGTTTCTGCAAACCGGCGCCTGCAGCCATCCTAGCTGGGCTCGGCCCATCTTATTATTTCTTTCTGTTGTTAGACGAAAAAGGAACCACGCATTCACTGTTATTCGCGTGATACACTAGCCACTCCAGTGTCTAGCGTTAGTTGCTCAACTTCTACTTCCTCTCCTTTTGTTCCTACGTTCCTCTTTCTTTTTCCCTTTTTTCGTCTTTCTTTTTTATTCGGAAGGTTTTTCGCTGTTTTTTATTCCCTTTAGTTTTTCGTTTTTTATTCAGAACGGTTTTGTTTGGTTTTTTAATCTTTAATCTTTATTTTCTTTTGCTAATTTGAACGAACTTTTTTTCAAAATCGATGAACTCTTTCTGAAATTGAAAAAATCTTTTCAAAATAGATGAACTCTTTTCAAAATCGACAAACTCTTTTCAAAATCGACAAACTCTTTTCAAAATTGATGAACTTTTTCTCGAAATAGATGAACTCTTTTAAAAATTGACGAACTCTTTTCAAAATGGATGAACTCTTTTCAGAATCAATGAACTCTTTTCAAAATCGACGAACTCTTTTCCAAAATCGATGAACTCTTTTCAAAATCGATGAACTTTTTTTCAAAATCGATGAACTTTTTTCAAAATCGATGAACTATTTTTCAAATCGATGAAATCTTTTCACAATCGATGAATATTTTTTCAAAATCGGTGAACTTTTTTCAAAATGGATGAATTCTTTTCAAAATCAATGATTTTTTCCAAAATCAATGAAATATTTTTAAAAATCGACGAGCTTTATAAATTTTATGAACTTTTCTAAAAATATATGAAGTTGTTCTCTAATTTACTTTTTGCAAAATAATTTATATTGGTTTTCCTGCAATTTTAACGTTTTACTAATGAAACCTTAAGTAGGTCTGTTTTTGTAGAGTTTACAGAAGAGTTAGGATGGTCTAGTGGTTACCGCGATAAGTTCTGAATGAAGACTAAAGAAAGGAATGTTTTTTAGTCACATGAATTTTGCGAATTGAAAATTTGGGCAAATTGACTCAGTTATATTTTCCGATAAAAGGTTTCCCCCGAGCCCCCTTCCAAAAGGAATAGAAGGCGAAAGCTAGACTTTACTTTTTGCAAAATAATTTATATTGGTTTTTCTGCAGTTTTAACATTTTACTAATGAAACCTTAAGTAGGTCTGTTTTTGTAGAGTTTACAGAAGAGTTAGGATGGTCTAATGGTTACCGCGATAAGTTCTGAATGATGTCATACTTGGTTCCAATCCCAGCTATGCCATATTTTCATTAGTTTTTGTAGAGTTTACAGAAGAGTTAGGAAGGTCTATTTTTTCTTCACGTTTCCTTATTCAGTCAGTTGTTGGGCCGGCCCACTAGGCATCGCTAGCGAGCGCCGCTAGCGCCTACCGGCGCCGTATAGGAGCTCCCGTAGGAATTGCCCGGGGGAGGTGTCGGTGCTGGGAGAGCAATGCTACATCAACGGATTCTTACAGGCATTTTACAGGGTGAATTTGAGTTGGCAAAATGTGATTGGACAAAGGGAGAGGGCGGGGCCCCATCACCCTGGAAATCAAGGGGGGCCAAGTTTAGTTGAAAGGAAGGGTCCGTAAAAGCCCTGTATTAAGCCCGTCGATGTAGCATATTTGGTGGTGGGAGGGGGACCTCCTATGTGTCGCGTTCTAGCCTGGGCTGGCCCAGTACTACACTGTATCGCGGAATTGAAAATACAGAAAACAAAAAATGCAAGCGCTTTTGCATGGAATCAAACCCTGGACCTATAGTGAAAGTGCGCACGATGATAGCCAACAGACCACACCAACTTTGATGACATACAAGCAGTGCACAGTTTTAAGAACTATCTACTCATACGGACATACTGTAGGCAAGTAAAATGACTGTAGGAGTAGACAGTAGCTAATGCATTTTTTTTAAACAAACATTCTTCAAATTTTGAAATGTCTTTTGAAACCATAAACTCTTTGAAAAATATATATGAGATGTTTCAAAAATTGAATAGTTTTCTGAAGACACGAATATTTTTCGAAAAATTTGAACATATTTTGATATGTGTGAACATTTTTTTAATTTGATTGATTTTTTTGAAAACTGCAAACATTGTTTTGATTGTGTGAACATTTTTCAGAAAGACGAACATTCTTCAGAAAGATGAACATTGTTTTGAAAGTGCGAACATTTTTCAGAAAGACGAATACGCGAACATTATCTTGAAACGGGTGAATTGTTTTGAAATTTTTGAAAACACGAACATTTTCTGAAAATATGATATTTTTCAATTTTACGAAATTTTTGAAAAAGCAAACAAAAATTTAAAATTTGGAAACATTTATGAAAACATGAACAATTTTTTCAATTGGGAAATTTGTTTTGAACACACGAACATTTTTTTGAAAACTCCAAACATATTTTCAAATTTGAGAAATAATTTTGAATTCTGAGCATTTTTTAAATTTGCGAATTCTGAAAAAGAAACAGAAAAAGGAAAGAAATGAAAAAAGAAGATAGAAACATAAAAGATAAAAACGAAAATAAAAAAGAAACAGAAAGGAAAGACGAAAAAAAAACTAAAAGAAAACCAGCCTCGAAAAACAAACAGGAAAAAAGAAAACCGGTTCGGAAGGTTCCCAGAAGCAGGAGAAAACCACCCATCCGTAACCGCTTAATGGGCCCCGGCCCACTGAGCTCTTCGCGTCACTCGCCTCTGCAAACCTCCGTCAATCTGACACATGATGCGTCAAATAGGAAATCCTGGTGGGAGACATGGGCGGATGCTACAGACGAGCCGCCAAAACAGCCAATGTCGCATAGAGTCTGTTGGCTGGCCCAGTACTGCACTGTATCGCGGAATTGAAAATACAGAAAACAAAAATACGAGCGCTTTGCATGGAATCAAACCTTGGACCTCCAGTGGAAGTGCGTGCAACGATAGCCAACAGACGACACCAACTTTGATGACATACAAGCAGCGCACAGTTTTAAGAACAATATCTACTCGTACGGACATACTGTAGGCAAGTAAAATGACTGTAGGATTACACAGTAGCTAATGCATTTTTTAAACAACCATTTTTCAAATTTTGAAATGTCTTTTGAAACCATGAAGACTTTGAAAAATATATATGAGATGTTTCAAAAGTTGAATGTTTTTCTGAAGACACGAACATTTTTCGAAAAAATTGAACATATTTTGATTTGTGTGAATATATTTTTTAATTTGTTTAAACATTTTTTAAAACTGCAAACATTGTTTTGCTTGTGTGAACATTTTTCAGAAAGAAGAATATTTTTTCAAATTGCGAATATTATCTTGAAACAGGTGAATTGCTTTGAAATTTATGAATATTTTTTGAAAACACGAACATTTTCTGAAAATGTGATATTTTTCAATTTTACGAAAATTTTGAAAAAGCAAACATTTTTTAAAATTTGGAAACATTTATGAAAACACGAACGTTTTTTTCAATTTGTGAAATTTGTTCTGAACACACGAACATTTGTTTTTAAAACTCCAAACATATTTTCATGTTTTAGAAATAATTTTGAATTCTGATCATTTTTTAAATTTGCGAATTTTGAAAAAGAAACAGAAAAAGGAAAGAAAAGAAAAAAGAAGATAGAAACAGAAAAGATAAAAATGAAAATAAAAAAAGAAACAGAAAGGAAAGACGAAAAAAGAAAAAAAAACTTAAAGAAAACCAGCCTCGAAAAACAAACAGGAAAAAAGAAAACCGGTTCGGAAGGTTCCCAGAAGTAGGAGAAAACCACCCATCCGCAACCGCTAAACGGGCCCCGGCCCACTGAGCTCTTCGCATCGCTCGCCTCTGCGAACCTTCGTCAATTTGACACATGATGCGTCAAATAGGAAATCCTGGTGGGAGACATGGGCGGATGCTATAGACTAGAGAGGAATGCCCGCCTGGAAAATGAATGCAGGCCCCAAAAGGATCTGTCTCAGCAGGTTTTCTCAGGCGAGCCGCCAAAACAGGCCATCTCGCAAAGAGTATGCGTGCATTTTTTTTTTACATTTTACTTTTACATTTTTTCTAGTCGGATTGCCTCAATTTTGTTGATTCCACTACAAATCTGAGATCAGATTTTTAAACATGGCAAATCAAATATATTTTAATGATAAATTACATGCCGTGAGCCTAGTAATTTTCCCTTCAGTAAACATGGTAAATTCTGGCATGCTCAGTTTTTTTTGTTAGGATTTGCCATGCTTGTTGAAGGGGAATGTCATGCTCACAACACATAAATTTTCCATAAAAATAGTTCAATTTTCCATGCTTAAAAATCTGAAGTTAGGTTTTTTTAGTATTTTTTTGTTCTAGTTGGTCCTTTTTCCTTCTTAAAGGAAACGTCATGAGCAAATAGAAGAGACTACACGGTCCATAAAGGCATGTATGTACATTGGTTTATAAGACAATCTTATCTTAATCCTATGTAATCTAGAAAAGACAATAAAATATGTTGTACGATGCTAACGAGGCATCACTGAACATGTGATGAAACATATTGTTGCTAAGAGATCATCTTTTTAATTAAGAGAAGACATGTTTTTTCTTATAGTTTCTCTCTCCTCCATCTCAGCATTTATCCTACGTGCACTTCTAAAATAGCATCATTATACACGCCCTAACAGGCCAATACCACCACCACTGCCTCACTATGTCTAGGCTAATACTCACGCAAGCGATGGAACTATAGATGATTCAATGCTCAGTTGCACCTGGGTGTGAACAATGAAAATTTTAAAAATAAATAAAAAATAAAAATAAAAGTTTTCTTTGGCGTCCAAGATACTCGAATGTGTAACGTGCGTGTAAACATTTGTGGTGTTTGGATATTTGGGGAGGTCTTGTCAATGTAAGTGCATCTAGTGCCACCCCTAGTTGGTTTTAGAGTATTGACGACAAACTTGATTGAGGGACTAATGTGTTTGTGAGAATTGCAGGATAACACAGGTAGAAGTCCCTCATTGATTCGGTTTACCTACCAGAGATGACTTCTAAAAATGTGTGAAGACATTGAAGATAATGGTGGTCTATGAAGATATTCACATTGAAGACTATGACATGAGAAGACATCACATGAAGACTATGGAGTGCGAAGACATAGTTGTTTCGTAGTTTCCTTTTCTTCTTTGTTGAGTCATAGGAACCATCGCACTGTTAAGTGGGGTCCAAATGAACAAAGTTAGAGTGACTGATGTGATGCTCAACCAAATCGTATGTCTTCAACCGAAGACAATGAGAGCAAATCTTATCCTGCGCTGGATAAGTCAGCTTAACTTGTAGCCCAAGTCAAGCTGCCGCATGTGTTTGAAATCTGACAGTTGGACACATGTCAGTTCCTTAGTGACCCAGGGTCATTTCGGACAAATCAGGTCGGCTTGCCTCCTGGCTATAAATAGCCCACCCCCTACACCATAAATTGATGGCTGTTCAGAGTTAGTGCACGGCTTTTGTCGTTTGAGAGCAACCCATCTCCGAAGCATTTGAGAGAGAAATCCTTGCGAGGACAAAGCCCTAAACACCCAGAGCCAAAGAGTGTTAGGCATCACTGAAGTCTTTTTGTCTGCATGACCTGAAGACTTGTTACACTTGAGGACTGTGAATCCTCCAGCCGGTTAGGCATCGCGTTCTGAGCATCCAAGAGTCATTATGGATTGCCGGTGAACGAAGTCTGTGAAGGTTTGGAAGTCTACCTTGAAGACTTACCAGAGTGATTGGGTGAGGACTGCGTGTCCTTACTCAAGGGGAATAAGGTGAAGACACGGTCTTCTGAGTTGAATCTCAGCCTCCCTAACCAGACGTACAGTTGTCACAACAACTGGAACTGGTCCAACAAATCCTTGTCCTCACCAAGCAACTGGTTCTATCCTTTACCTCTCTTTACTTACAGTTTGTCTTCGTGAAGTCATTGCCTGCTTGCATGATCTGATTGACTTCATTGTGTGAAGACTGTGCTAGTTATCTGCAGGGATAATCAAAGTCTCCGCTGTGTGCAGGGATAATCAAAGTCTCCGCAAGAGATATCTATGGTCCCAACTATGGCCGAACTCACGCTTTGAAGGCAAAGGATGTTTCCTCATCTGAAGAAGAATCTGACCGCAGTTCTGAGGATCTTGAAGACATTGGAAAGGAACTTGCCATGCTGGTGAAGAAGTTCCAGAGGTTCACCAAGAAGAAAGGCTTCAGACAGTCTTCAAGATCCAGCTCAAGAAATGATGAAGCTTCATCCCGTGACTACAAGAAGAGAACGTGCCACAAGTGCAAGAAACCTGGTCACTACATCTCTGAATGTCAACAGTGGGACAATGAGAACAACAACAAGAAGAAGAGCAAGGAATATGATTCCGATGACAACAAGAAGAAGAAATCCTCAAAGTCTTCTTCTAAGTCTTCGTCGAAGTCTTCATCACACAAGAAGAGCTCATCCAGCAAGGCTCGTGCGTTTGTTGGCAAGGAGATGGATTCAGAGGAGGAGTCTGCATCTTAGGAGGCGGAGAAGGAGTCTGAAGAGGAATCTCATTCAGGCATGGCAAGTCTAGCTCTAGCTTCAGCATACGTCGCCAAGTCCATCTTCAACACTGAAGACAATGGCCTCGACACCAACGCTGATGCTGATGATGAGGATGACTCTGCTCCCACCTACTGCTTCATGGCATGTAGTGCCAAGGTAAACTCATGCGATGCTTACTTTCAAACATCAAGTGAAGATGACTCTGAATGTGAATCCAAACCTAGCTACAAAACACTTGCTAAAATTGCAACAGAGCAACAGAATGCTATGGCACATATTCAAAAATTGCTAGACAAAGGCGATGACCTGTTGGACGTGGAAATGACCCGATCTCAGTCCTTAATTAAAGACATTAAAATATTCATGTTAAGTACGAAGAACTTGAAAGTCATCATGAAACGCTCTCAACTACTCATGAAAAGCTCTCCTATGATTATCTTCAAAGGAAGCAAGAGCTTGAGAACTTGAGATCGGCTCATGAAGATCTTCAAAAAGAGAAGAGTCACTCCGCGCTCAACAGACCAGTTCCGCTCAGGAAGGACTTGAACCACCATGTCTAAAATGTCTTGAGCGTGATAATGCTGTCTCTGTTGCTGGATGTCTACTGCTACTACGGTTGCTATGTCTTCAACTGCTGATGTGGAAACTAACCCCTCTTCTGAGGATACCACTACTATTGCAGATGAGAATGCCAGGTTGAAGACATTGCTTGAGGCAGGAATGTACAAAAGTCTCAAAGGGCATCAGACACTGTGTGATGTCCTCAAGAAACAGATTCTGAACCGAAACCCTAGGAAAGAGGGTGTTGGGTTCGAGAGGAAAATGAATGTTGATGGTTCCTACTGGAAGCATGAGCAGTACCCCAAAACCACATGGGTTGCTGCAAAGGGACCTTCAGTGGATCCATCTACCTTATCTGGCTTCACTTGTGCTAACCCTATTATCATTGATGAATCCTTTGATGCAAACTATAAACTGTTCAAGAATCAAAATGGTAAAGTGTTTGCCAGGTATATTGGTACTAACTGCAGGAATGAACCCCCTTTGAAGAAGATCTGGGTGCCCAAGAGTTGTCTTGAAAATCTTCAGGTGAATGTCATCATGACACCACCTGGGAAGAAGACAAACCCTAGACCAAACGCTTCATAGGGTCCAAAGGCTTCATATAGACAGAGGACTCACCAGAGTCACCCTAACGCCAATATTTTGCGGGGAAACCATACTCAGACCTATGAATATAAGCGTGTTTCATCAAACCGCTATGTTCATAAGACCAAGAACTATTTTGCTTATTCCTATGAGTATTATTCTCCTCCTGCAATATTATTTGCTAGGGCTCCAAAGCCAAAATTCTCAGATGCTGCACTTAGACTCATTGCTTCTAAGACACCCCTGAGGATGTGGGTGGCTAAGAAAAATTAACTCTCTTTTGCAGGGAAAGGTCTCCAGCCTGAAATCAAAGGCGTCTGATGCTTATGTTGGGGACCTTAAACATCTGGTGGGACGCAAGATAAAATGTCCAAATGGTCTTATTGTGTATTTCGTCCCAGGATTCCTTGACATACATCCTATTTATCCTAACCGGGATCTGAACTTTGATAATATGCTTGTTCGACAAATGTTTATGCTTCACACTTCCCTTGGTGAAGCCTATCCCCCAAACTGCACTGTAGGGTACGACACCAAAGGCTTCTGAGTGGATTATGGACAGTGGATGCACTAACCACATGACTGGTGATCGGAGTCTTCTTATGGACTCAACCCTACGACCATCTGACAAGAGTCATATCACATTTGCTGCACTAGTAAAAGCAAGGTATTGGGTCTAGGTAGAGTTGTAATCTCAAAGGATCAGCACATGGATAAAGTGATGCTTGTTGAATCCCTTGGTTTCAACTCAATGTCTGTCTCAATGCTTTGTGATCTGAATATGGTAGTGATATTTGGAAAATATTGTTGCCTTGTGCTTATGGAATCTGACAAATCTCTAGTCTTTGAAGGATATCGAAAGGACGATTTGTACATGGTAGATTTCTCAGTGATGTCTACTACGCAACCTTCTCCTTGTAGACGTTGTTGGGCCTCCAAGTGCACAGGTTTGTAGGACAGTAGCAAATTTCCCTCAAGTGGATGACCTAAGGTTTATCAATCCGTAGGAGGTGTAGGATGAAGATGGTCTCTCTCAAACAACCCTGCAACCAAATAACAAAGAGTCTCTTGTGTCCCCAACACACCCAATACAATGGTAAATTGTATAGGTGCACTAGTTCGGCGAAGAGATGGTGATACAAGTGCAATATGGATGGTAGATATGGGTTTTTGTAAACTGAAAATATGAAAACAGCAAGGTAACAAGTGGTAGAAGTGAGCATAAACGGTATTGCAATGCTAGGAAACAAGGCATAGGGTTCATACTTTCACTAGTGCAAGTTCTCTCAACAATAATAACATAGTTGGATCATATAACTATCCCTCAACATGCAACAAAGAGTCACTCCAAAGTCACTAATAAAGGAGAACAAACGAAGAGATTATGGTAGGGTACGAAACCACCTCAAAGTTATTCTTTCCAATCAATCCATTGGGCTATTCCTATAAGTGTCACAAACAGCCCTAGAGTTCGTACTAGAATAACACCTTAAGATACAAATCAACCAAAACCCTAATGTCACCTAGATACTCCAATGTCACCTCAAGTATCCGTGGGTATGATTATACGATATGCATCACAAAATCTCAGATTCATCTATTCAATCAACACATAGAACCTCAAAGAGTGCCCCAAAGTTTCTACCGGAGAATCACGACGAAAACGTGTGCCAACCCCTATGCATAGGTTCATGGGCGGAACCCGCAAGTTGATCACCAAAACATACATCAAGTGAATCACGTGATATCCCATTGTCACCACAGATACGCACGGCAAGACATACATCAAGTGTTCTCAAGTCATTAAAGACTCAATCCGATAAGATTACTTCAAAGGGAAAACTCAATCCATTACAAGAGAGTAGAGGGGGAGAAGAAACATAAGATCCATCTATAATAGCAAAGCTCGCGATACATCAAAATCGTGCCAAATTAAGAACACGAGAGAGAGAGAGAGAGAGAGAGAGAGAGAGAGAGAGATCAAACACATAGCTACTAGTACATACCCTCAGCCCCGAGGGTGAACTACTCCCTTCTCGTCATGGAGAGCGCCGGGATGATGAAGATGGCCACCGGTGAGGGTTCCCCCCCTCCGGCAGGGTGCCGGAATAGGGTCCCGATTGACTTTTTGTGGCTACAGAGGCTTGCGGCGGCGGAACTCCCGATCTATTCTCTTCATCGATGTTTTTAGGGTACGTGGGTATATATGGGTGCAGGAAGTACGTCGGTGGAGCTTCGGGGGCCCCACGAGGCAGGGGGCATGCCCTAGGGGGGTGCCCCCCACCCTCATGAGCACCTCCCTTTTCTCCTGACGTGGGGTCCAAGTCCATCCGGTAGCTTTCCTTCCAAAAATAACTTCTCCAGTTGATTTCGTTCCGTTTCGACTCCGTTTGATATTACTTTTCTTCGAAACACTAAAATAGGAAAAAAACAGCAAATCTGGGATGGGCCTCCGGTTAATAGGTTAGTCCCAAAAATAATATAAAAGTGGATAATAAAGCCCAATATGGTCCAAAACAGTAGATAATATAACATGGAGCAATCAAAAATTATAGATACGTTGGAGACGTATCAAGCATCCCCAAGCTTAATTCCTGCTCGTCCTCCAGTAGGTAAATGATAAAAAAGAATTTTTGATGCGGAGTGCTACTTGGCTTAATTTCAATGTAATTCCTCTTAATTATGGTATGAATATTCAGATTCGAAAGATTCAAGATAAAAGTTCATATTGACATAAAAATAATAATACTTCAAGCATACTAACTAAGCAATCATGTCTTCTCAAAATAATATGGCCAAAGAAAGTTATCCCTACAAAATCATATAGTCTGGCTATGCTCTATCTTCACCACACAAAGTATTTAAATCATGCACAACCCCGATGACAAGCCAAGCAATTGTTTCATACTTTTGACATTCTCAAAACTTTTCAATCTTCACGCAATACATGAGCGTGAGCCATGGATATAGCACTATATGTGGAATATAATGGTGGTTGTAGAGAAGACAAAAAGAGGGGAAGATAGTCTCACATCAACTAGGCGTATCAACGGGCTATGGATATCAATGTGAGTGAGTAGGGATTGCCATGCAACGGATGCACTAAAGCTATAAGTATATGAAAGCTCAACAAAAGAAACTAAGTGGGTGTGCATCCAACTCACTTGCTCACGAAGACCTAGGGCATTTTGAGGAAGCCCATCATTGGAATATACAAGCCAAGTTCTATAATGTAAAATTCCCACTAGTATATGAAATGACAAAATGAGAGACTCTCTATCATGAAGATCATGGTGCTACTTTGAAGCACAAGTGTGGTAAAAGGATAGTAGCATTGCCCCTTCTCTCTTTTTCTCTCATTTTTTTATTTTTTATATTTTTATTTGGGCCTTTTCACCTTTTTTTATGGCCTCTTTTTTTTTCTTTTTTTTCTTTTTCGTCCGAAGTCTCATCCCGACTTGTGGGGGAATCATAGTCTCCATCATCCTTTCCTCACTTGGGACAATGCTCTAAAAATGATGATCATCACACTTTTTATTTACTTACAACTCAACAATTACAACTCATACTTAGAACAAAGTATGACTCTATGTGAATGCCTCCGGCGGTGTACCGGGAAGTGCAATGACTCATGAGTGACATGTATGAAAGAATTATGAAAGGTGGCTTTGCCACAAATACAATGTCAACTACATGATCATGCAAAGCAATATGACAATGATGGAGCGTGTCATAATAAACGGAACGGTGGAAAGTTGCATGGCAATATATCTCGGAATGGCTATGGAAATGCCATGATAGGTAGGTATGGTGGCTGTTTTGAGGAAGGTATATGGTGGGTGTATGATACCGGCGAAAGGTGCGCGGTATTAGAGAGGCTGGCAATGGTGGGAGGAAGAAGAGTGTGTATAATCCATGGACTCAACATTAGTCATAAAAAACTCATATACTTATTGCAAAAATCTAGAAGTTATCAAAGCAAAGTATTACGCGCATGCTCCTAGGGGGATAGATTGGTAGGAAAAGACCATCGCTCGTCCCCGACCGCCACTCATAAGGAAGACAATAAATAAATAAATCATGCTCCGACTTCATCACATAACGGTTCACCATACGTGCATGCTATAGGAATCACAAACTTTAACACAAGTATTTCTCAAATTCACAACTACTCAACTAGCATGACTCTAATATCACCATCTTCATATCTCAAAACAATTATCAAGCATCAAACTTCTCTTAGTATTCAACACACTCAAAAGAAAGTTTTACAAATCTTGAATACCAAGCATATTATTATTATTAAGCAAATTACCATGCTATTTAAGACTCTCAAAATAATCTAAGTGAAGCATGAGAGATCAATAGTTTCTATAAAACAAATCCACCACCATGCTCTAAAAGATATAAGTGAGGCACTAGAGCAAAACTATAAAGCTCAAAAGATATAAGTGAAGATCAATGAGTAGTCGAATAATTATGTAACTATGTGAAGACTCTCCCATTTAATAATTTCAGATCTTGATACTTTATTCAAACAACAAGCAAAGCTAAAGAAAATAAAATGACGCTCCAAGCAAAACACATATCATGTGGTGAATAAAAATATAGCTCCAAGTAAAGTTACCGATGAACGAAGACGAAAGAGGGGATGCCTTCCGGGGCATCCCCAAGCTTAGGCTCTTGGTTATCCTTGAATATTATCTTGGGGTGCCTTGGTCATCCCCAAGCTTAGGCTCTTGCCACTCCTTATTCCATAGTCCATCGAATCTTACCCAAAACTTGAAAACTTCACAACATAAAACTTAACAGAAAACTTGTGAGCTCCGTTAGCGAAAGAAAACAAAACATCACTTCAAGGTACTGTAATGAACTCCTTCTTTATTTATATTGGTGTTAAACCTACTGTATTCCATCTTCTCTATGGTTTATACCCTCCGATACTACTCATAGATTCATCAAAATAAGCAAACAACACATCGAAAACAGAATCTGTCAAAAACAGAACAGTCTGTAGTAATCTGGATCAAATGTATACTTCTGGAACCCCAAAAATTCTAAAATAAATTCTTTATTTATATTGGTGTTAAACCTAATGTATTTCAACTTCTCTATGATTTATAAACTATTTTACTAGCCATAGATTAATCAAAATAAGCAAACAACACACGAAAAACAGAATCTGTCAAAAACAGAACAGTCTGTAGTAATCTGTAACTAAAGCAAACTTCTGGAACTCCAAAAATTATAAAATAAATTTGTGGACCTGAGGAATTTGTCTAGTAATCATCTGCAAAAAGAATCAACTAAATATCACTCTCCAGTAAAAAGTTTTAGCTAATCTCGTGAGCGCTAAAGTTTCTGTTTTTTACAGCATGATCGTAAAGACTTCACCCAAGTCTTCCCAAAGGTTCTACTTGGCACAAACACTAATTAAAACAGAAAACCACATCTAACTAGAGGCTAGATGGATTATTTATTCCTAAACAGAACCAAAAGCAAGAAACTAAAATAAGATAAGGTTGCCTCCCAACAAGCGCTATCGTTTAACGCCCCTAGGCAGGCATGATGATTTCAATGATGCTCACAAAAAGATAAGAATCAAATTATAAAGAGAGCATCATGAAGAATATGACTAGCACATTTAAGTCTAACCCGCTTCCTATTCATAGGGATTTTGTGAGCAAACAACTTATGAGAACAATAATCAACTTGCATAGGAAGGTAAAGCAAGCATAACTTCAAGATTTTAAGCACATAGAGAGGAAACTTGATATTATTGCAATTCCTACAAGAAATTGTTCCTACCTCATAATACTTTTCAGTAGCATCATGAATGAATTCAACAATATAACCAACACCTAAAACATTCTTTTCATGATCTACAAGCATACAAATTTTATTACTCTCCACATAAGCAAAATTCTTCTCTTCAATAGTAATGGGAGCAAATTCAACAAAATAACTATCATATGATTGAAAATTAAGATCAAGATGAGAAGTTTCATGGTTATAATTATTCTTTAAAGCATACGTGCCATCACAATAATCATCATAGATAGAAGGCATGCTTTTATCATAATAAATTTTCTCATCAAAACTTGGGGGACAAAAAATATCATCTTCATCAAACATAGCTTCCCCAAGCTTGTGGCTTTGCATATCATTAGCATCATGGATATTCAAGGAATTCATACTAACAACATTGCAAACATGCTCATCATTCAAAGATTTAGTGCCAAACATTTTAATACATTCTTCTTGTAACACTTTGGCACAATTTCCCTTTCCATCATACTCACGAAAGATATTAAAAAGATGAAGTGTATGAGACAAACTCAATTCCATTTTTTGTAGTTTTCTTTTATAAACTAAACTAGTGCTAAAACAAGAAACAAAAAGATTCAATTGCAAGATCTAAAGATATACCTTCAAGCACTCACCTCCCCGGCAACGGCGCCAGAAAAGAGCTTGATGTCTACTACGCAACCTTCTCCTTGTAGACGTTGTTGGGCCTCCAAGTGCAGAGGTTTGTAGGACAGTAGCAAATTTCCCTCAAGTGGATGACCTAAGGTTTATCAATCCATAGGAGGTGTAGGATGAAGATGGTCTCTCTCAAACAACCCTGCAACCAAATAACAAAGAGTCTCTTGTGTCCCCAACACACCCAATACAATGATAAATTGTATAGGTGCACTAGTTAGGCGAAGAGATGGTGATACAAGTGCAATATGGATGGTAGATATGGGTTTTTGTAAACTGAAAATATGAAAACAGCAAGGTAACAAGTGGTAAAAGTGAGCATAAACGGTATTGCAATGCTAGGAAACAAGGCTTAGGGTTCATACTTTCACTAGTGCAGGTTCTCTCAACAATAATAACGTAGTTGGATCATATAACTATTCCTCAACATGCAACAAAGAGTCACTCCAAAGTCACTAATAGAGGAGAACAAACGAAAAGATTATGGTAGGGTACAAAACCACCTCAAAGTTATTCTTTCCAATCAATCCATTGGGCTATTCCTATAAGTGTCACAAACAGCCCTAGAGTTCGTACTAGAATAACACCTTAAGATACAAATCAACCAAAACCCTAATGTCACCTAGATACTCCAATGTCACCTCAAGTATCCGTGGGTATGATTATACGATATGCATCACAAAATCTCAGATTCATCTATTCAATCAACACATAGAACCTCAAAGAGTGCCCCAAAGTTTCTACCAGAGAATCATGACGAAAACGTGTGCCAACCCCTATGCATAGGTTCATGGGCGGAACCCACAAGTTGATCACCAAAACATACATCAAGTGAATCACGTGATATCCCATTGTCACCACAGATACGCACGGCAAGACATACATCAAGTGTTCTCAAGTCATTAAAGACTCAATCCGATAAGATTACTTCAAAGGGAAAACTCAATCCATTACAAGAGAGTAGAGGGGAGAAGAAACATAAGATCCATCTATACACTAGTAGAAAACAGGGCTATGGTCCAGGCCGGCTCAGCCCATTAGTCCCGGTTCAGTCTAGAACCGGGACCAATGTGGGCATTGGTCCCGGTTCGTGAGCCCAGGGGGCCGGCCGGGCCACGTGGGCCATTGGTCCCGGTTCGTCTGGACCTTTTGGTCCCGGTTGGTGGGACGAAACAGGACCAATGGGCCTCGCTCCTGGCCCATCACCATTGGTCCCGGTTGGTGGCTTGAACCGGGACCAAAGGCTCCTCTTTGGTCCTGGTTCAAGCCACCAACCGGGACCAATGAGGTGCCTATATATACCCCCTCGCGCAAGAGCAGAGCACAGTGCTCTGTTTTTCTGGCCGAGGGGGAGAGGGCTTTGTGGTGCTCTAGCTCACCTCCTATGCACATGAGGTGTTCGATGGAATGCCCGAGCCACACTACTTAATCTTTCTCCTCTCGAAGCTCGACCTCCAAGCTCCATTTTCCTCGAGATTTGTCTAGATTTAGCGGTCCGTCACGCCCCGTCCCCGTCTTCACCGCCGTCGATCACCCGCGTCGATCTCATCACCGACACCACCATGGTGAGCCTCTTGTTCTTATCTTCTTTCTGAAAGGAAAAATATTCTTACTTGTATGTTTAGATAGATACTTGTATCATTTTCTTACATTTATTATTGCATCTTATATAGTGCGATGGTTTTGGTATCCGCCCCCGTCGGCCCTCGTCCTGTCTATGATTCGGATTTGGTATGTATATTTGTTGGGTTTCGTAGTAATTTCAAAAAATTTCCTACGCACACGCAAGATCATGTGATGCAAAGCAACGAGGGCAGAGTGTGATCTACATACCTAGTAGATCGACAACAGAAGCATTTGGTTGATGTAGTCGTACGTCTTCACGATCCGACCGATCAAGTACCGAAACTACGACACCTCTGAGTTCGAGCACACGTTCAGCTCGATGAAGATCCCCGGACTCCGATCCAGCAAAGTGTCGGGGAAGAGTTCCGTCAGCACGACGGCGTGGTGATGATCTTGATGCACCACAGCAGCAGGGCTTCGCCTAAACTCCGCTACAGTATTATCGAGGACTATGGTGGCTGGGGGCACCGCACACGGCTAAGGAATAGATCACGTGGATCAACTTGTGTTCTAGGGTGCCCCTTGCCTCAGTATATAAAGGAGCCAGGGAGAGGGGGCGGCCGTCCAAGGTGGGCGCGCCAAGGGGGAGTCCTACTCCCGCTGGGAGTAGGACTCCTAGTTGGGCAAGGAGAGAGGGGGAAGAGGTGGAAGAGAGGAA
>NC_041380.1:582506630-582513281 GCF_002162155.2 Triticum dicoccoides
TACTCCGGAAAAATGCCGATTTCACCCAGAACGATTCCGATGTCCAAATATAGGCTTCCAATATATCAATCTTTACGTCTTGACCATTTCGAGACTCCTCGTCATGTCCGTGATCACATCTGGGACTCAGAACAACCTTCGGTACATCAAAACTCATAAACTCATAATATAACTATCATCGAAACCTTAAGCGTGCGGACCCTACGGGTTCGAGAACAATGTAGACATGACCGAGACACGTCTCCGGTCAATAACCAATAGCGGGACCTGGATGCCCATATTGGCTCCTACATATTCTACGAAGATCTTTATCGGTCAGACTGCATAACAACATACGTTGTTCCCTTTGTCATCGGTATGTTACTTGTCCGAGATTCGATCGTCGGTATCCAATACCTAGTTCAATCTCGTTACCGGCAAGTCTCTTTACTCGTTCCGTCATCCCGCAACTAACATATTAGTTGTAATGCTTGCAAGGCTTATGTGATGTGCATTACCGAGAGGGCCCAGAGATACCTCTCCGACAATCGGAGTGACAAAACCTTATCTCGAAATACGCCAACCCAACATGTACCTTTGGGGACACCTGTAGTACTCCTTTATAATCACCCAGTTACATTGTGACGTTTGGTAGTACCCAAAGTGTTCCTCCGGTAAACAGGAGTTGCATAATCTCATAGTTATAGGAACATGTATATGTCATGAAGAAAGCAATAGCAACATACTAAACGATCGGGTGCTAAGCTAATGGAATGGGTCATGTCAATCAGATCATTCTCTTAATGATGTGATCCCGTTAATCAAATAACAACTCATTGTTCATGGTTAGGAAACATAACCATCTTTGATTAACAAGCTAGTCAAGTAGAGGCATACTAGTGACACTTTGTTTGTCTATGTATTCACACATGTATTATGTTTCCGGTTAATACAATTCTAGCATGAATAATAAACATTTATGATGATTATAAGGAAATAAATAATAACTTTATTATTGCCTCTAGGGCATATTTCCTTCAGTCTCCCACTTGCACTAGAGTCAATAATCTAGTTCACATCGCCATGTGATTTAACAGCAATAGTTCACATCACCATGTGATTAACACCCATAGTTCACATCGATATGTGATCAACACCCAAAAGGGTTTACTAGAGTCAGTAATCTAGTTCACATCGCTATGTGATTAACACCCAAAGAGTACTAAGGTGTGATCATGTTTTGCTTGTGAGATAATTTTAGTCAACGGGTCTGTCACATTCAGATCCGTAAGTATTTTGCGAATTTCTATGTCAACAATGCTCTGCACGGAGCTACTCTAGCTTATTGCTCCCACTTTCAATATGTATCTAGATCGAGACTTAGAGTCATCCAGATCTGGGTTAAAACTTGCATCGACGTAACTTTTTACGACGAACCTTTTTTTGTCACCTCCATAATTGAGAAATATTTCCTTATTCCACTAAGGATAATTTTGACCGCTGTCCAGTGATCTACTCCTAGATCACTATTGTACTCCCTTGCCAAATCAGTGCAGGGTATACAATAGATCTGGTACACAGCATGACATACTTTATAGAACCTATGGCCAAGGCATAGGGAATGACTTTCATTCTCTTTCTATCTTCTGCCGTGGTCGGGCTTTGAGTCTTACTCAACTTCACATCTTGTAATACAGGCAAGAACTCTTTCTTTGGCTGCTCCATTTTGAACTACTTCAAAATCTTGTCAAGGTATGTACTCATTGAAAAAACTTATCAAGCGTCTTGATCTATCTCTATAGATTTTGAAGCTCAATGTGTAAGCAGCTTTACCTAAGTCTTTCTTTGAAAAACTCCTTTCAAACACTCCTTTATGCTTTGCAGAATAATTCTACATTATTTCCGATCAACAATATGTCATACACATATACTTATCAGAAATGATGTAGTGCTCCCACTCACTTTCTTGTAAATACAGGCTTCACCGCAAGTCTGTATAAAACTATATGCTTTGATCAATTTATCAAAGCGTATGTTCCAACTCCGAGATGCTTGCACCAGTCCATAGATGGATCGTTGGAGCTTGCATATTTTGTTAACACCTTTAGGATTGACAAAACCTTCTGGTTGCATCATATACAACTCTTCTTTAAGAAATCCATTAAGGAATGCAGTTTTGTTTATCCATTTGCCAGATTTCGTAAAATGCGGCAATTGCTAACATGATTCGGACAGACTTAAACATATATACGAGTGAGAAAATCTCATCATAGTCAACACCTTGAACTTGTCGAAAACCTTTTGCGACAATTCTAGCTTTGTAGATAGTAACACTACTATCAGCGTCCGTCTTCCTCTTGAAGATCCATTATTTTCTATGGCTTGCCGATCATCGGGCAAATCCATCAAAGTCCATACTTTGTTCTCATACATGGATCATATCTTAGATTTTATGGCCTCAAACCATTTCGCGGAATCTAGGCTCATCATCGCTTCCTCATAGTTCGCAAGTTCGTCATGGTCTAGTAACATGACTTCCAGAATAGGATTACCGTGCCACTCTGGTGTGGATCTCACTCTCGTTTACCTACGAGATTTGGTAGTAACTTGATCTGAAGTTACATGATCATCATCATTAGCTTCCTCACTAATTGGTGTAGTAGTCACAGGAACAGATTTCTGTGATGAACTACTTTCCAATAAGGGAGCAGGTACAGTTACCTCATCAAGTTCTACTTTCCTCCCACTCACTTCTTTCGAGAGAAACTCCTTCTCTAGAAAAACTCCGAATTTAGCAACAAAAGTCTTGCCTTCAGATCTGTGATAGAAGGTGTATCCAATAGTTTCCTTTGGATATCCTATGAAGATTTACTTCTCCGATTTGGGTTCGAGCTTATCATGTTGAAACTTTTTCACATAAGCATCGCAGTCCCAAACTTTAAGAAACGACAACTTTGGTTTCTTGCCAAACCACAGTTCGGATTGTGTCGTCTCAACGGACTTAGATGGTGCCCTTTTAAACGTGAATGCGGCTGTCTTTAATGCATAACCCCAAAACGATAGTGGTAGATCGGTATGAGACATCATAGATCGCACCATATCTAATAAAGTACGGTTATGATGTTCGGACACACCATTATGCTGTGGTGTTCCAGGTGGCGTGAGTAGTGAAACTATTTCACATTGTTTTAACTGAAGACCAAACTCGTAACTCAAATATTTGTCTCCGCGATCAGATCGTAGAAACTTTATTTTCTTGTCACGATGATTTTCCACTTCACTCTGAAATTCTTTGAACTTTTCAAATGTTTCAGACTTATGTTTCATCAAGTAGATATACCCATATCTGCTCAAATCATCTGTGAAGTTCAGAAAATAACGATACTTGCCGTGAGCCTTAACACTCATCGGACCGCATACATCAGTATGTATTATTTCCAATAAGTCAGTTGCTCGCTCCGGAGAACGGAGTCTTAGTCATCTTGCCCATGAGGCATGGTTCACAAGCATCAAGTGATTCATAATAAAGTGATTCCAAAATTCCATCAACATGGAGTTTCTTCATGCGCTTTACACCAATATGACCTAAACGGCAGTGCCACAAATAAGTTGCACTATCATTATTAACTTTGCATCTTTTGGTTTCAATATTATGATTATGTGTATCACTATGATCGAGATCCAACAAACTATTTTCATTGGGTGCATAACCATATAAGGTTTTATTCATGTAAATAGAACAACAGTTTATTCTCTTACTTAAATGAATAATCGTATTACAATAAACATGATCAAATCATATTCATGCTCAACGCAAACACCAAATAACACTTATTTAGGTTCAACACTAATCCCGAAAGTATAGGGAGTGTGCGATGATGATCATATCAATCTTGGAACCAGTTCCAACACACATCGTCACTTCACCCTTAACTAGTCTCTGTTTATTCTGCAACTCCCGTTTCGAGTTACTAATCTTAGCAACTGAACTAGTATCAAATACTGAGGGGTTGCTATAAACACTAGTAAAGTACACATCAATAACATGTATATCAAATATACTTATGTTCACTTTGCCATCCTTCTTATCTGCCAATCACTTGGGATAGTTCCGCTTCCAGTGACTAGTCTCTTTGCAGTAGAAACACTTAGTCTCAGGCTTAGGACCAGACTTGGGCTTCTTCACTTGAGCAGCAACTTGCTTGCTGTTCTTCTTGAAGTTCCCCTTCTTCCCTCTGCCCTTTTCTTGAAACTAGTGGTCTTGTCTACCATCAACACTTGGTGTTTTTCTCGATTTCTACCTTCGTCAATTTCCGCATTACGAAGAGCTTGGGAATCGTTTCCATTATCCCTTGCATATCATAGTTCATCACGAAGTTCTACTAACTTGGTGATGGTGACTAGAGAATTCTTTCAATCGCTATCTTATCTGGAAGATTAACTCCCACTTGATTCAAGCGATTGTAGTACTCAGACAATCTGAGCACATGCTCACTAGTTGAGCGATTCTCCTCCATCGTTTAGCTATAGAACTTGTTGGAGACTTCATATCTCTCAACTCGGGTATTTGCATGAAATATTAACTTCAACTCCTGGAACATCTCATATGCTCCATGACGTTCAAAACGTCTTTGAAGTCCCGATTCTAAGCCATTAATCATGGTGCACTAAACTATCAAGTAGTCATCATATTGAGCTAGCCAAACGTTCATAACGTCTGCATCTACTCCAGCAATAGGTCCGTCACCTAGCGGTGCATCAAGGACATAATTCTTCTATGCAGCAATGAGGATAAACCTCAGATCATGGATCCAATCCGCATCATTGCTACTAACATCTTTCAACACAATTTTCTCTAGGAACATATCAAAATAAACACAGGGAAGCTACAACCGAGCTATTGATCTACAACATAATTTGCAAAATACTACCAGGACTAAGTTCATGATAAATTTAAGTTCAATTAATCATATTACTTAAGAACTCCCACTTAGATAGACATCCCTCTAATCCTCTAAGTGATCACATGATCCAAATCAACTAAACCATGTCCGATCATCACGTGAGATGGAGTAGTTTCATTGGTGAACATCACTATGTTGATCATATCTACTATATGATTCACGCTCGACCTTTTGGTCTCCGTGTTCCGAGGCCATATCTGTATATGCTTGGCTCGTCAAGTATAACTTGAGTATTCCGCGTGTGCAACTGTTTTGCCCCCATTGTATTTGAATGTAGAACCTATCACACCCGATCATCACGTGGTGTCTCAGCATGAAGAACTTTCGCAACGGTGCATACTCAGGGAGAACACTTCTTGATAATTTAGTGAGAGATCATCTTATAATGCTACCGTCAATCAAAGCAAGATAAGATGCATAAAAGGATAAACATCACATGCAATCAATATAAGTGATATGATATGGCCATCATCATCTTGTGCTTGTGATCTCCATCTCCGAAGCACCGTCGTGATCACCATCGTCACCGGCGTGACACCTTGATCTCCATCGTAGCATCGTTGTCGTCTCGCCAAGCTTGTGCTTCTACGACTATCGCTACCACTTAGTGATAAAAGTAAAGCATTACATCGCGATTGCATTGCATACAATAAAACGACAACCATAAGGCTCCTACCAGTTGCCGATAACTCGGTTACAAAACATGATCATCTCATACAATAAAATTCAGCATCATGTCTTGACCATATCACATCACAACATGCCCTGCAAAAACAAGTTAGACGTCCTCTACTTTGTTGTTGCAGGTTTTACGTGGCTGCTACGGGCTTAAGCAAGAACCAATCTTACCTATGCATCAAAACCACAACGATAGTTTGTCAATTTGACTCCGTTTTAACCTTCGCAAGGACCGGGCGTAGCCATACTTGGTTCAACTAAAGTTGGAGAGACAGTCGCCCGCAAGCCACCTGTGTGCAAAGCACGTCGGAGAAACCGGTCTCGCGTAAGCGTACGCGTAATGTTGGTCGGGGTCGTCTCGTCCAACAATACCGCCGAACCAAAGTATGACATGCTGGTAGGCAGTATGACTTATATCGCCCACAACTCACTTGTGTTCTACTCGTGCATATAACATCAACATATAAAACCTAGGCTCGGATGCCACTGTTGGGTTTCGTAGTAATTTCAAAATTTTTCCTACGCACACGCAAGATCATGTGATGCAAAGCAACGAGGGGAGAGTGTGATCTACATACCTAGTAGATCGACAATGGAAGCGTTTGGTTGATGTAGTCGTACGTCTTCATGATCCGACCGATCAAGCACCGAAACTACGGCACCTCCGAGTTCGAGCACACGTTCAGCTCGATGATGATCCCCGGACTCCGATCCAGCAAAGTGTCGGGGAAGAGTTCTGTCAGCACGACGGCGTGGTGACGATCTTGATGCACCACAGCAGCAGGGCTTCGCCTAAACTCCGCTACAGTACTATCGAGGACTATGGTGGCTGGGGGCACCGCACACGGCTAAGGAATAGATCACGTGGATCAACTTGTGTTCTAGGGTGCCCCTTGCCTCAATATATAAAGGAGCCAGGGAGAGGGGGCGGCCGGCCAAGGTGGGCACGCCAACGGGGAGTCCTACTCCCGCTGGGAGTAGGACTCCTAGTTGGACAAGGAGAGAGGGGGAAGAGGTGGAAGAGAGGAAG
>NC_041380.1:582513429-582517885 GCF_002162155.2 Triticum dicoccoides
GTCCCATTCGGACTAGGAAGGGGAGGGGCGCGCGGCCACCTCTTGCTTCCTTCTCTCTTCTCCCTCAAGGCCCATGTAGGCCCAATAAACCCCCGGGGGGGTTCCGGTAACCCCCCGGCACTCCGAAAAAATGCCGATTTCACCCAGAACGATTCTGATGTCCAAATATAGGCTTCCAATATATCAATCTTTACGTCTCGACCATTTCGAGACTCCTCGTCATGTCCGTGATCACATCTGGAACTCCGAACAACCTTCCGTACATCAAAACTCATAAACTCATAATATAACTGTCATCGAAACCTTAAGCGTGCGGACCCTACGGGTTCGAGAACAATGTAGACATGACCGAGACACGTCTCTGGTCAATAACCAATAGCGGGACCTGGATGCCCATATTGGCTCCTACATATTCTACGAAGATCTTTATCGGTCAGACCGCATAACAACATACGTTGTTCCCTTTGTCATCGGTATGTTACTTATCCGAGATTCGATCGTCGGTATACAATACCTAGTTCAATCTCGTTACCGACAAGTCTCTTTACTCGTTCCGTCATCCCGCAACTAACATATTAGTTGTAATGCTTGCAAGGCTTATGTGATGTGCATTACCGAGAGGGCCCAGAGATACCTCTCCGACAATCGGAGTGACAAAACCTTATCTCGAAATACGCCAACCCAACATGTACCTTTGGAGACACCTGTAGTACTCCTTTATAATCACCCAGTTACGTTGTGACGTTTGGTAGTACCCAAAGTGTTCCTCCGGTAAACGGGAGTTGCATAATCTCATAGTTATAGGAACATGTATAAGTCATGAAGAAAGCAATAGCAACATACTAAACGATCGGGTGCTAAGCTAATGGAATGGGTCATGTCAATCAGATCATTCTCTTAATGATGTGATCCCGTTAATCAAATAACAACTCATTGTTCATGGTTAGGAAACATAACCATCTTTGATTAATGAGCTAGTCAAGTAGAGGCATACTAGTGACACTTTGTTTGTCTATGTATTCACACATGTATTATGTTTCCGGTTAATACAATTCTAGCATGAATAATAAACATTTATCATGATTATAAGGAAATAAATAATAACTTTATTATTGCCTCTAGGGCATATTTCCTTCAATATTATCTTTATAACTATTGGTTCATTTATTGTTTATGAAAATTATGCCGACCAACGTGACATAGATTTTATTTATACAGGATGTATGTGAATCGGAAATGCCAACTGACCCTATTGTCGAGAGGTTAAATTTAGTTGAAGAAGACAACAATTTGTTGAAGGAAAAAATAAAAAAAAATTGAGGAGGAGAAGATGATATTGGAGTTGCATGTTGCGGATGTCGTCGATGATCACAAGATCAAGATGGATGCAATGCGCTTGAAGATTAGAAAGATTAGAAAATATGCCATTCATACCGAGGCTTGGTATCATTATGCCGTTGGATCAATTGTTACCTTGGTTGCGATTATGATTGCATTTGTTTTCGCATTGAAATGTTTTACATAGTTTCAATGTATGGTTTAATTAATTAGATGCTCTGGAGAGCTATATGTTGTTAGATGAGAACTATGTATGCACTTTGGTTTTAATGTGATGATGAACTTCTATTAATTTGGACACTTAATTATATATAATGCACGCAAATGAACCGGCAATGGATGTATGGTGACAAACACACCCGCGAGTACATTAAGGGCGTGCATGAGTTTCTCGATGCGGCTGAGGCAAATAAGCAGAATGGTTTTATGTGTTGTCCATGCACTGAATGTGGGAATACGAGGTCTTACTCTAACCAGAAAATCCTTCACTCCCACCTGCTTTACAAGGGTTTCATGCCACACTATAATGTTTGGACGAGGCATGGAGAAATAGGGGTTATGATGGAAGACGGCGAAGAAGAAGAGTACGATGACAACTATGTGCCCCCTGAATACGGTGATGCTGTAACGGGGGGAGCTGGTGAAGATCAAGAGGAACCAGACGATGTGCCCAATGATGCTGCCATGGGTGAAGCTGCTGAAGATCAAGAGGAACCAGACGATGTGCCCGATGATGATGATCTCCGCCGGGTCATTGTCGATGCAAGGACGCAATGCATTAGTCAAAAGGAGAAGCTGAAGTTCGATCGCATGTTAGAGGATCACAAAAAAGGGTTATACCCCAATTGTGAAGATGGCAACATAAAGCTCGTTACCGTACTGGAATTGCTGCAGTGGAAGGCAGAGAATGATGTGGCTGACAAAGGATTTGAGAAGCTACTGAAAATATTGAAGAAGAAGCTTCCAAAGGATAACGAATTGCCCGACAGTACATACGCAGCAAAGAAGGTCGTATGCCCTCTAGGATTGGAGGTGGAGAAGATACATGCATGCCCTAATGACTGCATCCTCTACCGCGGTGCATACAAGGATCTGAACGCATGCCCGGTATGCGGTGCGTTGCGGTATAAGATCAGACAAGATGACCCTGGTGATGTTGACGGCGAGCCCCTCAGGAAGAGGGTTCCTGCGAAGGTGATGTGGTATGCTCCTATAATACCACGGTTGAAATGTCTGTTCATAAACGAAGAGCATGCCAAGTTGATGCGATGGCACAGTGAGAACCGAAAGAAAGATGGGAAGTTGAGAGCACCCGCTGATGGGTCGCAGTGGAGAAAAATCGAGAGAAATACTGGGATGAGTTTGGAAAGGACCCAAGGAATGTATGGTTTGCTTTAAGTGCGAATGGCATTAATCCTTTCGGGGAGCAGAGCAGCAATCACAGCACCTGGCCCGTGACTCTATGTATGTATAACCTTCCTCCTTGGATGTGCATGAAGCGGAAGTTCATTATGATGCCAGTTCTCATCCAAGGCCCTAAGCAACCCGGCAACGAAATTGATGTGTACCTAAGGCCATTAGTTGAAGAACTTTTACAGCTGTGGAATGGAAACGGTGTACGTACGTGGGATGAGCACAGACAGGAGGAATTTAACCTTAAGGCGTTGCTGTTCGTGACCATCAATGATTGGCCCACTCTCAGTAACCTTTCAGGACAGACAAACAAAGGATACCACACATGCACACACTGTTTAGAGGACACTGAAAGTATATACCTGGACAAATGCAGGAAGAATGTGTACCTGGGCCATCGTCGATTTCTTCTGACCAACCATCAATGTCGAAAGAAAGGCAAGCATTTCAAAGGCGAGGCAGATCACCGGAAGAAGCCCGCCATGCGCACCGGTGATCACGTGCTTGCTATGGTCAATGATTTACACTACGTAATCTTTGGAAAGGGTCCCGGTGGACTAGCTATTCCGAATGATGCTGAGGGACACGCACCCATGTGGAAGAAGAAATCTATATTTTGGGACCTACCCTACTGGAAAGACCTAGAGGTCCGCTCCTCAATCGACGTGATGCACGTGATGAAGAACCTTTGCGTGAACCTACTAGGCTTCTTGGGCGTGTATGGGAAGACAAAAGATACACCTGAGGCACGGGAGGACCTGCAATGTTTGCACGAAAAAGACGGCATGCCTCCGAAGCAGTATAAAGGTCCTGCCAGCTACGCTCTTACGAAAGAAGAGAAAGAAATCTTCTTTGAATGCCTGCTCAGTATGAAGGTCACGACTGGCTTCTCGTTGAATATAAAGGGAATAATAAATACGCCAGAGAAAAAGTTTCAGAACCTAAAGTCTCATGACTGCCACGTGATTATGACGCAACTGCTTCCGGTTGCATTGAGGGGGCTTCTACCGGAAAACGTCTGATTAGCCATTGTGAAGCTATGTGCATTCCTCAATGCAGTCTCTCAGAAGGTGATCGATCCAGAAATCATACCAAGGCTAAGGAGTGATGTGGCGCAATGTCTTGTCAGTTTCGAGCTGGTGTTCCCACCATCCTTCTTCAATATCATGACGCACGTCCTAGTTCATCTAGTCGACGAGATTGTCATCCTGGGCCCGTATTTCTACACAACATGTTCCCCTTTGAGAGGTTCATGGGAGTCCTAAAGAAATATGTCCATAACCACGCTAGGCCAGAAGGAAGCATCTCCATGGGCCATCAAACAGAGGATGTTATCGGGTTTTGTGTTGACTTCATTCCTGGCCTTAACAAGATAGGTCTCCCTAAATCGCGGTATGAGGGGAGACTGACTGGAAAAGGCACTCTTGGAAGAGACTCAATAATATGCAGGGACGGATATTCTTGGTCTCAAGCACACTACACAGTTCTACAGAACTCTACCTTGGTGACCCCGTATGTCGATGAACACAAGAACAGTCTGCGCTCCAAACACCCGGAGCAGTGCGACGACTGGATTACATGTGAACACATCAGGACTTTCAGCAGTTGGTTGGAAACACGTCTCAGAGGTGACAACACTGTTTGTGATGAGTTGTACTTGTTGTCCAGGGGACCATCTTTGACTGTATTGACTTACAAAGGATAC
>NC_041380.1:582518854-582519535 GCF_002162155.2 Triticum dicoccoides
AATTCAAATTTAAACTATTCAAAATTTTAAAACTAATGGCACTAACAGAAAGTTTATAATTTTTGTGACCTAAAATCAAAAAGAAATCACTAAAAAACTATAAGTATTTAGTTTTAAGTAGAAATAAAAAATAAATAGAAAAAAAATTCTATTTTTATAGTAAAGTTATTCATAAACTAGTGATTCACACAAATTTTTAAAAATTCAAATTTAAACTATTCAAAATTTAAAACTAATGGCACTAACAGAAAGTTTATAATTTTTGTGACCTAAAAGCAAAAAGAAATCACTAAAAACTGTAAGTATTTAGTTTTTAAGTAGAAATAAAAAAATAAAAAACCAAAAAAATGTAGAAATAAAAAATAAAAAACCAAAAAAATGCCACCTACTGGGCCTCCACGGCCTGAATACGACTAGAAACCCTACATGGGCCAGGACTCAGGCCCGCAGAGGCCCAATAGGCCCATAGGCAGTAACAAGTTTAGGCCCGAAAGCCTGCATTAGAGAGGAGCTCGAATGGGGAGGCACATCAGCGCTTATAAACAAGTGCCGGCACCCTTCAGCTAGCGATGTGGGACTAAACTTCAGCTAGCGATGCAGCACAAGGCCATTGGTCCCGGTTGGTGGCACCAACCGGGACTAAAGGGGGCATTGGTCACGGTTCGTGGCACCAACCGTGAC
>NC_041380.1:582520345-582528499 GCF_002162155.2 Triticum dicoccoides
GCCGTCCTTGTCGCCCCTGCCCCGTCGCCGCCAGGCGCTGCCCCGACACCGCCCGCCGCCCGCAACGCCGTGGTCGTCGGCGACGCCATCGCCGCCGCCGCCGCAGTCGCCCTCGCCGGCCGCCCCCGTTGTGAGCCGCCACCGTCGAGGCTCTGTTTATATATGCAAAAATTTATACATATATGCAAGTATATATGTATTTTATATATGCAAAAATTTATATATCTAGCTAGGAAGAAGGAAGAAAGGAAGAAGAAGAAAAACTTATATATGAGAAATGTATGTATTTATATATGAGAAATGTATGTATGTATAGATGTATGTATGTGGATACATGAGAGGGGTCGATATACCCCCTCTTCGATAGCATTTTTGTGCATTTTAGGTTAGTGTATATATATGTTGATGTATATATGCAAAAGTTTTTCATATATGCATTTTTTCATATATGTATTAATTTTTTTAAGTTGTTAGTAGATATCAATTTTAGGTTAGTGCATTTTATCACTGATTTTAGGTTAGTTGAGCCTCTTTAGTGCATTTTATGTTTGTTGCATTTTAGGTTAGTGCATTTTATGTTAGTGGAGAGGAAAAAGTAAAATAAGGAAAAGGAAAATAAGTAGAGGAAGAAGGAGAAGAAGAAGGAGAAGACGAGGAGAGGAAGAAAAGGAAGAGCTGAATAAGTTTGTCGAAAATAATGAGACGCCAGAATTCAAGGGCAGATATGAGAAGATCCAAGATCACTGGCCCGCATTTGTGGCCCACAAGACATCAGAAAAGAGTAAGAAGATGTCAGCAACAAACAAGCAAAATGCTGCGAAGAAGAAGCTTCACCATCACACGGGGTCAGGTGGCTACCTCGTAGCCCGGCCTAAGTGGTCCAAGACTGAGAATGATCTGGTTCATAAAGGGATCGAACCAGAGACAGTTAACTGGCCAAACCGTTGCCGGACTTGGTTCTTCGGGGCTGGCGGAACCCTGGACCCTGTAACAGGGAAGTGCATTTGGACGAATGATCAAATGGACATACCAGTCAGTAAGCTTAAGCAGTATATCGAAGCAGCGCAGGAAGGGACGTTCTTTCCAGACAGAGAGAACGACGAGCTCACAATGGCCCTCGGGAATCCTGAGCACCCTGGATGGACACGAGGCACGCCAGGCTCCATTCCGTGGAAGGTTGGGTTTCCGGACGCAGGCGGTTACAAATCCCATGAGAGGAGGAAAAAAGTGCAGCAGACCCAAATACAGGCGCTGCAAGCAAGGGTAGACGCGATAGAGGAACGAGAAGCAAATCGCAGCAAATGTACTGCCGAAGCCTCCCCCGAAGCTACCCCGCCATCTCAGCGCAGAAGCAGCGTGGCTTCCACCGAGCTGCTTCAGATGGAGCATGCCTTGACGGCTCCTGCCAGCTATCCCGTGGATGCTATAACGGAGTCTCAAAATTGCCACCTTATGACGCAATGGATGAATTTGAAGGTCAAGGCGGCTGTTGGCTCTGTTTATCCTACTGAACCCGGCGCAACTTTTCACTGCCGGCCGATTCCAGAAGGATATGCTAGGGTGATGGTGGATGAGATAACGGAGGGATTTGAGGACCTCCAGCTTGACCACCCTACCTGTGAAGGGGAGACTCGGCTGGGGTCTGCTCTGAAGACTCCATGCCTATGGCGGAAGGAGCTCATCAACCTTCCGAACTGGACGCCACCGCCTCCTCCTCCTCCTCCGGCGAGTGACGATCAGGGCCCTCGGCCAGCTCCTTCTCCGGCGCGTGGCGGCACTCCGCCTCCTCCGCCTGCGCCGACGCGCCCGAGCAGCCAGCCTCCTCCTTCCCCGCCTCGTCAGCAAGGGTGGAAGAGACTTGCTGCCGCTCCAGCTGCTCCGGCGCGTCGTAGTCCTTCTCCTCCACCTCTTAAGCAAGTAAAGAAGACAACCGCTCCGTCTGCTCGGTCGGCGTCTAGCAGTACAACCAGAGGCGGGAGGACATACATATTCGATCCTTCTCTGAAGACTCCAGAGAAGTTACCATATGAGAGGACCCTGGAGGAGAACGCCGAGATCGCGCGAGAAGAAGTGAGGAACTTCTTTGAAGGGGTGAAAGCAAAGAAACATCCACCTCCGGAGGAGAAGGTAGATCGGGTGAAAGTGAAGCGCACTCTGGCTGCCTGACAAAACCACCGAAGTCTGATCCGCCGAAAGGAAACTATGACCGCATTATTGGAAAGGAATTTGCCGAAGCGGAGCGGTCGGGAAGTACTGTCAGTGATCAAAGGCTTAAAGAACTAAGAGCTGGGAAACAAATTGCCCAGCTCGGCAAACAAGCGAAGCAATCGTACCCCCCGCTCAAGGTGCCTAGCCACAACGTCGCTAATGATCCAAGGATGGTGCCCGGTTATAGCAATCTTGTAGATTACCTGCCCGACGAAGTACATTATGAACCCATGGACGTGCAGATACAAAGATACGAGTACGGGAAGCCTCTCATCAAAGATGAAAGATCTCTATCAACGATGATGCGAAGATTGCATGATTGGTACTTGAAAATCTGCAGAGACTCTGGGGGGAGGAGTACTTTGTATGTGAAAGTTAAAAAGGAGCATGACCTCGTTGGAATTGATCTGTTGCCTGTTCCATTTGAGGAGTTCTATCAGTTTTTCAATCAATTGGCCCTCGATAAAACAACGGTCGCCTGCTACTCTCTATAAGTAGTACTACTTCTGTCATTAAGTTTCTCTATATAGCTTAGCTCTTTCATTGCATGTATTTATAATCATCCTCACTATATTATGCAGATTGAAGATCGCCGAATTGAAGAAAAGACAAGTCGGTGATATTGGGTTCATTAACACATATCTCATAGATGCAACTCAGGTTAAACTTCATGCCGCAGCTACCGAGGCCAACTTGCTACGATCGTTCGTAATAAATCAAAACAAAGATATAATACTCTTTCCTTACAACTTCAGGTGAGTGTTACTGTCTTGTGCGTATTCGGTTTCCCTTATATATTAGTCAAGGTTATAGTAATGTAATTCATGAGTTATGCATGTGTGTGCAGTTTCCACTATATTCTCCTAGAGATTAAGCTTGAGCAGGGAGTAGTAACCATCTTGGACTCTAAACGAAAAGATCCCCAGGAGTATGCGGACATGACTGAAATCCTCAAGAAGTAAGTTAAATCGATCATTATCCACCATATCAGCAACTTTGTTCATTTCCTGATATCAAGTAATTGTTTTCTTTGTCCGACAGGGTTTGGAGAAAATTCACCAAAACAGTTCCGGGACTGCCGAAGGAGCTGGAATTTAGACACCCGAAAGTAAGTACTATAGTAGCATGTTCCGCACATCTCCTAGTGATTCAAGCGCTAGTTTCATCAATACCATTTAGCATTCTTGCTTATCAGTTTGATTGACCTCTATTTCTTGTAAAGTGGTTGTGGTAGGAACAAGGGAATGATTTCTGTGGATACTACATCTGCAAGTCCATCCGCCACACGACCTGTGAGCGGGGCGGGTACTCTAACGAACAATATGAAGTACGTAAATAACAACATTCACAATTTTATTTTATTACCATCATTTGTGTTGAGTTTCATTCATTTATATATATATATATGTATTGACCCCCTTCTTCAAATTAGATGTTTCGGAAGCGGGATGAACTCCTAGCACCGGCTCGCATGCGAGCAATTCAAGAGGAATTGGCGGCATTCTTTCTTGACCACGTGATCCCTGAAGACGGAGAATTCTATGTGGACCCTGAGTCCGTATGATTATATTTGTAAGAGATAATTATTGTATATATGTAGTCGGTAGTGTCAGATAGATATACGAGAACTTGTTGTTCGACCAATCTCTCGGAGAAGGAGAGGTGGTCGATATCACTTCTCTCTGTATGCATATATGTTCATGACGATCTTCTGTTTCCTTCGTTTGCTTACTAGCTAGCTAGCGTGTCTAGTCCTCTCTATACGTATGTATAGTACGTAGCGTCGACCAAGCACGGACATAACACAGGACACTTCTCTCTATTAATTATAGCTAGCTAACACAATATATGAAACACCTAAATTAATCCCCCAAAACCCCCAACCCCCCTCCCCCCTTTCAAAAAAAAAACCCCAGCCACAGAAGTGCTGACGCATGGATGCCTATTGGTCCCGGTTGGTGCCACCAACCGAGACCAAAGGGTCTCCTAACTGGGCTCTGCGCGCTGCCCATGTGGAGGGCCTTCAGTCCCGGTTCTGGATTGAACCGGGACTAAAGGGGGGAGGTATTAGTACCGACACTTTAGTCCCGGTTCCGGAACCGGGACTAAAGGCCCTTACGAACCGGGACTATAGGCCCTTTTTCTACCAGTGATAATAGCAAAGCTCGTGATACATCAAGATCGTGCCAATTCAAGAACACAAGATAGATAGAGAGAGAGATCAAACACATAGCTACTGGTACATACCCTCAGCCCCGAGGGTGAACTACTCCCTCCTCGTCATGGAGAGCGCCGGGATGATGAAGATGGCCACCGGTGAGGGTTCCCCCCCTCCGGCAGGGTGCCGGAACAGGGTCCCGATTGACTTTTGGTGGCTACAGAGGCTTGCGGCAGCGGAACTCCCGATCTATTCTCTTCATCGATGTTTTTAGGGTACGTGGGTATATATGGGTGCAGGAAGTACGTGGGTGGAGCTTCGGGGGCCCCACGAGGCAGGGGGCCGCGCCCTAGGGGGCCCCTTGGGCGCCCCCACCCTCGTGAGCACCTCTCTTTGCTCCTGACGTGGGGTCCAAGTCCATCCGTTAGCTTTCCTTCCAAAAATAACTTCTGCAGTTGATTTCGTTCCGTTTCGACTCCGTTTGATATTACTTTTCTTTGAAACACTGAAATATGCAAAAAAACAACAAATCTGGGCTGGGCCTCTGGTTAATAGGTTAGTCCCAAAAACAATATAAAAGTGGATAATAAAGCCCAATATGGTTCAAAAGAGTAGATAATATAGCATGGAGCAATCAAAAATTATAGATACGTTGGAGACGTATCACTCAGCAGGACCACAATTGGCCGTATGTCTTCTAGCAAAAGCTTCAGAGTGTTGGCTCTAGCATCGGAGGCTAGGGCATGCTGGCATGAGGAACTTGTACACTCTCGCAAAGAAGAAGCATGTCGTAGGCATCGAAGGCGTCAAGTTCAAGAAGGATCATCTGTGTGGTGCCTGCGAAGCTGGAAAGATGACGAGGGCCAAGCATCCCTCGAAGACAATCATGACGACATCACGTCCCTTCGAACTGCTTCACATGGACCTATTCGTCCCTACTCACTACTCTACTCTTACTACCACTGCTTGTCTCTATGGCTTCGTTATTGTTGATGATTACTCAAGATATACCTGGGTGCATATAATTCTCTACAAGACTGAGGTGCAGGATGTCTTCAGACGATTTGCCAATCGTGCCATGACGAACTATGGCATCAAGATCAAGCACATCAGAAGTGACAACGGCACAGAGTTCAAGAACACCGGCCTCGACACCTATCTTGATACGTTGGGCATCACTCATGAGTTCTCAGCTCCATGTGCACCTCAGAAGAATGGCATCGTGGAGCGCAAGAACAGAACCCTCATTGAGATGGCTCGGACGATGCTTAACGAGTACAACACTCCAAGGAAGTTCTGGCCTGAAGCCATTGATACTGCATGCCACGTCATCAACCGTGTTTATCTTCACAAGCTTCTAAAGAAGACATCATATGAGCTACTAACTGGTAAGAAGCCAAACGTAAGCTACTTCAGAGTATTTGGTGCTAGGTGCTGGATCAAGGATCCGCATCACACTTCAAAATTTGCACCGAAAGCACATGAAGGTTTTATGCTTGCTTACGGAAAGGATTCGCACTCCTACAGTGTCTTCAACCTCTTTCACTATAAAGTGGTTGAAACTGTGGATGTGCGGTTCGATGAAACTAACGGCTCGCAAAGAGAGCACCTGCCAAATGTGCTAGATGAATTCTCACGAAGTGAATCCATCAAGCTTATGGGTACTGGAGAAATCATACCTTCAGAGGCATAGGCTTAAGAAGAACTCATCATTTTTGCACCTAATCAAAACCCGAAGACACTGCTCAGCCCAAAGTCAATACTGATGATGAAGACAATGATCAGCCAGAGCAAAGTCTTCGTCCAGTACATCCTCGTGTTGCAAATGAAGTACATATTGAGAAGATAATTGATAGCATCAATGCACCTGGTCCACTCACTCGTTCAAGAGCAACACAGCTAGCAAATTTCTATGGGCACTTTGCATTTGTCTCTATATCTGAACACAAGAAAGTTGCTGAAGCCTTCATGGAACCTGAATGGATTCAAGGGATGCAAGAAGAGCTTCAACAGTTCGAGCTGAACAATGTGTGGGAATTGGTTAAGAGTCCTGACCCACGAAAGCATAACATCATTGGCACAAAATGGATCTATCGCAACAAACAAGATGAGCATGGTTAAGTTGTTAGAAACAAGGCTCATCTCGTTGCTCAAGGCTACACTCAAGTAGAAGGGATTGACTTCGATGAAACCTTTGCTCCCGTGGCTAGGCTTGAAGCCATTCGCATACTGCTAGCCTATGCTAATCATCACAACATCCTTCTGTATCAAATGGATGTGAAGAGTGCCTTTCTGAATGGCAAGATTAAAGAAGAAGTGTATGTTGCACAGCACCTGGCTTTGAGGACCCAAAATGTCTTGATATGGTATACAAGCTCAACAAGGCACTGTATGGCCTCAAACAAGCCCCTCGCGCTTGGTATGACACACTCAAAGACTTCCAAAAGAGCAAAGGCTTCATACCTGGTTCTCTGGATCCTACGCTCTTCACAAAGACATATGATGGAGAACTATTTGTATGCCAGATCTATGTGGATGACATTATATTCGGCTGCACTGACAAGAGATACAATGATGATTTTGGACACATGATGCGAGAACAATATCAGATGTCCATGATGGGAGAGCTGAAATTCTTCCTCGGTCTTCAAATCCGTCAACAAAGCAATGGCATCTTCATATCACAAGAGAAATACCTCAAAGATTGCCTGAAGAAGTTTTGGATGCAAGACTGCAAAGGATATACGACGCCGATGCCAACCAAAGGTCACCAGGGTCCCGATGACAATGGTAAAGAGTTCGATCAAAAGGTATACCTCCATGATTGGTTCTTTACTCTATTTATGTGCATCTAGGCCAGATATAATGCTTAGCGTTTGTATGTGTGCCCGATTTCAAGCGGCACCAAAGGAATCGCATCACTTAGCAGTGAAGCGAATTCTTCGATATTTGGCTTACACCCCAACACTAGGATTATGGTATCCAAAAGGCTCAGAGTTTGATCTAGTTGGATTCTTAGATGCTGATTATGCTGGTGACAAGGTTGATCGCAAGTCCACATCAGACACATGTCATTTTCTTGGACGATCTCTTGTCTGTTGGTCTTCAAAGAAGCAGAACTATGTATCTCTCTCCACTGCTGAATCTGAATACATTGCTGCTGGATCTTGCTGCGCTCAACTTCTATGGATGGAGCAAACTCTCAAGGACTATGGCATCGACCTGAAGCAAGTGTCACTTTACTGCGATAATGAAAGCGCCATCAAGATTGCCAACAACCCAGTCCAGCACTCAAAGACAAAGCACATTCAGATCCGTCATCACTTTCTCAGAGATCATGTCATGAAGGAAGATATTGATATCATTCACGTCAACACTGAAGAACAATTGGTAGATATCTTCACAAAGCCCTTGGATGAGAAAAGGTTTTGTAAATTGTGGTGTGAGCTAAATATCTTAGAATACTCAAATGTTCTGTAATTGGACACACACACTAATGCTTATGCATGTTGATGACTTAGATGTGCAACACACGGAGTAACGTATATCTTCAATCAATAAATACATACACTTTAAGTGTGAATACATTAATGCGGAATTTGACTTCGGAGCGCCATGATAATTGTGCGCTGTGTCTGGGTCTAATACTTCTTATACGGTGGGTAACGCCACCACCAAATTCTTGTTTGGTGTGTTTCAATGGCGTCCTGATTGCATAGTCTTTGCATTTGGTTTGTCTTCAACACTGATTTGGTTTCATGTTTATCTTCACAATATTGAGTTAGTCT
>NC_041380.1:582528731-582532094 GCF_002162155.2 Triticum dicoccoides
ATATATATATATATATATATATATATATATATATATATATATATATATATATATATATATATATATAGGACAAATGTTTCCTACAAGCAGTGGTAGTTACCACCACTTGTGTTTTGTATGTTGTATGTAGTATCCATCGAAAGCAAGAGTATGTAGTATATAATAATGATTAGGTAGTATATATACTAATTTTTAGGTAGTATATACCATCTTTTGAGTATACTCTTTTTTACGTACAAATATGTACGTATTTTATAAATATAACAAAAACTATGGCTCATATGCAATTTTTTCATGTAACTTGCTTTGAAATATCTTAGATATAATATACGAATATATTTAAAATGATAAAAATAGTATATATAGTATCCGATGGTAGTATATGAGACATATGGGGTAACTACCACCGGGTGGTAGGATGAATTTTCCCTATATATACATACACACACACACACACACACACACACACACATATATATATATATATATATATATATATATAGGAAAATGGGTTGGTACTCCTAGGAATACATACTCCTAGCTCCGTCCACCGTGACCATCATGCATGGAGTTTCTATTCGGTTGCACCATGCAAATCCGTTAGCTATTAATTAATTAATGCAATACTAATTAACTAACTGATTCCTGAAAAATAGCTCTCGGTTAGCTAATACATGTTATTAGCGATGCGTTTATATTTATTGGGTATGAATCAACGACCGGGTGTGCTAGACCTTCCGGAGGAAAAGCGTGGCTGATGGTGGCTCACACGAAGTTGCAGTCTACGACTCGACATCATCGACACAGACCGTGCGGCCGGCGGTGGATGGATGAGCTCCTCGCCAAGCACGCAGGCCGTGGCACGGCGACGGAGACGACATGCGGTCAGCTGTGGCTCCACGACGTACTCATCTTGTAAGGTAGGCACTCAAGAAAATTCCCAGGTGTTCTGTTAATTCATATCTCAGGATTTTGCACACTACGCATGGCTTGCTCGTCGACGGCGGCGGCGGCGGCGGCGGCGATATCCTTCTGTCCCCATCGGATAGAAACAACAGCGGGTGCCTATCAATACATGTATGTTTGTGTAGATCGGATGGTGTGGGCGGTGGTGCATGTATCGTGGATACGTAGTATACTCCATCGATCTACTACTAGGTGTAATTCCAGTGCATGTACAACGATCTTTTCATCTAATCACTCAGCTAATAAGTATGTGAACGTGCCTGGTTCATTCCATTAGTAAACTGCTTCTTTGTCCATTCAATTAACAGAATGTCTCCATGTGCAGATATCACGCACAAGATGATGAAGTGTGTTTGGCTGATCTAAATCACAGCTGATGCATTAGACTACGGCGACCGACTGCTGTCGTTTTTTCTTCTTTGTGGCTTGTGAAAGGTCTTTGGGACAGGAGATGGTCAACCGTGTGATTTTCATATTTTGAAGAACTAATTTGACACAAACAGAGACATTTGTGTCTTGTAGCTTCTTGCTTCTATGTAATATACTCCAGAATTTTTTGCTCAGCAATGGCAGAATATTTGCAACTTACTCTGGAACAAGTCGTCCGGTCCAACACTCCTTTTTTTTGTAATTCTTGTTATTGAAGTTATTAACTACCTTATTAGTCTGCTTTATGGTTTAGTGTACTGCCTTTTCATTTTATACTTCATTCTGATTTATGTTTTCACTTACCGAATTATCATCCCCTTCATAGAACAATTTTTGGTATGTACTCACTTAGAAATGTAGCTGTATGCACAGTCATAAAAATTGTAGTATGCATGCACTCCCAACAAAGCAGTATATACCATCTTGATAAAATATATAAATATACTCATGTATAAAGTAGTAGTATATACCATCTCAGTAAAATATAGTATATACTCACTAACAAAAAAGTAGTATATACTCACTGGCTAACAAAATAGTATATGACATCTCATCAAAATGTGGTACATACTCACCTTAAAAAGTAGTATATACCCACTCCACAAAAAAGTAGTATATACTCATGTATAGCACTTAGTTGGAAGCAGTATATATTCTCTAAATTTTTACCCACTAAGTAAATACTCCAAAGTGGTATCACGTGGAGCACTTTCACACACTGCACGCATGAAAGATACAATTACTTAAATGTTTGAGTGGCGCATGGACAGTTCCTAATTTCTAGGGAGTGGATAACGCATGCATTGGAATTAATTGTACTGTGTAACAAATTTGACGGATGGGTCAACTCCTTCAACCTTATCCGTTAAGATGGGAGTACATACTCTTGGGAGTATAAAAGATGAGTCCTATATATATATATATATATATATAGGGAAAATTCATCCTACCACCCGGTGGTAGTTACCCCACATGTCTCATATAGTACCATGTGGTACTATATATATACTATTTTATTATTTTAAATATGTTAATATAATATATCTAAGATATTTCAAAGTAAGTTACATGAAAAAATTGTATATGAGCCCATAGTTTTTGTTATATTTGTGAAATATATACATATTTGTATGTAAAAAAAGGTATACTCAAAAAATGGTACATACTACCTAAAATTAGTATATATACTACCTAATCATTGTTATATACTACATACTACATGTACATACTCTCGATTTTGATAGATACTACATACAACATATAAAACGCAAGTGGTGGTAACTACCACTGCTTGTAGGAAACATTTGTCCTATATATATATATATATATATATATATATATACTACATACAACATATATATATATATATATATAGCTATTCATCACCCAGGGTGCAGAATAAGTTATTCTTCACCCAAGGTAATCTTACGGTCATTTCATAATTAAATTATATTTGAAATTCAAATAGTTACATTCCTATTGATTCACTACGTAAAATTTGGTATAAAAAAATAAAAATATAGGTCATAAGACAAGAAAATTTGAAGTTTATGTATATTTTACGCTATGTTTTTACGTTTGTAATTTTACACAACATAAAATATTTTTTACAGTAATTATAAATTTTCTGACGGTCTATTTTTATGTCAGAAATAAGACAAAACTTACGGAACGTAAAATTACATTGCATTGATGGTAAAATAGACGGGGGTGAAGAATAACTATTCCTTACCCAGGGTGACGAATAGTCAATCCTATTATATGAAAAAATTGCAAGTGAGCCCATAATTTTATTGTATTTGTGAAATACGTATATATTTGTACGCGAAATATAGTATGCATTAAATATTATACATACTACTAAAAAAGTAGTATGTATAGTATCTAAACATTCTTATATATTATATACTATGCGTACATACTCTTCGATGTGATAGATACTATCTAGAACGTATGAAACAAAAGTGG
>NC_041380.1:582532385-582555399 GCF_002162155.2 Triticum dicoccoides
ACATATATATATATACATATACATGTTCTATCCTCTACAACATTCATTTATAGCTATGTCTTCGTGATTGAATATTTTCTTGAACTAAGTGAATGTGGTCGGACCCTAACCTCTTCTATGCTTCTACCTCAAACTCTATCTATCCAAATCATATGCATTCTATTGAAACCTGTCATTTGTCTTCTTTGAGTCCTTGCCAGCAGAAGACAAAGAGACAAACGTTTAAATCTGTTTTTAATTCCATATCCTTTTTGCCTGAATGCCGGAGAAGCCGGAACGACCACCCGACAATCCAGGCGTGCGTGGGAACATGGATCAACTCCTAATGAGTTGGATGCAAGCCACGTGTCCTTTAGATGTGAACCGCAAGGGGCACCCGCGTAACGCAGTGCTGTCCCTTTCCTTATAAATACACAACTCACTGCGGTCATTATCTTCTCTTCCACCTCGTCACCTCACACAAAACCCTAGCGCCTCCGCTAGCTCGCGTCGATGCCGGAGACGAAGCGCTTAGCTGCCGCGACATCTTCGACGCCGTCCTGACGCCGACCGCGGACCTCGTCCTCTCCACCGCCGCCGTATGTGTCTTCCGCCGCCAAGTTAGGGCGTGGGAGATTGAACTGTTCAACCTCTCTCTCCATCTCGTCTAGCAATTCATAAGCGGTAATTAAAACTTACTTTTTACTGCCTTTTTGATCCGTCAAATCCATCCATTTCTACCAAAAGTAGTTTCTTCACGTTCATATCTGGATCTATCCATATCTGCATCTCATATCATGCCAAGTATATTCACTTATGCTTCACAACTAGTTAGATTCCTCACTTGTACTTATTCATGGATCTGTACAAGTCTGGAACCGACTCTCTTCAAATAAGTGAATGTCTTCGCACTATGAGGTCAATGTCTTCAAACTGATTTATCTTCAAAATCTGTTGAGAATGCATATGACCTCTTCCCCTTCCCTCGCACCGTAATGCTGTCACAAGTACGTGTCCGTGGGAAAATCCCTTGGTTCTCATAGTCTGCATTCATTTGCAGAGTTCTTGCAGTGTCACATCCACTCTCCTGAAGCCAGTTCTTGTCTGACCAGCAAGAGGAAGCCATCCACAGTCTTGAAGCCGTTCAGTCTGAATCCAATGGCCACTGAAAAGCCTGTAAGGAAGGGCGGCATGCAGCACCGTGGAGATACAGCTAAGGATCTACCTCCTGATCTATTCAAAATGTACAAGACAGATCCTGTGGATTCAAAGATACTGGGTCGAAGAATGGTTCAAGTACAGATTTGTGACTGCTGAATATGTTGAAAAGAACGCTATCAAGCGGCCATGGGGAGATATTTTGTACCGAAATCTGCAGCCCAAGTCCAAGCCCGAAGCCGTTGCTCATGGCTTCTATCCGTGCATGGTCCGAGGGCCACAACCAGAAAACGCCAATCCATCATCTTTGTTATGGTGTCATGACGACAATCTCTTAAAGCGCAACTATCAATTTGCAAAAGAATCAGCTATGAAGAACAAGAAGGACCTTGGACTCAATTTCAACCCTGGTCCGTCTGCTCCAAGGGCTGATGGCACCCGTGATGCTAATCCCAATGAAATTGGCCCCTTCTACAACCTCGATGGCCTTCTCACTCACATAGCTGTACAGGGGGGCACTGTGGAGCACTCAGCTGATGACGCAGATTCTGACAAAGCGCCAGCTCCACCAAAGCTGCATAAGAAGAAGAAGACAAAGGCTACGAAGCCCTCTGTCCCACCAAAAGTTTCGCGTGTGAAACCATTGGCAACTACACCTCCTGAACCCAGTGTGCAATCTGAAGATCTTTCTCGTGTCTCCAAGAAGACGGAGAAGCCCATGAAGAAACCCATGAAGATTTCTAGGCATGAACTGACTCCCGTTGTCGTTCTCAGGAACGAGGAAATCACCATTGATCCGTCAAGTGACAAAGACTTTGGTGATGAAGCCCTTGAGATGCTGCTCAAGAGCAAGCAAGAGGTGGAGATCTTCAACGATCTGCCCCTCTTTGATGTGGACATACTAAAAAATTTCTTTGATGAATGGTTTCACAACCCGAGCGTCCGCATTGATGATCTTCAGCTTCCTGTGGACATCAGCGTCACCTTCCATGGAGCCATTGCAAATGAAGTGGCCCTGGCTCAGAAAATCGTTGAGTTGAAAAACAAGATTGATTATGAGAAGGCACAGTTTATGAAGAACATGGCAAAGCTCAGCGTGGCCGATGTTCAAAGCTTCAAGAAGATGTTGCATGAGCTCAAGGAATAGTTTCACAAGAAGCGTGAAGAAGCTAAAGGCTCAAGAGAGCGCATGAAGTACTTTGCGCAGAAATGCGTTCAAGCTCACAATGAGGCTGAGAAGCGCAAGGCTTTTGGGCGCCCTGTAATTGACCCCAACATGGCTGCCAAACAAAAGAAGAAGCCTGCTGCTGTCCGAACTGAAGCACCAAGGCAGGAAGAACCTCGTATTGTCTTCCCTGCCAGCATGACAGGCTCGAAGACTAAGGTCCCCTCAGCAGCTTCAGAACAAAAGAAGACAAGGGCAGCTGAAGCCAAAGCCAAGAAGCGCAAGCACAAGGATGCTTCTGATGATGCACCATCAAAGAAGAAATTGAAGAAGTCTTCAAAGAAAGAGCGTGCTGCGGCCTCTGAGCCCCTTGTGGTTGAGCCCATTTCTGTTGCCCGTTTGGCCTCCACCAACCAAGAACGTCAACTTGTGATCCACGAGCCTGCTTTCACAGAGGCACTTGAAGATGAAGATGTTCCAGCTGTTGACCCCATCACAGCTGAAGACATTGGTCATGAAGACAATGTTGAAGATGCTAAAGTCCTTCCTCAACTCGAGCATCAACTAGTATCATCGCCTGTTCTTATAAACAGCGAACGCACCAGCATTGGTCGTTCTTTGACGCCAATTGCTCAGGATGATTCGTGGGCAGATCGCCCTCAAGAAGACACCCCCATTCATGAAGACATACCCAGAACTCCAACACCTCAAGTCACCACTCTGGTGCTTGATGATGATAGCTACGTGGTACAGACCACTCCGTCTCCACAGGCGTCGCCCGCTTTCCGCAGGCTTCGTAAAGGCCCCAGGCCACAGGTCACCATGTCGAGCATTCTAGAAGGGGAAGTGCAACACAACTCAGCAGCACGTCAAGTGTTTCCTGAAGCCACCCCAACTGTGAATGTCTCCCAGTCTGAGGCCAAAGCTACTGAAGACATTCCGGCTGCATCAGCCGATGAAGAAACTGAAGAAGAAAGAGTTGCCACACCACCTACCACTGATCAAGTTGTTCTCGAGGAGAATGAGTCTGTGCCCAACCCTCCTGTTGTTGAAGAAATGGAGTTGAAACTACTGAGGCGGCCACAAACACTGATGCCGAAGCCAATGACACTGTCATGGCTGAAGACCATGTGGCGCCTGACAACAATGTGGCACTTGAAGATAATATGGAATCTGAAGCCAATGTGCTGCCTGAAGCTCAGGTTCAACCTGAAGCTACTGTGCAAGCTGAAGCCACCGTTCCATCTCCCAAGCCTCACACAATTGAACATGCCTTTGATCATGGACAACTGGTCACTGTGAAATGGCCCGTCATGGTGCCTCCCACTGCTCCCGGACCTCAATATGACTATCATGTGGAGCAGAAGCCACAAGTTCAGAAGCCAAAGCCAAGGCTGCCAAGGCTTCCAGGGACTGTACATTGCCTGGATCATTCAGCGTCAATAGCTTCAGGGCACACAATACCTTCTTTGATAGTGCCAAGAATTCAGGCTTCTTCTGGAGCTATCAGCAGCGCAACTACTACTCATGCATCCTATACAATCAAGAGCGAATCTTTCCCCACATGCGCCTTGATTGTGAAGCTATTGCCGGGCTGCCCTGTCTTGAAGAAGCCCTTGATTGCTTCAGGGATGTTGGTCTTCTACCCTTTGTCACTGACAAGGAGCACTGGAATGAAGAACTGCTGCTGCAATTCTATGCCACACTTCATATTCACGGCTACAACAGGGATTCGAAGACATGGGTTCTTGAGTGGATGACATGAGATGTGCATCATGAAGCCAAAGCTCAAGACATCATTGAGCTTACTTCCCTACCCACTCCAGGCGACTTCTATGAGCCTGGTTGTCAGCATCATCGTGATGAACTGCAGAATATCTTTCAGCGACCTGAACCAAATATGAGTTAGATGCTCAGCATGATGAAGCCATTGCCCCAAGATGCTGAATATCCCAAGGAATTCTTCATCAAGGACCTCGAGTACTTTCCCCACACAGTCTATCACATTCTGAGGCATACTCTATGGCCAATCAAGGGATATACTGTTGAAGCCAAACTTGAAGGAGCCATGAAGACTTTGGTGTTTTACATCATCAATGGCATTGCTACCTCTTGAGCACTGCGTTGGATTTCCTTGAAGAAGAAAGGGTGATGCAGCAGAGTAGAGTAAGTATTTCCCTCAGTTTTTGAGAACCAAGGTATCAATCCAGTAGGAGGCTACACGCAAGTCCCTCGTACCTACACAAAACAAATAGCTCCACGCAACCAACGTGATTAGGGGTTGTCAATCCCTTCACGGTCACTTACGAGAGTGAGATCTGATAGAGATGATAGATAATATTTTTGGTATTTTTTGTATAAAGATGCAAAGTAAAATAAAAGGCAAAGTAAAAAAAAAGCAAAGCAATAATAAAGTGATGGAAGATTGATATGATGAGAATAGACCCGGGGGCCATAGATTTCACTAGTGGCTTCTCTCAAGAGCATAAGTATTCTACGGTGGGTGAACAAATTACTGTTGAGCAATTGACAGAATTGAGCATAGTTATGAGAATATCTAGGTATGATCTTGTATATAGGCATCACGTCCGAGACAAGTAGACCGACTCCTGCCTGCATCTACTACTATTACTCCACTCACCGACCGCTATCCAGCATGCATCTAGAGTATTAAGTTCAAGAAAACAGAGTAACGCCTTAAGCAAGATGACATGATGTAGAGGGATAAATTCATGCAATATGATAAAAAACCCATCTTGTTATCCTCGATGTCAACAATACAATACGTGCCTTGCTGCCCCTACTATCACCGGGAAAGGACACCGCAAGATTAAACCCAAAGCTAAGCACTTTTCCCATTGCAAGAAGAACCAATCTAGTAGGCCAAACCAAACTGATAATTCAAAGATACTTGCAAAGATAACCAATCATACATAAAAGAATTTAGAGAAGATTCAAATATTGTTCATAGATAATCTTGATCATAAACCCACAATTCATCAATCTCAACAAACACACCGCAAAAAGAAGATTACATCGAATAGATCTCCACGAGAGAGGGGGAGAACATTGTATTGAGATCCAAAAAGAGAGAAGAAGCCATCTAGCTACTAACTATGGACCCAAAGGTCTGAGGTAAACTACTCACACTTCATCGGAGGGGCTATGGTGATGATGTAGAAGCCCTCCGTGGTGGATTCCCCTTCCGGCGGAGCTCCGGAACAGGCCCCAAGATGGGATCTCGTGGGTACAGAAGGTTGTGGCGGTGTAATTAGGTTTTTGGCTCCGTATCTGATCGTTTGGGGGTACGTAGGTATATATAGGAGGAAGGAGTACGTCGGTGGAGCAAAGGGGCGCCCACGAGGCAGGGGGGCGCGCCCTCCACCCTCGTGGCCGCCTCCTTTCTTTCTTGATGGAGGGTCTAAGTCTCCTGGATCATATTCGGTGAGAAAATCACGTCCCCGAAGGTTTCATTCCGTTTGGACTCCGTTTGATATTCCTTTTCTTTGAAACACTAAAATAGGCAAAAAACAACAAATCTGGGCTGGGCCTCCGGTTAATAGGTTAGTCCAAAAGTAATATAAAAGTGGAAAATAAAGCCCAATATGGTCCAAAATAGTAGATAATATAGCATGGAGCAATCAAAAATTATAGATACGTTGGAGATGTATCAGGCATCAGATTCAACACCCAGGATTTCTTCATCAGACAACTTGCTGCATCTGGGATTGATCTGTTTGGACTGAAGTTTTATGCTCCATGGGTGATGCGCCTGATCAGGCTTCACTCTACTGTTTTTTTAAGGAAGGACAATAGGAAAGGCTCCTACTGTATTTTCATATATATATATGAACAGGGTGTTACAAGTGCTTTACATTTTACAGGTGGGTATCAGCCTGCCCAGACAGATTGGGTCAGGGAGATATGGGGTGGGGGTGTTACCACTACTGCAACTCAGAAATAAAAGAAGAAATGAAAGCAGGGTGACCCCCTAGTCCTATGTTGGAGGAGGTCAAAATTGTCCTTAAATCTTTTCAGCCACCCACTGATGGTTGGAGCAATCCTCCTAAAATGTTTATTGTTTCTTTCCTTCCAAAGACTCCAAGCAGCCACCAAAAAGATTTCAAAGAAGAGCGGGCGCCCCCAAGAGTTTTTAGCCTGTTGAAGCAGTTGGAGATGGCAGGTGAAGGAGGGCCAGCTAATACCAAGTTTTTGCCAGCAAGATTGACTGAAGGGGCAAGTGAAGATCATATGGTCCATCGTTTCCTCGTCGTGGTTGCCGCAAAGCAGACAACTGTGGTCATCTCCTATATTGTAGTGTCGACGTTTGAGCATGTCACGTGTGTTCAATCTGTCGTTCATGAGAAGCCAGCCAAAAACTTTGATCCTCATGATGCAATGACAGTGCCATAGAAGAGAGAAAGCTGGATGGGCGTTGGTGTCTCGAAAAAAGAATATGTAGTAGTCGGCTGGTTGATAAACAGATTTCCCCCAGGTATAGTGCCAGACATCGTTGACCGATGTGGATGGGTGCATGTGCGTGGAAATCCGTTGAATGTCTCGTACCTCGTCCAGGGCTTGAGGAGAGAGCGGTAGATGAAAGGCTTCTGACAATGCCGTGCTCTCCAAGAAATCTTTGCCGGTCTCGTCCTCATGCATGGCAAAGGAGAACGTGTGGGGATGCGATTTTTCCATAACGTCCACCGCCCAAAGATCTTTCCAAACTAGAGCAGTTGTGCCCGAAACCACCCGGACTTGTGTGATCCCTCGGAAGATAGGGGTGAGCTTTAGGATGTCCCACCACCAGAACAAGCCAACTGGATTCGTGGCATGAGGGACTTTGTTAGCATAGTATGTGCTCCAAATAATATGCACCCAAGGGACATCGAGCTTGTTGTAAAACTTGTGTAAAAATTTCATGAGCAGAGCATCATTTTGCACCTTAATGTTGATAACACCCAGGCCACCATGCTTTTTGGGTTTTCAAACCATGTCCCATGCGGCAAGGGAGTTGCACTTGTCCCCTTGCTCCGTCTTTTTGGTCCAGAGACATCTCCTTCTGATTTTATCGAGCATCTCAATCAGTTTGGGTGAGAACTTGAGTGTGCACATGGAGTAACTGAGGAGGGATGTGACAGTAGCATTAAGCCAAGAGAGTTTGCCACCGTAGGACATCATCGCAATCATGGAGGTGAGGCGTCGTTCAGCACTGCACACTAGAGGCATTAGATCTAGTACGGTCGGTTTAGTTGTGCCGAGAGGAAGTCCAAGGTAAGTGAACGACATGGACCCAACTGAACATCCAAAAAGGTTTGCAAATGCCAGGGCGGTTTCCTTTGACAGATTGATTGGGATCAGCGTAGATTTGTGGAAGTTAATCCGGAGGCCAATGGAGGAGGCATAGTCCACAAGGATTCCTTTGATGACCGCAACTTGCTGAGGGCATGCAGGCATAGCCAGTATCGTGTCGTCGGCATATTGGATTACTGGATAGTCCATTTGACCAGCGCAAGGGAAGGGTAGCTGAATTTTTCCTTGCCTAAATGCGTCATTGATAGCTGCTTGGAGGAGATCAGCTGCAATCACGAAGATCAATGTAGACAGCGGGTCCCCCTGCCGTACACCGGTGCGGCAATGAAATTGGCAGCCGGGCACACCATTCAATAGAACCGATGAACGCCCGGTCGAGAAGATGCATTTGATCCTAGAGAGCCACTTATCATTGAAACCCAAGTGTTTCATAATGTTCAGCATGGGAGCATGCTCAATTGTATCGAAGGCTTTGGCGAAGTCTAGTTTCAGCAAGATAATTTCCTTCTTTCATGCATGGCATTGGTGTATATATTGGAAGGCCCAAGCAAGGCAGTCCTGTATCGTTCTCCCTTTTATAAAGCCATACTGGTTCTTGTGGATAATCTTTAGAATTACTCGTTGCAAGCGGTTGGCAAGCAGCTTAGTGATCATCTTAATGCAGCAGTTGAGGAGTGTGATCGGGCAGTAGTCATTAACAGTTTCAGGTGAGATGGACTTTGGAATTAATGTTATCAGACCATCATTTATGCTAGTGAGATCCAAGTCCCCTTGATGGAAAGCCTCACAAAGGTTGTAAAAGTCATGTTTGAAAATAGGCCAGCATGCTTTAAGAAATGCTCCACTAAAACCATCGGGGCCGGGTGCTCGATCAGCCGACATTTCTTTAACAACCGCATCAATCTCTTTGTGGGTAAATGGCTTAGTTAGCTGGTCAAGATCATCATGGCGCTGCAGAACGTTAGGTAAGTTAAATTTCATTTCTGCAGGTCGTTAAGTACTCAGGCGATCAGTGTAAGTTTGGAACATGAGCGCTTCTTTCCCCTCGTGAGTGTCAATGAGGGAGCCATCCTCTTTTCTGAAACTTGCGATGTTGTTGCGACGATACCTTTCAGTGGCAACATCCTGAAAAAATTTGGTATTCTCATCTCCGAACTTGATCCACCTAATTGTGCAGCGCTTCTTCTAATACTGGTTTTGGTATTTAAGGAGGTGCAACAAATGTTTCTTGATGATATTCCGGAAGTTTGTCTCTGGGATTGTTAGGGCAGTGTTATTTTCAAGTTCATCAAGATGCGCTAGGGTCTCGTTGCAATTAGCAATGGCTACTGAGAGTCGAGAGAGGTTTTGCTCCAGAGTTTTAGGGCGTGGCGCAGAGCTTTGAATTTACGACATAGAATGATCGCAATGTTGTGGGCTCTAACTGGTCTGTTCCAAACCTCTTGGACAAGATTCATGAAGCCAGGGTGCAAAATCCAAAAGGGCTCAAAGCGAAACACCTTGCTACGAGGAATTCATGTTTGGATGGAGATAATGCAGGGTACATGATCGGAGACAGGCTTACCAAGAGGCTTGACCAGGGTATTGGGGTACACGTTGGTCCAATGCAGCGAGGTAAAGAACCAGTTGAGCTGTTCAAGTAGTGGATCTTATTGCATATTGCTCCATGTATATGATCGGCCTTTGATAGGTAATTCAACAAGGCTTTTGTCGGGGATATACCCCGCGGTATAAACCGCCGGATGTATGACCCGGCTGGAGTTTGGCGATTCACTGGCGACTTGCTTGGACCTGGTGGTTTATGATTCATTGGTAATCCGGCAGGCGGGTCAGAGGAGCGACAAGACCCGGTGGCCCAACGGGCGGTTCATGAAAGGTCGGCTCATATTATGGTGGGCCGGTTTAAGAGGAAGACATAATGAATATTCTCCTACAAAGAAAACAAGACTAGGACTCCACTTATAATAGAGTAATCCTAATCCAACTAGGACTAGTCATGTGAACCGCCCCTTCAACATATATAAGGAGGGGCAGGACTCCCCAAGAGGGACAAGCAATAATCTCTAAGGCTAGACACAACTAGGAGAGCCGGTTTACGGCGACTCCCTCATGAACATAATGAGACCTAGCCACAAACAGCATGTAGGGTTATTACCGGATGATGTTTTCCGGGGCCCGAAGCTGTCTAAACCCTTGTCTTGTGTGATGATCCGCCCCGCGTCTCTCGTCCCGATCAACCCCTTTCAAGCTACCACATAGATGCGCTGGCCTCACGACTAAGTCCTGACACTAAGGACATCTGCCGTGACAAATCCACGACAGTTGGCGCCCATCGTGGGGCCCGCGCATGGTGGTGTTGAGTTCTTGGAAGAATCTTAACTAGGGTTTCGAGAAGTTTGTAAAATTTTAGGATGAAGAAAGACTCAATTTTGAAGGATCTGCATCGTATCCGTGGCAAGCAGCTGGAGCGACATATGCGAGATTTGATCTAAGAAAGATTACGGTTGTGTGGAGCGAGCCTGCTGTGATCGGACGATCCGTCAGATCCGGATCAATTTTCATGAGCCACCAAGACCAACCACAATTATTTTTTCAGATCCGCCGAGTTACCGCCGCCGCGTACGTACATCAAGACGAAGTTGATTTGCTACAAAATCATCTGAGACCAAATCGATTTTCTTTGGTCAACTCTGATTGCTGCAAGGAATCTACTAGAAGATTAATTCAAGGGCTATGGAAGGAAAAGCGGCTACATGGGATCCGATCAGAGGCAAACCATCAGCTTAAGCATTGCAAACCTTGGCCAATACGGATCCGCTAGTCACGACCCGAACACGGATGGTCCACGGGCTCGGTCTTCTACTGCGACTCGCATCGTTGAACCACCGGGCTCCGTCGTCGCCAGCTCGAACCTATAAAACTGGTCTTACGGCGCCTCAAGTTGCCGGCACCCCGAGCAGCGACCACGGGCTTCCCCTACAGCGCTTCAACGGAGAAGTGCCGTGGACCGCCGCCGTGTTCACCTCTGCACCTGGCTTCCGCAGCAGCCGACTGCAGCTGCCTTGTCCATCGTTGGAAAGAAAGAGGAAAAGAAAGAGACAAAATAACAGCCATGTACTCGCATGCATGAGACATCCACTAGCGACGCAGCCCCCACAAACCATTGACTTTCCAAAGCATAGCACGTGAAAAGTACTACCACAGGTTGCCATTTTAAATAACGTGAGGCTGTACTGGTCCATCATCACTAGTATTCGTACTCTTCTGGAGCTCTCCATCTCCAGTCTGTGTATGGATCATCTGTCGAATGGACATGATATACAATTACACACAGGTCATCTACCGTCCAGATCATCAGGATAATTGTTCACTACAAAGGTGATTTATACGACAAGTACGGAGTGCACGTAAGCAATATTCTGCACCGGCGCTCGCCGTGTTGTGTTGCTGAATGTATATGTGAGCAAATCGCCATCCACCGCTTCATCGCTGAATGTATATGTGAGCAAATCGCCCCCCCCCCCGCTTCATCAACACACTGGACTGACTCGTCGTCCGTGTCCGCGGCCGGCTCACCCGTGTCCGTGATGTTTTTCCAACACCGCTGCCGACTCACTTGTCCGCACCGGTTTACAACGCCGCAGCCAACTCGTCCGTCCAACAAAAAAAATACCAGGTGCTATCCTTTCTATATATTTTATCAGCACATATTAAATCATTTAAGAACAATTACTCTGGTCTGTGATATTTTTTCAGGACCGATATTTCTTACAAAAAGGTGTTGCAGAAGGGGCGTGGGCAAGTATTATTTTTTGCACTAGCGCTCATCCTGCGCAGGTTGCCACCCCCGCTATATCAACACATGCGATTGATTTATTGTCCGCCCCCACGGCAGATTCTCCCGCACGCACCGGCTTACAACGCCGCGGCCGATTCATCTGTCGGTGCCGCCTCTGATACGGTGGACGTCTTTACCATCCGTCTCTCGCGATCCGGTCTACATCAACACACCGGGCCGCACCTGTTTGCTTAAGCTGTTTACTGAGTATAAAGTCAGTCACTGCTTGGGTAGCCCGGTTTTCTTCCAATAACTCTGGAGAAAATTATCATATACTATCAACCCCCGTCTGCACTGGGTGGCCCAATGGGCAGACGCACAAGTCGACGCACAAGACGCACAAGTGGCCCAAATAGCCAGTTGGAAGGAACCATTGGCCGAGTTGCTGACACGGCTCATACGGGATCATTTATAACCCGCCACAGTCACCTCAACCTTCTGTGGATTCACATCGTGCTATCAACACCAATGATATACAAGTTATGCCGGTTTATATCACGGTCAAGTATGGAGAGTCTCAAACCAACTCCTCGAGTCACCTTTGAGACTCGGGGGCTACGATGACATGACTTAGCAAATCTTGCCAGTTTCAGCAAATTTAAAAACCCTAGGACGATGGAGGGAAAGATAACCCGGTCCCGGAGGCTACTGTTATATTGATGAAAATTTAAAGGCCGTCAGAACATTTCCTGCTTAGAAAGTATATGACAGTTACAAAATCCCGGCTCAATGAAGAAGTTTCGGGTCATCAGAAAGAATTCCGGTTTAAAATCCGGCTCAAGGGAAGTCAATCTCACTGAAGCTCTCAAATATTCGGTTTACAATCCGGTTCAAGGGAAATCTGTTCTCCCACAAAGCTCTGAAGCTCTCAAATCCAGTTTAAAAATGTCCGGTTCAAAAAGGAATTAACTTTTCGCAAGTTCGAGTTTAAAGGCCGTCAGAAAATTTCCGGCTGAAAATGAAGATTCCGGTTTAAAATCCGGTTCAAGGGAAAGATGTCTCCGACAAAGTTTTGAAGCTCTCAATATCCGGTTCAAAATCCCGGTTCAAGAAGAATTTATCTCTTGCAAAAAGTTAAAGGTTGCCGAAGAGGACCTGCTGCCATGATGCGCGGTTCAAACATGGGTATCCTGCCTTATTGGTTTATCATATTATTGATCGCTTGGGGGCTTGGTCGTATTCGAACCATAGCTACACCTCTTGATCGGCTCAAGGCCAAAAGAAAATTACTTAGGGGCCAAAGAGAGTGTTGCAAAAGCACAACTCAAACATAGGCACCCACTGAGCACAGCTCAAAATATTGCTTGGGGATTCTTTGCTATCGCAATGAACAAAGAATCTACACTTGTAATAGGCTACCAAGCCACGACTTGGAAGCCTGGTGTATACACCTAAAACCCCGGGTTAGCCTGCCTTTTTAAGTAGGTCACTCCGTCTAGGTAAACCTGGTATGACCTGCCGAACTTCGACAAGTCAATCTCATAAGACCCTGAACCTGTCAAAGTTAAAACGACGATTGGTTAAGGATTGAGGACCATCTTAAAAGGCTTTGTGAAATGGTTTAACTCAGTGGCCTGGCAGCCCATGAAAAGCCTCGAATTTGGGGCCTGGCAGCCCGTGAAAAGCCTCGACTACAAGTTTTTCATATGCTTTTGTTTGCCAAGTTTTTCTCTTTTGATGACATTTATCATGTTTTGATAAACCGGCGTTCATTAACCCAACTCGGCTTTCAACTACAAGTTGTCAGTACATGATCAATTATAATCCGGCGTTTCTTAACCCGGTCTGGTTTCGACTATAAGTCGCCAGTATTATATATGGTTAATCTGGTGTTTATCACAACCCGATACAGTTTTATCATAAACCGGCACACTATGGAAGGAGTTATCAGTACTCAAGATTTGGGTTATCACCCTTACTACAAAAATTTGGTAAACCAACGATGTGATTCAATGTCACAGGTATGATATATTTCATATTTGATTATTCTTAAGTGCAGCCTTGGTTATAAACCCGGGTTATATATTGGGCATTATGACCCGTCTGGCGGTAAACCGCCAGGACACTTTAAACTTGTTGTATGCAAAAACAGGTTGAATAAAGCATGATTATAAATCAGCGGCGTTTATTAACCCGGCCTGGTTTTCGACTATAAGTCGCCAGTATGATGATAAATTATCCAGTGTTTATTAACCCAGACTGGCTTGGGATTATAAGTCACCAGTATATATTTGGATTGCACCATTGGAATCACGCGCTCATAAATCATTGGATTACATTATTCAAATCTTCAAATAGCCAACATGGCTGGATTTTATTATGGTTATCACTAACTAGTGTTATGATTAAGGTTTTCAAAGTCGCTTTAGCGCAATGGCTATTATATTATCAATGGATATGATTTATTCTACAATTGAAGGAATAGTCCCGAGTCGTTGTAGGCTTACAACCCAGCAGGGGGGGGGGGGCTACATTATTCACGTTGAGATTTCACCAAATATGCAAGTCTCATGTTGCTGCAAGCATGCACCATGACACTTGGGGGCTAATGCAAAGTCATTTTTTGCTCACCTTATTGAAGACCCGACTCATCACATTGTAATGAGCCGGCCCTTGGGGGCTACCAATTGCTCCTGTCAACAATTCAAGGCAATTACAAAGTCCCAAGTTGCTGCAAGCATGGAATATTCAGTTGTGATTAATGACTGCGATGAACAATCTGGATTTCTTCAAGGTTGCAACATTTATATTGAAACAAGTATTAAGCTATCACTATGTTCTCCTCTTAAGACTTGGGGGCTACAGGTAATATGCATATAAAGGAGGAACATCTTCATAACCCGGGATCATCAGTTTTTATAAAGGGCAAATCAGGAAGATTAATTGTGTGACCCGGCGTTGGCAACAACCATAACCCGACATCTATAAACGGTCATGACCCGGGATCATCAGTTTTTGTAACCCGACAATTTTGACATGATAAACCGACAAGTTCTACATTTTCAATCCGGCTGATATCAGTTGAATATTTGAAGACCAATATTTTTGTCAAATCAGTGCATTGAAGGCCGATTCAAATGGATTCTTTATTTACAAAATATCTTCTGCAAGAAAATTGATTATGAAGCTGGTCTATTGACTCAGATTTTCTAGAAGAAGGAAATAACAAGGACTTAAGGATGATCAGATGCCAGCTTACAAGAATATTTAACCTGGAGCGCAACCTGTCAAATCCAAATTAAACTGGGGGCTAATGTCGGGGATATACCCCGCGGCATAAACCACCGAATGTATGACCCGGCTGGAGTTTGGCGATTTACTGGCGACCCGCTTGGACCTGGCGGTTTACGATTCATTAGTAATCCGGCAGGCGGGTCAGAGGAGCGACAAGACCCGGTGGCCCAACGGGCGGTTCATGAAAGGCCGGCTCATGTTATGGTGGGCCGGTTTAAGAGGAAGACATAAGGAATATTCTCCTACAAAGGAAGCAAGACTAAGACTCCACTTGTAATAGAGTAATCCTAATCCAACTAGGACTAGTTATGTGAACCGCCCCTTCAACATATATAAGGAGGGGCAGGGCTCCCCAAGAGGAACAAGCAATAATCTCTAAGGCTAGACACAACTAGGAGAGCCGGTTTACGGCGACTCCCTCATGAGCATAATGAGACCTAGCCCCAAACGGCATGTAGGGTTGTTACAGGATGATGTTTCCCGGGGCCCGAAGCTGTCAAAACCCTTGTTTTGTGTGATGATCCGCCCCGCATCTCTCGTCCCGATCAACCCCTCTCAAGCTACCACATAGATGTGCTGGCCTCACGACTAAGTCTTGACACTAAGGACACCTGCCGTGACAAATCCACGATAGCTTTGCTTACGGATAATGTCATTGAAAGTACACATGTCGTTCGAACACCTCCCGGCTTGTTTCGATTGTCAGGCGCACGAATGTAATTGAAATCACCAACTAGAAGCCAATCTTGCGAGCTAAGTATATCCAGATTATAAAGCCAATTGGTAAATGTAAGACGCGCATCACCCGAGCAGGGGCCATATACATTAACCAGCGTCCAAGTATGAGAGGACAAAGTGCTAGTGAAGTTAATGACCAATGCAAAATCAGACGAGAACACTACATCACCAGTAAACATAGAGCTTTTCCATATAGTAATTAAGCCACCCAAAGCTCCTTGAGATGGAACATATACAAACTGATCAAATTGTCTAGGGCAACATGATTTAATAAAGGATAACTCAAAAGAGGTTTTCTTTGTCTCTCCGATGCAAACTACCGAACAACCACTGGATCTAATGGCGTTATTAAGAGCTAGCTGCTTATCATCAGAATTGATGCCATGGATATTCCAACAGAGCACTTCCCAGCTACGCAAAAGGGGCATGGAGAACAAATGGACTATGCCCTAGAGGGGCCGTCCTCACCAGGCAGATCATCAGTAACCAAAGTACCTGAGTGAGCGGTCGAAGCAGTAGGTGGTGCAGGAGCTGATGAAGCCATGTACCTAGGGTAGGGGCACGGACCTGTCCAAGGAGCCCTACCCTAGGACATCCCTAGGAGAAGTCACCTTTCAATCGACTTGAAGGTATCCCACTCGACGGATTCAAGACACTCGACCAGAAAGCTATCACTCGACCATGAAGCCAACCACTCGACCGCCAGGAGACCTATAGTCACTCCGCAGGCAAACGGTCAGCTGTTAAGTAGTCTTTATGGTCATTATAGCACTTTATTAGGGGTGTTACCAGTAACGCCCGACCTTAAATGTACCTGAAAACCCTGCATTACTGAGGGCAGGAGGGGGCCGGCGAACTCTATATAAGCCACCCCCCTCCTCAGGATGAAGGGTTCGCACCCCTGTTATTCACATGCCAGTAATCCAGTCGACCGCCTCCGGGCACCGAGACGTAGGGCAGTTACTTCCTCCGCGAAGGGCCTGAACTCGTACATCTTGGTGCGTTTACAACTTCCCAATAGCTGAGATCTAGCCTCTCCATACATACCCCCCTACATCACTGTCAGAGTTAGAACCACGACAGTTGGTGCCCACTGTGGGGCAGGAATCTTAGCACCCGATTGGAGAAGTTGCAATTTTTCCGATACCTTTGATCATGGTTTCGTGCGGAGTTTTGGTGGAGGGCCGCGAGATCCGCCTCGACGCGCTCACGTTCATCGCCGATGACTCCGCCTGGCTTCAGGAGGCGCCACTCGACATCGACGCGCTCCCCGTCCGCGGTGCGACGCATTTTCGCACATGCGTTCGTGGCGTCCTCCTGCGGCAGCCGTCGACCCAGTATCGGTCGGCCCCCGTATTGTCTCCCCACTCTGTCTCCCACCGGCGCAAGCGCTCCGGTCGGTCGAGACTTCAGAGGTGGGTGAGGCATGCCGTGGCTCGCTAGTCGGCCACCCCGCAAGTCACGGCAATCGAGCCCGACAAATCCCTCTACGGCCTGTTCGACTGGCTCCGCGGAGACCGCATTCGAGTGCGACAGTAGCGACCCAGCGGCTAAGATCCTGGCGGTCGATGGAACACACAGTCCTCCCGATTTCCCTCGCGGTTATGGAGGCACGGGTGGGGGCGACCCGTCGCATCCCCACGATGAGTATCTCCCCGAACCTCTCATGTCATTACAGCGAGAGGAGCTTCGCCGCCGGAACACGGACGCACTCTACACTCCTATCGTCGGAGCGACCCCCGAGGCTCAGGCCTTGGAGGACGCGCGCTTGGCTAACTTGGCCGAGCGCACTCGACTGGAGAATCTCCAGCGAGCACTCGACGAGCAAGCGCGTCGGCGGGCTCCCGAGTCTAGTCAACGTCAGCTCTTCCCGCCGACGCAGGTATACCGAACCCCAGTTCAGAATTTGGCTGCCGCGGCCCGTATAGCAGAATCGATTCAGCCCTCCCAGTCGGAGGCTGGCAGGGGCTTGTTGCAGATCAGAGCGTTGCTCCGGGCGGCGGGAAACCAGAATTCCGCTGTTTCTCAGTCGCGGAATAGAATCCACAGTCGATCCATTGCAACAGATATAGTCCAGTCGGCTCACAGCCCACGTTCGCCCCCGAGGCGTGAGGGACGTGGCGACCGACATGATCAGTACAGAAGGAATGAGCAGTATGATCACCGATCCGATCGTGATGATCGACGTCGAGTGCCAACCCCTTCCCCGAGGAGTGGGTCGTATGCACCTCGACATCGAGATGACAGGCGCCCTCATAGCATTGGGCAAAGGATTCCCGTCGACCCCAGGGACCCAGGCTTTGACGCGAGATCTGTCCATGTTCAAGGCTTGGTTGACAGGAACAGGGCTCATCGGGAAGGCCAGAATAGAGATGCGCCCGCCAGCAGCAGAATACGTGTTTCAGGGCCAGAGTGTTTCAGTCGAGCCATCAGGGCCGCGGTGATTCCTCCCAACTTTCGGTTGGCGACTGGAGTCAGCAAGTTCACCGGTGAGTCTAAGCCTGACACTTGGCTCGAAGATTACTGAGTGGCTGTACAGATTGGCGGTGGCAATGACGAGGTGGCTATGAAGCATTTGCCTCTCCTGTTAGAGGGCTCGGCCAGAGCGTGGCTGAATCAGTTAGCACCCAGCAGCATCTACACTTGGGAGGATCTCTCTCGAGTGTTTGTCACGACCTTTGAGGGAACATGCAAGCGACCCACAGGCCTTACAGAATTGCGGTCTTGCGTGCAGAAGCCGAGTGAAACTCTGAGGGATTACATCCAGAGGTGGATCACTTTGCATCACACGGTTGAGAACATACCGGATCACCAAGCAGTTTGTGCCTTTAAAGAAGGCGTCAAGAACAGAGAGTTGAACCTGAAGTTCGGTCGGACCGGAGAAATGTCCCTGAATCGGATGATGGAAATTGCCACCAAATACACTAACGGAGAAGATGAAGATCGACTCCGGAGTGGCAAGGAGAAAGCAGTCGCCCAGGAAACCGGAGGCAATTCCAGTCGGAAGCAGAAGCGGAAGGCCGAGCCAGCCGCCCCTGGGGAGGCCCTGGCCGCAACCCAGGGAAATTTCAAGGGAAAACCCAAAGGCCCCTGGAAGCCCAAGAAAGTTAAGGATCAAGATGGAAATGATGTCTTGGATCTGCCATGTCACATCCACACCAAGAAAGATGAGGAGGGTAATTTTATTTACCCAAAGCATACCACTCGACAGTGTCGGCTCCTGATCTAGCAGTTTCAGGGCAAATAGTCCAAAGATAAGGAAAAAGAGTCGGACAAAGTTGAGGACAAGGAAGATAGTGATGATGGATACCCCCAAATCAATTCCACTCTGATGATTTTTGCTGATGTCGAAAGCAAAAGTCGACTGAAAGTCATTAACCGTGAGGTGAATATGGTTGCTCCGGCAACACCCAGTTATCTGAAGTGGTCTCAGACTGCCATCACATTCGACCAGTCTGATCACCCTACATTACCACCCCTGGGAGGCAAGCTTTGGTGGTCGACCCAGTTGTCGAAGGCACTCGACTGACCAAAGTCCTGATGGATGGTGGCAGTGGCCTGAACATATTGTATGCTGAAACATTGAAAGGAATGGGCATTCCGATGTCCAGGCTCAGTGCCAGTAACATGAGCTTCCACGGAGTCATTCCTGGAAAGAAAGCCGAATCACTCGGCCAGATTGCTCTCGACGTGGTTTTCGGTGATTCAAAGAATTACCGCAGGGAAAAGTTGACATTTGAGGTCGTGGACTTCCAAAGTGCTTATCATGCTATTCTGGGCCGGCCAGCTTATGCATGCTTCATGGCTCGGCCATGCTACGTGTATCTCAAGTTGAAGATGCCCGGCCCCAGAGGTGTGATCACCGTTACCGGCAATTGGAAGAAAGCAGAAGAGTGTTTTCAGAAAGGATCGAAGATTGCTGATGCTCAAATGGCAGTTGTTGAGCTACAAGAGTACCAGAAGACTGCTGATCCGAGTGAATTGCTACGAGCCAAGAAGCCTGCTTCAGAATCTGCTTTTCAGTCGTATGGTGAAACTAAGCCGGCTCACATTCACCCGACCGACCCCGACGCTGCTCGGACTCACATCTCGACGACGCTCGACTCCAAATAGGAAGAAGCGCTCATCTAGTTCCTCCATGAGAACTGGGACGTCTTCGCATGGAAGCCTTCTGAAATGCCTGGAGTTCCCAGGGGGCTGGCTGAGCACCGTCTACGAGTCGACCCGAAGTTCAAGCCTGTGAAAGAACATCTTCGACGGTCCGCCGTCCAGAAGAGGAAAGCTATTGGCGAGGAGGTGGCTCGGCTCTTAGCAGCGGAGTTCATCCGAGAGATTTACCACTCCGAGTGGCTCGCCAATGTTGTCATGGTCCCCAAAAAGGACAAGTCACTTCGCATGTGCATTGACTTTAAACACATCAATCGGGCCTGCCTGAAAGATCATTTCCCTCTCCCCCGCATCGACCAGGTAGTGGACTCGACCGCGGGGTGTGAGCGTTTATCTTTTCTAGATGCTTATTCAGGGTACCATCAGATCCGTCTGCATGGACCCGACGAGATCAAAACGGCTTTCATCACCCCATTTGGGTGCTTCTGTTATGTCACCATGCCCTTTGGCCTCAAGAATGCTGGAGCCACGTTCATGAGGATGATTCAGAAGTGTTTACTCACTCCGGATGAAGCGCCCTGTTACATGATGTCCAGAAACTTACAGGTTGCTTGGCCGCTCTAAGTCGATTCATTTCTCGTCTCAGTGAAAAGGCGTTGCCTCTTTACCGACTGATGAAGAAGTCTGACAAGTTCGAGTGGACTCCAGGAGCTGACGCAACGTTTGCAGAGCTCAAAGCTCTGCTCTCCACCCAGCCGGTGCTTGCTGCCCCAATCAGTAAAGAGCCTCTGCTGCTGTAAATTGCGGCCACGGGACAAGTTGTCAGTACAGTACTCACGGTCGAGCGGGAAGAAGAAGGAAAGGCCTTCAGAGTTCAGCGCCCAGTATATTATGTGTCTGAAGTTTTGACCCCTTCGAAGCAAAGATATCCCCATTACCAGAAGCTTGTATATGGGATCTACATGACCACGAAGAAGGTCGCACAGTACTTCTCTGACCATTCCATTACAGTCGTCAGCGACGCTCCACTGTCAGAGATCTTGCACAACAGAGATGCAACTGGTCGAGTGGCTAAGTGGGCGATTGAACTCCTCCCCCTAGATATCAAGTTTGAAGCAAAGAAGGCTATCAAGTCCCAAGCAATTGCAAATTTCGTCGCCGAGTGGATTGAACAGCAACTCCCGACTCAAGTTCACTCGGAGCACTGGACCATGTTCTTCGATGGATCTAAGATGCTGAATGGTTCCGGTGCTGGGGTAGTATTGGTCTCCCCCCGAGGAGATAAGCTCAGATACGTTCTCCAGATTCACTTCGATTCCTCCAACAATGAAGCAGAATATGAAGCACTCTTGTACGGGTTGCGCATGGCCATTTCACTCGGCGTCCGGCGCCTCATGGTCTACGGCGACTCAGATTTGGTGGTTAATCAGGTGATGAAGGAGTGGGACGTCAAAAGCCCAGCTATGACTGGCTATTGCAACGCAGTAAGAAAGCTAGAAAAGAAATTCGAGGGGTTGTTAGAGCTTCATCACATCCCCCGACTGAAAAATCAAGCAGCAGATGATCTGGCAAAGATAGGCTCCAAGAGAGAAGCCATTCCCAGCAATGTGTTTTTGGAGCACATCCGCTCGCCGTCAGTCCAGGAGGATCCCTTCGTAGAAGAAGCCCCGCAACCGAAAAGTGCCATAGATCCGACTGAAGTCGAAATTCCTGCTGTGGTCGACCTAGTCATGGAGGTCTTGGCTATCACTCCTGACTGGACGGTACCATACATCGCGTATATCTTGAGGAAAGAACTCCCAGAGGACGAGGAAGAGGCTCGACAGATCGTCCGCCGATCCAAGGCCTTCACAGTCATAAAGGGACAGTTGTATAGGGAAAGCGCGACTGGAATCAGTCAGAAATGCATAACACCAGAAGAGGGTCAGATGATCCTTAATGATATCCACTCGGGGACCTGTGGTCACCATGCGTCCTCTCGGACCATTGTGGCTAAAGCATACCGAGCAGGATTTTACTGGCCAAGAGCAAATGAGATGGCAAAAGAGATAGTCGACAAGTGTAGAGGCTGCCAGTTCTACTCCAACATGTCACACAAGCCTGCATCAGCCCTGAAGACCATTCCACTCGTCTGGCCCTTTGCTGTCTGGGGACTAGACATGGTTGGCCCACTGAGAACAGGAAGAAGTGGTTTCACTCATGCGCTTGTGGCAGTCGACAAGTTTACCAAATGGATTGAAGCTAAGCCTATCAAGAATCTTGATGCTTGCACTGCTATCAGTTTCGTCAGAGGGATAACATTCAGATATGGAGTCCCGCATAGCATCATCACTGACAATGGGTCAAACTTCGATTCGGACAAGTTCAGAGCTTTTTGCGCCTCTCAAGGCACTCGAGTCGACTACGCATCGGTCGCTCATCCCCAGTCGAATGGACAAGTTGAAAGAGCAAATGGTCTGATTCTCAAAGGACTAAAGCCTCGACTGATGCGTGATCTCAAGCACGCGGCAGGTGCTTGGGTCGACGAGCTTCCATCAGTTCTGTGGGGATTGAGGACCACCCCGAACCGGTCGACTGGAAGAACTCCATTCTTTCTGGTTTATGGAGCCGAAGCAGTTCTGCCAAGTGATCTTCTTCACAACGCACCCCGAGTCGAACTTTATACTGAAGATGAAGCAGAACAAGCCCGACAAGACGCAGTCGACCTCCTAGAAGAAGAAAGAGAGATGGCCATGATCAGATCGACTATTTATCAGCAAGACTTGCGTCGATTCCACGCCAGGAATGTCAAGAGTCGAGCCTTCCAAGAAGGGGATTTGGTCCTCCGAGTGGATCAGCAGAAACCACACAAGCTTGCTCCTACTTGGGAAGACCCCTTCATCATCACCAGAGTCCTCCACAATGGAGCGTATCACCTCTACAATGTTGATCGCCAGATCGATGAGCCACGAGCTTGGAATGCGGAACTACTCCACCCCTTTTACACTTGAGTTCTCCCTTGGACGGGATGCAATAAGAAAAAAAAATTCCCGCAGTTCATTTTTATCAAAGACAAGAGTGTTCCAATAATTGCTGTCACTTTTATTTGCGTGCGAAATCCCTCAGTGGGTGACTTAGCTGCGAATCCGTTTCGCCTAAGTTCGAAAAATCCTACCGAGTGGAGAGCCAGACTCCCACTCGGGGGCTTAGCTGCAGCCCAGTGCTTGCTAAGTGTTTAAAATCCTACCGAGTGGAGAGCAAACCTCCCACTCGGGGGCTTAGCCGCAGTCCAGCACTCGCCTAAGTTCTCTCACTTAGAGACTTAGCTGCAGTCCGGCACTCGCCTAAGTTTGAAAAAATCCTACCGAGTGGAGAGCGATCCTCCCACTCGGGGGCTTAGCTGCAGTCCAGCACTCGCCCAAGTTCTCTCACTTAGAGACTTAGCTGCAGTCCGGCACTCGCCTAAGGTTGAAAAAATCCTGCCGAGTGGAGAGCGATCCTCCCAC
>NC_041380.1:582555764-582565948 GCF_002162155.2 Triticum dicoccoides
ACTTAGCTGCAGTCCGGCACTCGCCTACGTTTGAAAAAATCCTACCGAGTGGAGAGCGATCCTCCCACTCGGGGGCTTAGCTGCAGTCCAGCACTCGCCTAAGTTCTCTCACTTAGAGACTTAGCTACAGTCCGGCACTCGCCTAAGTTTGAAAAAATCCTACCGAGTGGAGAGCGATCCTCCCACTCGGGGGCTTAGCTGCAGTCCAGCACTCGCCTAAGTTCTCTCACTTAGAGACTTAGCTGCAGTCCGGCACTCGCCTAAGTTTGAAAAGTCCTACCGAGTGGAGAGCAAACCTCCCACTCGGAGGCTTAGCTGCAGCCCAGCGCTCGCCTAAGTACAGGACACAACCCAATCTGCAAGAAGATATGCCACAAATACAAAATTTATTTCGAGTGAAGATCGAGTTCCGCTCGACGGATCATCCATGAAGATATTCAACGATAAATCCAATTCAGATAAGACCTAAAGGTCCCAGACCTCAGGCCAAAGTAATCGAGCCCTCAGCTCGACGGAGTTTAATGGTTACAAAATCCACTCGGCATTCCGAGGCAAATTTAAAGTGGAGCTTAAAAGTTTTTCACTCCTCAGGTGGAGGACTGGAAGGGGCGACGAACTCGTCCAAGTCGATCCCGTCTGCAATACGGGTGGCAGCAGCGATGAAAGTCTCCATGAAATTGAAAGTTGTGCTTCTTGGTATTGGCAACTTGGATGGCGGCCAACTTCTCTTCTCGCGCCTCCTTGCAATGGACGCGGACCAGAGACAGAGCCACATCAGTGCCACACCGAGCAGAAGACCTCTTCCACTCCTGCACTCGGTCAGGTATTCCGTTAAGTCGAGTCATCAGAGACTCGAGATCGTTTTGGAGCGTAGCCTCTGGCCAAAGTGCCGGGTCGATCCGTGACATGGCAACCTTCAGTCGAGCCAAGTAGTCCACGATGTCGTCAATGCGAGATTCCAGTCAGAGCAGATTCATGGCAGCTTCATCTTTCACGGGAGAGTTGATTGGATCCAAACCTGTTTCGATCCGCCCAGTCTCCTCTTCAAAAGTTTTCGCAAAGATCTGCATACATGATCCAAGGATAAGTCAATTTTCATAGACTGAGTCGACACAAAAAAAAACCCAGTCGGAACTGAATGTGCACCTTCAAGCTTGATGTACAACTTCTTGGCGAGGCTCCTCAAGTAGCTCTCCAGGTCGTCCCTCCTGCGAGCGATGCCTTCCATCTTCTTGTTCAGGGTGAGGTTCTCCTTCTTCCAACGTGAACACTCTCTGTTGGCTTCATTCAGAGCGGTCTTCAGCTTGGTATTCTCTTCTTCTAAGCGGTCGACCGAAGCCAGCTTCTGTACGGCCAGAGCGGTCTTGTCATCAGCCTCCTTATGGGCAGCAGCCAAGTCCTGATCCTTCTTCGCCAGAGCTTCATTCAGTTTTTCTGCGAAGAAATGATGATTGAATCGGAAATAGCAGAAGGATACTCAAGCCTAAAAACTAACCAGTCGACAAAGTCGTCTTACCTGCGGCGCCGTCTCTGACTTTCTGCAGCTCTGTTCTGGCCAGCTCCAGATCAAGGTTCAGTTGAATCTTCTGCTTCTCCAACTCAGTATAGCGAGCTACAAGTTCGCAGGATTTCTGTAAAAGAAAAATCAGTCGACAGACGTCCAAGATAAGTTGCTTCCGAGTAACTAAGAGACAATGACGATGTTTCTAAGACCACGGCCGAATCAAAAAACATTCGACAGTAGTCTCGGGGACTACACCCAGTGGGTGCACTCAGCGTGCCCCCACCGGTTCGACCGAAAAAAAAGATCTTCGGGGAAAAACCGAGTGAAGAAATACAGCTACAGCAACACAATGTAAAGACTACAGTCGACTGCCAGCAGTCCACCATAGTCTCGGGGACTACACCCAGTGGGTGCACCCAGCGTGCCCCCACTCGTCCAAGAATTGGCAGACACACCCAGTGGGTGTACAGATACAGATACAAAAGATCTTCGGAAAAGAGACTCTTCAAACAGCATATCATAACAGACCAAGTGTTGAGTCGACTGACCTGGACGTTGCTCTAAAGAGCCGAACTCGCGTCATAGGCTGCTTGGCTGGCCTCCCGAGCCATCTTCACTTGCTCCATCATGATCCCCGCCTAGCGTATAGCCTCCTTTGCAGCAGCCGCTTGATCCTCAGGGACGGGGTACGCAGCAAAAAGCGAAGGTGGATCCGCAGTCGACGCCGAAGGCCGCACGCTCGTCAGAGGAATGGCGAAAGTCACAGAAGCCCGAGTGGTGTCACCACCATCCCGAGCCATGGCCTCAGACGCCGGAGCAGGTTGGGGGGTCTTGTCAGCCGTCGACCTCTTGTTCCTCCTCATTCTCAGTGGTTCATTGTCGTCGTCATCCGGGAGGTCGACAACATGAGGAGGGGCTACAAAGGAAACGTTCAATCGACCAGGGTTGCAATAAATGTTTAGTCGACTCAAAGCGGAACGTCAGTAATCGTACCAGGGTTAGAGGTAACAGCATCCTCCATCTCATGGTCGTCGTCCTTGGCGGAGATCTCAGAAGTAGCAGCACTGCAAGCCTCGAAAGTTAGTCGGTTGGCTCAATGGATCGACCAAGGATCCGTCCACGGTCGACAAAGGATAACAAATTTTATTATTACCCAAAAATGGTGGGGACGGCCATCTTCATCTTGGGCAGAGCCTTGGGCGGCTTGGACAGCGCTGCGTGCGGGTGCTTGGGAGCCTTTCCAGTCGGCGTAGGAGAAGAGGTCCGAGGGCATTTCGACGACTGCCCAGCAGGAGCAGTCGCACTACCACGCTCCCGCGCTGGATCGTGCGTGAGCTTGGATCGCCCCTCCGGGCGGGAGGGGGGGTTCAACCTCCTCCTCCTCCTCTTTGCTGGAGTCGACGTCGTCGCCTCCCTCTCCTTCACCGTCGGACTCCCACTCGCCTTGATCGTCCCCGCTCTCACCTCCGCTCGCCTCCCCTTCCTCAGTTGGCCCCTGTGCCCCATTGGGCGTCGAGTACATCTCAGTAGTCGCCTGAAAAACAACAGACAAGACAAAGGTCAATCGACCAACTCAAAGAAGACCAATGAAGAAAAACAAGACCTCAGTTAGGAGCATAGAGACATACCTGGTCCACATCGTACGAGTTGTCGAGTGGAATTACCCTCCTGGCTCCTCGGGGGTTGTCCTTGTTTCCTGTGATGCTCGACAGCCACCCCTCCAGCATCTCATCGGTGACCTCCTTCGGGTGGATCCGAGTGGTGTCGTCAAGACCCGAGTACAGCCACATCGGGTGGTCACGAGCCTGGAGCGGTTGGATGCGCCTCCGGAGGAAGACCTTCAGCAAATCCATGCCCGTCACGCCCTCACAGACAAGCTCAACCACTCGACCGGCCAGCACTTTGACTTGAGCCCTTTCCTCTGGCGCCACTTTCAGAGAAGCAGGTTTTTCAGCTCGGTCGAGGGAGAAAGGAGGAAGACCAGTCGACTGTCCTGGGGTTGCCTGGTCCTGACAGTAGAACCAGGTCGCCTGCCAGCCACGGACCGACTCCGGGAAAGTAATGGATGGAAACAGCTCTTCCCCCTCGTCTGGATCGCCAAGCCCCTGCACAACTGGATCACCTGCGTCCTCTCGTCACTCGACTTGGCCTTCTTGACCGATTGAGAACGGCAGTCAAAGATGTGCTTGAAAAGTCCCCAATGGGGGCGGCAACCCAAGAAAGCCTCACACATGGAAATGAAAGCGGCAAGGTATACAATGGAGTTGGGAGTGAAGTGGTGGAGCTGCGCTCCGAAGAAGTTCAAGAAGCTCCGGAAAAAGGGATGGGGCGGCAGAGAAAACCCTCGGTCGATGTGGGTGGCTAGGAGCACGCACTCACCATCGCGGGGTTGAGGTTCGATCTCTCTCCCCGGAAGACGCGCAGCCTCGTGGGGAATGACTCCCCCCTCGACCATGTCATCGAGATCCTCTTGTCGGATCACTGACGGCATCCAATCGCCCTGGATCCAGCCCTTGGGCAGAGCGGACCTTGAGGAGGATCCGCCCCGAGCAGATCTTTTCCCCTTCCCCTGCACCGCCGCCTTCTTCACGCGCTCCAGAGCGGAGGTCTTGCCCTTCGTCATCATCGCCGGCGAAGTCTCGCACGGGCCCGCTGCGCTGGGGCGAGAACGGAGGTGGCGGAAGGACTTGCGAAGGGAGAGAAGAAGAAGAAAGGAGGAGAAGAGAGCGCACTGCTTGGAAACCCCGAGCCGGCGATTTATAAGGGGCCGCTCCCGACTGGCTGACTGGTAGGCCCAAACTATCCAGTCAAATCCCGCAGCGGACGCGCACGCAATACGTGGCGAAAAAGGCGATGCGGGGATCGAGGAGCTTCCGCTTTATCGCTTCCGATTACTGCGGACGCTCCCGTCCCGCGCGCTTCCCAAAATACGAAATCCCACGACATCCGCGGGCTGCGGAACAACTTGTCAAAACGGAAGACCCCGCCCGCACCGCGGTATGTCACAAATAAAGAAATCGACTCGACGAAAGGCCTGGAATGGATCAAGGCGACTGAAGAAGGTTGGCAACGTCATCCGTGACGATTGACCCAAAACGGGGCGCTCACTTAGCCCAAAGAACCAGTCGGAAAGATCTCCAACTCTTTCCGCACTCTAACCTCGATCCATTCGGGGGCTAATGATGAAGCCATGTACCTAGGGTAGGGGCACGGACCTGTCCAAGGAGCCCTACCCTAGGACATCCCTAGGAGAAGTCACCTTTCAATCGACTTGAAGGTATCCCACTCGACGGATTCAAGACACTCGACCAGAAAGCTATCACTTGACCATGAAGCCAACCACTCGACCGCCAGGAGACCTATAGTCACTCCGCAGGCAAACGGTCAGCTGTTAAGTAGTCTTTATGGTCATTATAGCACTTTATTAGGGGCGTTACCAGTAACGCCCGACCTTAAATGTACCTGAAAACCCTGCATTACTGAGGGCAGGAGGGGGCCGGCGAACTCTATATAAGCCACCCCCTCCTCAGGATGAAGGGTTCGCACCCCTATTATTCACACGCCAGTAATCCAGTCGACCGCCTCCGGGCACCGAGACGTAGGGTTGTTACTTCCTCCGTGAAGGGCCTGAACTCGTACATCTTGGTGTGTTTACAACTTCCCAATAGCTGAGATCTAGCCTCTCCATACATACCCCCCTACATCACCGTGAGAGTTAGAACCACGACAGGAGCCGCAGTAAGGAGTTCTTCAGTCAGTTCAGCCGCAGGAACAACACATCTGCCAAGGAGATTCACTCTACTGTTGACTATCAGCCCTCAGCGCGCAACCATCTTGCCTTCCTGCGTGAGGTTGATCTGTCCGTCGAAACCATCTACCCAGAGCCTGCCAAGGAGCTGCTATATCTTCACAATGTTGATCATCAAAGCTTCATGCAGCCCATAGAAGGCATTCATGTTCCAAATGCTGCTACCCCTGCTTATCCTCTGGCTGGCAATATGCGTGTGCCCCATCGTGCAAACACCGAAGCCACTGATAGTACAGTTGCCCAAAGGCCTCAGAAGTGTTCTCGTGTTCTCAATGACCGAGAGCTTCTTGTTGCCTTACATCAGAAGCAGGATAAGCATCACATCAGAAACTTGGCCACCAAGAACTCATTCGTTGCCCATGAAGCCTGTCGATGGTCTTGGAAGAGTCTCACACTCCTATGCCCTGAAGAAGATCTTCGCGAAGATGGCTTCGCAGAGGGCTTCAAATTTGATTCCAGACCTCCCCAGAATGCAAGCTGGCGTCGGACTCCTTCCATAGAAGACTCTGAGTATTCATCTTCGGCTGCAACTGGCTTCACCAACCATGGCTTCACTACATCTCGACACTGCACCAGGCCCTTCTGCACCACCGAACTCCAATGTCGACCCTGCACCTTCATCTACTCCTGATGGGAACGAGTAGATACTCTATTCTTCAAACCTTTTTGGTCCTTACTGACAAAAGGGGGAGAACCGTATGAGTTGATAGTCTTCAAGCGGGTCCTTATGGGTGGTTGCACTATTTTTTTGCCAAGTGTTTATAACTCTCGTCTTTTGATACATTTGGTTCTTTGGGGTTGTAACACTTAAACTCGATGGTCGTCTACTACTTTTTCTGATACTCTGTGATGCGATGATAAATTCCACATGAAGTCATTTAGCAGACGTCCATTTTTCATTATGCATGTCATTATCTTCGTTATATCTTTATATGCATGATGAATTGTCTTCATAAGTGAAGAGGATCTCCACAAAGTAAAACCCGCCATGTGCATTTGCATTCAAAGGCAAACTACTTATATGCACATCTTCAGGGGAGCCTTTTACTACTTATGAAGACAATGCCTTAATTCTCAAACTTTCACATACTTTTATCCCCATTGAAAACTTCAACCAGTTTGTCATCAATCACCAAAAAGGGGGAAATTGTAAGTGCATCTAGTGCCACCCCTAGTTGGTTTTGAAGTATTGACGATAAACTTGGTTGAGGGACTAATGTGTTTGTGAGAATTGTAGGATAACACAGGTAGAAGTCTCTCATTGATTCAGTTTACCTACCAGAGATGACTCCTAAAAATGTGTGAAGACATTGAAGATAATGGTGTTCTGTGAAGATATTCACATTAAAGACTATGACATTAAAAGACATCGCATGAAGACTATGGAGTGCGAAGACATAGTTGTTTCGTAGTTTCCTTTTCTTCTTCGTTGAGTCATAGGAACCACCACACTGTTAAGTGGGGTCCAAGTGAACAAAGTTAGAGTGACTGATGTGATGCTCAACCAAATCCTATGTCTTCGAGCGAAGACAATGAGAGCAAATCTTATCCAGAGCTGGATAAGTCAGCTTAACTTGTAGCCCAAGTCAAGCTGCCGCATGTGTTTGAAATCTGACCGTTGGACACGTGTCAGTTCCTTAGTGACCCAGGTCATTTCAGACAAATCAGGTCGGGTTGCCTCGTGGCTATAAATAACCCACCCCCTACACCATAAATTGGTGGTTGCTCAGAGTTAGTGCACGACATTTGTCATTTGAGAGCAACCCACCTCCGAAGCATTTGAGAGAGAAATCCTTGCGAGGACAAAGCCCTAAATACCCAGAGCCAAAGAGTGTTAGGCATCACTGAAGTCTTTTTTTCTGCGTGACCTGAAGACTTGCTACACTTGAGGACTGTGAATCCTCTAGCCGGTTAGGCGTCGCGTTCTGAGCATCCAAGAGTCATTGTGGATTGCCAGTGAACGAAGTCTGTCAAGATTTGGAAGTCTACCTTGAAAACTTACCAGAGTGATTGGTGAGGACTGTGTGTCCTTATCTCAAGGGGAATAAGGTGAAGACGCGGTCTTCTGAGTTGAATCTCAGCCTCCCTAACCAGACGTACAGTTGTCACAGCAACTGGAACTGGTCCAACAAATCCTTGTCCTCACCAAGCAACTGATTCTATCCTTTACCCCTCTTTACTTACAGTTTATCTTCGTGAAGTCATTGCCTGCTGGCATGATCTGATTGACTTCATTGTGTGAAGACTGTTGTTGTTTGGCTTCATACTATCTTCCATCCTAATCCATACTACCTAGCTGCTAATAGTCTTCGTGCTTTCACTTTATTGCTTACTTGACTATGGCTTGTCTAGTGTAGTCTACCTTCTGCTGTATATCAATAGGTTCATTTCTACTGTTTGTCTTCAAAGCCCCCGTGTTGTGAAGACTTTCATAAAAATCGCCTATTCACCCCCTGTCTAGTCGATAACTAGCACTTTCAGTCAAAAAAATTTGGTTGTGAAAAAACTTTAAAAGAGAGCACTATCTCGATTGTCTTCTTCCATCGAGGTATTTGAATGTCCAAACAGCGCAAAAATTTGCACGTAACATGGGCACCTGAGCATCCTTCATGCCAAAAATGCAGTTTTTTAACTATTATTTTTAACTTACTAGTCATTGGGTGTAGCCCGGACGCAGATGCGCATTACCGTGGAACTATAGCCTACTCGCGCTTTCTCGACCGTTCGACCCTAGAGGAACTAAAGCTAGCTCGTTTTGAAGAACCGACATCAAAGTGTATGGAACATGCTTCATCGTTTTGCCCCCCATCTCCACCTGCATCACAACAGCAACAATGTCGTGCGTCGATCGGATAACCCTACCGTCCAGAAGTGATCGTGCCAACCTGTTATTCGGATACAGTAGCCATGTGACCCTTCCAGGTCTATGGCGGATGGAGTTGATGTGAGTGCCAGCCGGGCTGAATCACGATTTATGTGTAAAATGCCTTGTCCCGAACCCCGAGTCACTTCCATTTTCAAGTACAAGTCCTTGTGTCACCGGCCTTCATGTCTATGACTCCAAGGTTTTTGATATTTTACGGTGGACTGTTTGGATGATACAGCCACACTGATGAAAAAAGTCATATGAATGTCCTCAAAAAGATTTCGAACGCACAACATCCTTCAACTTAAGACCCTTACGGAAAGATCTTTTGTTGTCATACATGTCGACCCCAGGAACACTTACCTCCTTGACAATGAGCATGGGGATTAACTTCCTAAATCTTGGAACATCTACATGAAAAAGAACTATGCCTGACTGAGCGAATCTTCTCTCGGAAAGGGATGTAACCTTGTTACAGTCCTTGCTTCTAGGGATATTGATACAAAGATCGAGTATGGTTCGTGCGTTGTTTTTGTTTTCTACCATGACAAATCAATTGATTTTTCGCAGGTCAAGGATCGAACAAATTTACTTAGTTCTACATTGTTGTGATATTGTTCTATGAAAGTGAATCGGCTGTACCTAAGGGTTATATATATGTTTACTTAGGGATAGACTATTGTTTTTTATTGCACGAGAGGGATATACTATTGTTATTACTAAAGTTTGTACTCATTTTGCTGAAATGTTTTTTTAATCAAAATATGCACTTCTAATGATTTAACTTGCTAAATATATTCATATACCTGAACTAGACATAAATATGTACACTTTTCAGATTGAAAGTGACTGCAAGCAGACAAAGACAAGCAAAGCCCAATCCACGGGAGTCGGAATCCGGAATGGGACTAACGGTAACAATGGATGTGGAGACGGACAAGTTTGCACGAAAATTTTATATGCCAACAAGGGAGCTTTACCCAGATGTCCTAATGGTTCGTGTGTCGAGCCCAATTAGTCGTTGGTTTCCTTTTTTTTTTACCTCTTTTTATTTGTTCCAACTTATTATTTTTCTTCCAGTTCCTGCTTTTAAATTTATTCTTTTAATATTTTATTATGCCAACATTTGATTTTTTTTCATTGGATATAAGATCAGTTCATTTTTGATTCACATGAACATAAAAAAACATTGACAAGGAGATTACTATATCTCACAATTTAAAACGAACTTCTTTCTACATGAACGTTCTTTTTCAAATAGATGATACATTGTTCTTCAAATACATGATCATTTCTTCCCATATTCAGGAACATTTTTTTGGTGCACGTGTATTTGCAACACATAAATACGACCTATTTTAAAATTTTCTATAAAATCATTCAAAAATTAAATCTAAATTTCAAAAATTGAAAAAAAACCCAGGAAAACAAACATTTTAAACTCCATTTTTCAATTAAATTGATGTATTTTACTTTCCCTTTGGTCTTTACATTTTAAAATATTTAATGAACATACATCGACATATATACAAACAATGTTTTGATCTATGATTTTTCTAAAAGGATTCATACTCGTTTTTATACCTGAATTTATTATTTATTGTTATTGGAACTTAATTTTAAGGTGCGTAGAACATTTTATTTCACACATATGAACATGTCTATGTATGTATGTTAACAATATATGTGAGAGTGATATAAAAGACGAGTGTTCAACTTCCTACACGCCTAACTAAAAGTGATATTTCACTTAAGGTGAGAAACTCCATACTAAGAAACTTTCATTAAGCAAGGTTAAAATCTAAGACATTATTGGACATTTGGGGTTTTGAGGTTGGTCAAATTGAAGCAACCAAGCGGCTTATGCGGGACGTCATATGATAGACACCTTATGGTACACATTATTGCCACATAAGGTCCAAGTCTGTGCGAAAATAACAAACAAAGTAAGAGGGCAACGATTAAATTAGGAAGCAAATGAATGGTTTGAAAGTGCCCCATCAACC